>NC_135499.1:130896333-131207681 GCF_052857255.1 Amblyomma americanum
TTTCTCAGTACCTTGAAGCGAAGCGGCTCACCTTAGTTGGATGAAAATTTCTCTTCACACAAAAGGACACCCGTAACGACGCAGACTGGCAGACAGGTCTCGTGGCCGAGTGAAAGGAGCCAAAAGTGCACTGAAGGCTGCGTGGGTGCAGACTGACACACAGGCGCGTAGGTATACGCACACTAAAAAGCAGGCATACGAGATTTCAAAAACAAATAAAAAAAGAGGATCAAACGAGAGGACGTGGGAATGTGGAAGATTACGCGTTGATGCAATCCAGTAGGCACAAGCTGTACTGCCTGCGTCAGTGAGCAAAATACACAGGAACGCTGATTCCAGGATGCCGCATTGCTTTCGTCACGCGGATAGTGGCACGCTGGCGTCACACGCGAATCGCTTTCTTGTGCTCATCCCGTGCACTCTCAATCTCTTGCCAAAGCACCTCCGTACCTGCATTCTTCCTCTTACCACCTTTCTCGAAGGCACGACTTACACACGATTAGGTCGAAGCGCCACCCTTTGCCGTTGCGGCGAACCTAAATGCAGTGGGCAGTAGCGGCATGGGAGCAGGAAGTGCTCTATAAGGACCTGGATGGATATTGTTAGGAGAGACTTCTTTAAAACGGGGGAGGGGGGAGGGGGCATGGCGGGTTCAACCACGCTCAGATTTTTGTACTTACTTTTTCAAGCCTTTCCTTAGTCTGAATCAGTATTATAGAATTCAAACTTCTTTTAAGTACAACTTGCAATTGTATTCCGAATATACCAGTTTTGACTGCTAGAAACCATGCGCCTTTTAGAACACCGATTTCCGAACCCTTTTTTACTGATCTCTACCATGGACACACCCGCGGTACTTTGTTATCCCTGACTCATCTAGTGCCCCAGATTGCTGATATGGAGTTGCCAAGAGCAACTTGTCGGGCTAGTTGGTACTCGTGTACGCAACTAGCTAATAAAGTGGCTTGCTGGGCCAGCTGGTTCTGCATTATTCGAAACAGCGCTGGAGGACATGGACAAAAGGGTGAAACACACACATACACGCTGCGCTTAACTGGCAGCTGATGTCAGTTGTCAGTTCAGCGCAGTGTATGTGTGCGTGTTTGCGTCTGTCTCATCTTTCTGTGCGTGTCTTCCAGCACTGTTTCGGGTAGTAATTACCAAGTTGGCACCACTGTGTGTACTCGTGTAATGCTCGTGTACGCTTCCTTCCTCCTTTGCCCTTGTTTGATGCGCTGTTTTCTTTCGGCATGCTGATATGGCCGGCATCGACATAGGTACTGCTTTACGGCGCTCAAGCAATATATGTTCAATTGTCTCTGAAATCTTGCCATACAGTACGCATGGATCATCTTCGTTGTTATATATTTTTCTGGTATATGGGCGTTCTAACGAACCCATATCTCCCCGCTTCCTTTCGAGTTGCTATTAAAGTTATCCTTTCCCGATTTTCACTTTTTCTTCTTCTATATAAACTATAGCCGTCTTCTTTCCATCGAGTTTGCTCATATTTCTGACTCTCTGCCGCTTTGACCCTCCTTTTAACGCTGTTTTTGATCCCGTTATGGTCTCCTTTGTACTTACTGGTTAGGCTTACAGTTATCTTCCTCCAAGTTGTGCCAGCGCTCTTAATGTGCCACTACCAAAGTACCTGAGCTGCCCATCGTTTTGCGTCCACCTTCCGCAGCTGTTCTTCATATGATTTCTTACTCTGCACTTCCCGGGCTTCAAACAATGTGTAAACCATCTCCCCCTGCACTGCCTCACTGGTGTCTTTGACGTTAGCACCGAAAGCTGATCTTCCAGCCACTTTCTGGTTTACTTCTAGCCCAGCTTGTACTTCAAAGTTTACGAACGAACAAAACCGCATTTCCAAGAGTAAGCCCTGGCACTATTACTTCTTTCTATTTACCTGTAAGAACTTCATACTAATATAATTAACGGGATTTTATTCTTTATCCTAAATTACATTCCTGTAGCGTTCTTTCCATTTTTATAATTTAAATCAGGAATAGCAGCGGTGATAACAGACAATGCCGTGCTACCGTACCTGCATTGCTTACTCCTTCACATGCTATTTGAACTTAATTATGCCGCTACACCAGTTTTAGTTGCTGTGTAAACTAATTCCCTATTTCTCCTGCTTTGAGTACGGCACATAAATGGAAAATACTTACGTTGTGGAACTCAACACTGATGTCCGAGAAAGCAAAAAATCGTCTGCTATCCGCCCTAGCTATTTCAATATATTGCGTAAGCATGAAGAAACTATCGCCCAAGCGCTTTCCGGTTTTTAACCCACTCTGTACTTCACGCACTAATTCATTATTTTCTGCCCATGGTTTCATGTTAAGTTTATTACTGGCATTTATAGCCTGTATATTACCGATATTATCGTTATTGGTCAGTAGGATTTAATACAACTCTTACCTTCTTTCCCGTTTGAATCAAATTATTTGTACTGTGTCGCCAGCATTCCTAAATTTCCATCTTTTATTACTTTTCGAATGGTTTTAACCATGTTTTCTTACTTATTGGCCTCAGTACATTAGATAGCCTAATGAGAATTTCATCCAATCCTGCTGCTGTACCTTGAGATATACTTTTTCCGCTTTGGCCCACTTAAGCTTGCTCCATTATATCTGCCTTTCTTCTTCGTGCACTTTCGCCACAACCTGAAACATGGAGATTAAGCCATTATCTGTCTGGAATAACCCGACTATCTTTTCTTTATTATACCTACAAGCTTTGCCAGCCTCTGTACAATTGCAATCAGCATTATGTTTCTCTTTGTGCTTGCTTTAATACTTTCCCTCCAACAGACTGATCAGATTCCAGAGTTTCCTTAGTCCACTCTTACTATTTTCAGGCACTGTGGTTATGAAGCGATTGTTGGTTGGTTTCATTTTGCACTGAAAGAGGGACGGTCGATGCCTACCGTTTCTTTTACCGACGTAGCTCTCCGTTCTCTGCCTATATTTCACTCTCGGAAAGATCCGCCTTCTTTGCTTATTCGTGCTCTCCCGAAGCCATGCGTCGATGTTCGATGACCTCCAAAATTTCCTTACTCCACCATCTCTGTGGCTTGCTTTTGCTTTCCAGTGGTTTGACTCTCTTACCTGATTTATTTCGTTCACATATTCGGCGGTAATTAATTACTATCCCAGTTTCCAGAAGACGCTTCTCTATGACTTTCTCAATGTTTGCTGCTCCTTTCAACAGTTGTTCAATGATAAAATGAGGGTCAATGTCTCGCTGTCCCCATTCCCATCACATTACCCATAACCCTTCCCTCAGTCCCATTCCCACAACCTACGTCCCACCCCCTCTGCTACGTCCCAGGGGAGATCAGGGGAGTCTCCCCGGGCCGGCTCCCCCGGCTGTGGGTCGCTTAGTAGCATTACCCCATTTTTTTTATTTTCCCACCTACGTGTGGCAAAAGCACAACATTGCCTTCGGGCCTTTCATTTATATCACATTGGGTTAAGCCTGTTATACTTAGTGGCACAGGCAGGGGCCTATTGGTTTACATTCCTTTTCTGGTTGCCCCACCATACTTATGCCTGTGATTACGCCAGGACGCCATTTATGAGATGCACTACGAAGCTCCACAAAACGATGCATTCTATTTGTGGGGTGCAATCAGAAGAATCGGCTCTGCTCATGCTGCTCTGCGGTCAGCATTTTTCGGTAAGCTTTGCAGCAATGAAAATCGAATGATAATTGCTAACACAAATATAGCAAACAGATGCGCACAAAGCGTCTGAACAAGTAGCACAGAGTTTGTGCAGCAAAAAGCAACATGATGAAATGAAAGCGCTTGTGCCTGGTTGGCAATTGAAGAAATACTGCCTGATCCAGAGTTCCCGGGTTCGAACCCGACCGCGGCGGCTGCGTTTTTATGGAGGAAAAACGCTAAGGCGCCCGTGTGCTGTGCGATGTCAGTGCACGTTAAATATCCCCAGGTGGTCGAAATTATTCCGAAGCCCTCGACTACGGCACCTCTCTCTTCCTTTCTTCTTTCACTCCCGCCTTTACCCTTCCCTTACGGCTCGGTTCAGGTGTCCAACGATATATGAGACAGATACTGCGCCATTTCCTTTCCCCCAAAAACCAATTAAAAAAAGAAATACTGGCTCGCGTCATAAAATCCACCGAAGACCGGAACCAGCTTGCAGAGGAAAGGAAGAGCAGGAAACAGACGACCAATTAGCGGCACTGAATATCGAGTGACTGTACTGGCAACTTCCGACGCAATCGGCTTTCTAAAGGGGATTACTGAAGTACGAGTTTTCTAATCGATTCCTGTTTAACAGCAGTTCAAGCTCGTTTGACTTTAGCTCGGAGCAACGTTCCGTTATAGTGGCGTGCGCATGGCGACATGGCCCTCAATCAGAACTTCCGACAACTACTGTTGAGCAGCAGTTTAAAAATGTTTAACGCTTGTCCGTTTGTCGAGCGTCTGCAAACTGGTTAAGCCGGTGGGAAAAAAAACTTTAGGATAGAGGAAAACATTCGAACTGCTCTGTCACATTGCCATGAAGAAGGGGGCAGAAAATGAGCGCCAGAGTTTTTGTCTCGCATTGCACTTGAACGAAATGTATTTTCCCAAACCTTTTCTTCTATCACTCTCTCATTCCTACACTGGTTCGAAATTTGAAAGGCTTAGAAGAGTTTGTGTTATTAAAAACGGTCTACCTCCCGCTCCTCCCTCTAAGGTGGTCGATATATTGGGTCTGCTTCCCAGAGCGAGTGATTAGTCTGTCGAAACAAAGCTGTACAGCCCACTGGAATCTTCACTTGTTATCCAAGCTTACTACAGAAATAAAATTGTGACAGCGAGTTTTTTTGTCATTTTTTTTAAACACCGACCTCATTCGAGGCGCGGAACAACACTGGCTGCATTACACAAACACTACTAGTGGTATAGGAAGCCGCAGATCCCGAAGACCAATCCGGAGAAAGACCTTTTCGTCCGGCAATGAGCTTATGGAATTAGTTTGTGCTTTCCGCGCGAGGACAGCCATTAGCTGGAAACTATAATCAGGCAGAGCTGAAGAAGACTATAGGCGTTATTTGGTCAGTACTAGAGTAAGAGGGCCAGTCATGTCTTCATTATATTTCAGGGAAAAATATCTCGTGTACAAATGATCTAGACTTAGCCGCTCGCTTATACTGGTCGTTTTCTTATGAACTCAAACGATACCCGTCGTACGATTCAGCGTAGAGGAAAGGGGAAAGAAAGAAGAGGAGCGTAGGAGCTAATGGGTTCAAGCAGCCAAAAGCTAACCGCGATCCAGCTATATCAATTTGCCATACATTTTAATTCTCGTAATTTATAACTAGTTTACCATAGATTAGGTGTTGTCGTATTCGATTGCAGCAGCGGTCGCAGCTTCTAGGAGAGGGTTTCAGGCAACACCTGATTGAACGCTGTCCTAGGCTTCAAAAAAACGCGGCGCTGTTTCAGCCATCAAAACGCTGATAGGCTTATTGCTGAAATGCAGGGTTGCAAATACACTTGGAAGTTTTTCAAGTCTATTTCGGTCTGTTTTTTTTCTTTGATACTTCATTCTCTTTTGCACTATTAATATGCCTTCGTTGTAGCTAATTTTCTGCCCCGGTTCACTTCGCTAGATCTGTCTACACTTGCAAACTTTATTACCTGCAGACTTTCTCAAGAAATTCTCGCTATATGTCTTGATACTGCATGTACACACGCTGCCTGAATACACTGCACAAAGACCAGCTGTTATTTCAGCTGCAGGGATAGGCGCACTATTTTCGCCAAGTTTTCCGGCACTCTCAGATCACCTATAAAAGCGTAGAAGATAATGTGCTTAAATAAAGGGCACAAAAAAGTAACAAAACCCACGCTTGCCTAAAAGCGCACATTTCAGAAATGCACATAGAATGACAAAGACGCGCTTGAGTTCTCGCCTGGTTCCGGCTGAGCCCTCGGAGTAAGAGAAACCCTTGAGTGTACAACGGAAATCGCGCGTGAAACGCACTGAACTTCAAGCTCAGGAAGATGACGTTGACGCTTATGTTGGAGACACTTCTGGTTCTAAATCATGTACAGTACTCACGGATTGAAATAGGACATTCGGAGCGCGTGGCCGTCGCTTAATGGAGCGCCGCCCGTAGATGCTCATGGAACCAAGGTGGTGCATTGTGGTATGGCGTGAGAGGGAGAACATCTACAAAGCAGAATTGTTCCTTCCAGTAGCCAATCAGCCGGCCTGTGGTTTACCACATGCCTGCGTGGCACTGCAAGGCTAGCGCTCCGAATGTCCTATTTCAATCCGTGAGTACTGTACCTCTTTTTTATATGCTAAGCTCAAGAAAAAGAAGCAAGCTTGTTGGCGTGAATTGAATATGGGAAGCATTTACCTGCGGTAGCTCTTACATCGATGTGTGCGCTGCGTTCTCACAGGGTA
Organism: Amblyomma americanum; assembly: GCF_052857255.1. Classification (NCBI taxonomy): domain Eukaryota; kingdom Metazoa; phylum Arthropoda; class Arachnida; order Ixodida; family Ixodidae; genus Amblyomma; species Amblyomma americanum. The sequence goes on from NC_135499.1 coordinate 130,902,774, forward strand.
ATGCCCCCATCGGCACGTTCCCTACCGTGCTATAAGTTTCCCTTCCTCTCATTTCTTTCGCTGCCACTATCCCGCTCTCCCCATGTAGGCTAGCAAACTGGGCATTGCCAAGTTACCCTACCTGCTTTTCCGTTATTCTGTCTCTCTTTCTTCCCCCGCCGCCGCCGTCAACAAGCATCTGCGATCACGTGACCATTCCGTGCATATAGCCCGTGCCTCGCGCCTTGCGTTAACGCAGTCGCGCTCCAACCGCCGCGGTGGCCCAATATGGTTATGGCGCTCGGCTGCTGACCCGAAAGGGGCGGGTTCGATCTCGACAGCGGCGGTCGAATTTCGATGGAGGCGAGACTCTAGAGGCCCGAGTACTGTGCGATGTCAGCGCACCTTAAAGAGCCCAAGGTGGTCGAAATTTCCGGAGCCCTTCACTACGGCGTCCCTCATAGCCTGAGTCGCTTTAGGACTTTAAACCCCAATAAACCAAAACAGTCGCCCTCAACTGGGGTGCGGGGTTGCAACAACACGCCGCCAAACACCCTGAAACGCCACCGACAAAACATGCCGAAATAAATGGATAGAGAGAAACCTTCCACTCTTACGCACAAGCAGCCAGCCGGCAGGGCCATAGATGCAGGCATTGCGAAGCAACGTCTTAGGAAGCTCTTCTAAGAAGCGCTACGCGACAAGACGCTCAAGTCCGTGCCAACATATTTCGCATACCGTAAAGCAGTCGTTGCGCTCTCCGAAAATCCAAGCACTCCTGCGTGGCGAGAGTGACCAAAGCAAATACAAGTGAAAAATCACAAGGTGGACCAGCTCGCGCTGTTTGTCCTCATTACCGCGGATGTAATCGCCATTTAATTTTTTGGTTGCTGTATTGCGTACGAGCATGTACAAGAAATCGCTATTAAAGATACTACGTTGAGGAAGCCTTCACGAAGAGTCCTTTTTTTCCCCTCAGTGTCTGACTGATTTGAGAATTTGGGTACCGACCACCGTAGCGACGCACGGCTGGATGGTTGAACTTGCGGCAGGACAATCATTGTTAAACTATTACTCCCAACTTGCAAGCTACACCGCTAATTCTAATAAACACCCCTACCATCTTGATCTCCAGCTTTACGGTATAAACACACGTGTGCCAACAGTGTTGGCTGCTAATAAGGTAAAAGGCTTTACTTCGTTCTAACATGTCAAGACCAGGCCTTGTTTGATGTATCAACTGTGCGTACATTACCTTTATCACGAAAGCGTGAATGAAAAGAAAATGCAGAACGGAAGTCTGGCACGAAGCTGTTTTGGCTGCGCTTTGTAATATACGCATCTATACTTTATACCAGAGCGGCTTTCGTTAGCTATATCTCGAATTAAGCATGCGACACTGGAATTCAGCGAAAAGCAAACACGCTTGTTAAGTATCTGAGGCTCGTCCATGGCAGCTCCGCTACAAGCTCGCGACAGCCGTTCTGTACGTACCCACACGACCACGTGGCTATTACGTCGTATCACATGGTCTTGGACACCCCCATCGGATGTCAGCATGTGGCTTCACATCCCCCCTTGGATGTTGTGAAGGTCAATGGTCAATCCAAAGGTCACCCAATGTCAAAGGTCAAATAAAGGTCATGGGTCAAGGTCAGGGGTCAAAGGTTCGACACCATAACTGTACCACATATGGTCGTTCGCGGCTAACGTGCTTGGGCTGAAGGTCGTTCAAGGTCATTCTCCGGCCTACGCGGCGACTGCTTTACCTAGCGTAGTGAAGCTTTTCGCTTCAAACACGATGGCTGTAATAGGCAGGGGGGTGCGGATTCCCTATTATTAAATATGCGGCCATATCGAATGGAGAGGAGCTGCAAAAAAAAAAGAAACGACCTACGCTAAGATCACAGTCCGTATTAAGAAACAGCATTAGCTTAATATTTTTAAGTTCATCCGGAGCCCTTCACTATGGCGTCCTTCAACGTTTCATGAGAGTGCTGGGCTTGGATTATTTATTCGTTAATTTTAGGAGAATGAAAGAAATAATGTCATTTGCGCAGCCCATACCTTCCTTGAGAATATCCTTTTCGTTTGGTGTACGCCATGATTCTGCTCGAAATACGCAAGTGAACGGCGTGTCGGTACGCGCCTAATCCCTTTTATTCCTGCAAACTTCCCCAAATCACTTTTCGATCGGAGGAAGTCAAAAAAAAATATGAAAAGCTATCCTACTGGTCTAGAAACGGCAATTGCACTTCCTTTTATGGCTCTTCGTCCTTTAACTGGGCCCCAAATTAACCTGACATCAAAGACGGCATGCTCCGTTAATTATCTATCTCAGTGACGTTTCATCCAGGCCGAGGATGGGCAAGAAGTAGACAGCTGCCTGGCACAGAAGCATCTCGCGTGGCATGACGACGACGGGAACTCTTAATTAGAATTGGGGCCCCGTCCCTGTTTCCGGAGTAAAGTATCCCGGCAACGGGAAGCCCTGGGAAGGCATGCGGGATGGGAGGACTTGGTATCCGCGCGGCCGGAGATGCCGCATTCAGTTCCGGCCAATGCATCGCTTTATTATTATTACCCTCGGCAATCCCACCTTTCGTGCGCTTCCTTGGTGTCCCAAACGCAAGGAGCGGGCTCTCATAATTATGGAGGAGAATTCTCGGAAAGTTTGTTAAATATATGCACGTATCCGCTCGCTGCGTTAAGCCGGCAGTAATTTACTTTGTCGCCAGTTCATATTCATGTTCGGAACTACAAGAGAAAAATAAAAGGCGCCGTTAAGATCAAACGCTTCTCCCCCCCCCCTATTTCTGTTTGTATATGATAATGTGTGCAAAATTAAGGTTCTTAACTTACCCATCACAGACAGCTAATGCAACAAAGTAGTCTTAGTTAGAGAGAAAACAGGAATTTTTAACAAAAAACCAGCGGAAGAACACAGACCCAGAGAGGGACACAGGACGACAATGGTCTCTGTGCCTGCGTCTTTACGCTGGTGGTTTTTCTTAAGAACTATGTACCAACTGGCCCAGCTCGCTACCCCACAGATGACAGGAAGATGGGATTCTTGACGACACAAAAAAAAAGGGGGGAAGGGAAAAAAAAAGACCCTCAGGGTGCTTAGTCAAAGTTTCGACAAGAGGAGTTGTCTTCGTCTGGGCGAAACCCTCATATCGAATTCTACCCTGACGCTCCTCCTTCATTGTTCACTTTGTTCTTTATTATAAAGAAGCTTTAGAGACTGCTCTACGACACACCATTTTTCCGTGGCCAAAATGCAAAGGAATACTAAGCAACTGACTACTTAAGAAGTGGTTTCGAATGCATCCTTCTGTGACAGGTAAAGGCGGTGGCATTCACGAAAAACCTTTTTAACTGCTGTGAGCTTGAATAACTTTAAATTCGCTTTCGCTCTTTAATCATTGCAATTTCAGAAATGTAGTGAGCGCGATTGTCTAGACCAACAAAGAAAGAAAAAAATACCGCATCCTTGCAGGAAACTGAGCACTAGAGGTTCCTTTACTCATGATTTCTTGATCTGATTTGCTTCAGACGTAGAGTAAGTCCGCGAAAGGTGGTCTAAACGAAACCCTATGCATGTCTCGAGCACTCTCGAAAAATGGTGTTTGGAGTGCAATATTAAAACAGGCAACTGTTGGCTATGTTTCTACAATAAGTAAGATTCATCCAATATGCGGGATCGGCCTTCAGTGATATCGACCAGCACACGGACATCTTTTGAATTGCACCTCTTTTTAAATGCGGTTGTTGCGACCGGATTTCGACCCCGTAGCCGTGGGCACAGCAGCAGCCTAACCCAAGAACCACTTAGCCACCGAGGCGGCTTTAAAGACAAGGCACATATACAAAGGATTTACCCCACCGCAAGGTTGTGCGAATAAAAAAACAAATTATGCAAGAATTGTATTGCTAGCAGTATTTTGAGACGGTCTTAATACCGTTTAGTAATGACTGCTCAAAATGGTTTGCTTCGAAGCCCAGAAGGAAAAGACTGACTTTTGGAAAATGTCGAGATCAAGAAAAAAAGAAGGAAAGGAAAAAAAGAGAAAAGGAAGAAAGAAAGAAAGAAAGAAGGAAGGAAGGAAAGAGAGAAAGAAAGAAGGAAAGAAAGGAAGCAAGGAAGGAAGGAAGGAAGGAAGGAAAGAAGGAAGGAAGGAAGGAAGGAAGGAAGGAAGGAAGGAAGGAAGGAAGGAAGGAAGGGAGGGAGGGAGGGAGGGAGGGAGGGAGGGAGGGAGGATGGAAAGAAAGAACGAAGGAAGGAAAGAAGGGAGGGGGGAGGAATGAAGGGAGGGAGGGAGGAAGGAAGGAAAGAAAGAAGAGAGGGGGAGGAAGGAAGGGAGGGAGGGAGAGAGGAAGGAAGGAAGCGATGGTAATGATACTGATAAATTTACAGTTATTCTTCACTGATTATAAGATATGTTGCAAAAATAATATGAAGAATAACATCACCTGTAATGCGAGAAATGGTGCTCAAACAAAGAAGAGAAATAAGAATGAGTACTCTTATATTTGCTAAAACCCTAGCACCGTATCCTATATATGAGAGTCTCTTAACACAATCCATTTTTGCAAACATAAACGATCGTCGCAGCACAGAGACAGCTCAGTGCGAAAGCACCACTTCATGAGTTCAAGTTTGTGTGAGAGTTGACCTTGAGAGTGACCTTGGTCGATGCAGAAATAAAATAAATAAATATTGCCGCGATTGAGTATCGAACCCGCGGCGGCGCGAACAGAGACATGGCTCAGGCATATTCATCCCACCCTATCCTGGTGCCCTATCGCGGAGTGAGTCCATGGCTCCCATGTAGCTATCGCACCTCTCATCTCCTCAGAAGTGGCGCTATTTATTCGCTGCGTCATGAGATTTATATACTGACTTCGTTTTGAGTACCCCCTAGTGGCAATCAGTGTCGCTTCTACAGTCAGTATAGTAAAAGCTACGTGAGGTATAGCGCTGTACTACAGCTCCACCACCGGTAGCGCTGAGCTCTTTCGTACGATTATTCGTTTGTTTTTTCGAATATTCGCACAAGTAGCGCGCATCAATAAAAACATTCGATTCATACTAGATTCAGTTCGACAGGGTTCTACATCTATTCAATTTCTGAAAAGGTACTATTCGCACAGCTTTACCTGGTAAAATTAGAAAAGAAAAAAAAATTAACGCGCCCTCGTTTGACCGATTAGAACTTTCCAGTTACAAAGGCGCCACTTTAACAAAAAAAAAGCTCTTTTGAACAATCAAAATGCAGAAATTAGAGGACACATGTCGCCACTATCGTTCGTTTCCGCACGCGCACTGTGTATGTAAGATTAAATATTTTCGTTAAAGGTACCTTAAAAGCTAAGGATTGCCTACCGAAGTATCGAGGCAATTTTTTTTTATAATGCTAGTGCAATTTTACCGCACAATAAACAGGGAAAAAAACTAAACCCGGTAAAAACAATAAACAATGCAAACCTGCGATGCTTGATACTTGCGAAGTTTGAACCACCGTTGCAGGAAAAAATATTGCCCTTTTAACTCAAAAATTTCTCAGAAAGCCAAACATCCTTCGCTGTCAAACAAATCATGACCGAATAAACAAACTGTCGTGATTATACCACGAAGAAAGTAATTCTAAAATTTGCTTCCCTCCCTGGCTTTTGAAGGACAAGAGCTTCCAATTCCGCATGCTGTTGTTGTCGAAAAAATCAAAAACAAAAGAAGAAGTTGAATTCACAAATAAAAGTAGGCGCATTGAAATCATAGACCCATAACAAGGATTTGGAGCAAGGTTCGTCAGCACTCGATTTGAAAATACGCTCAACTCCTGTCTTTCATGAGAAGCACAGTTACAGTTAGAGAGGCTTCGAACTCCTAATACTGACCAGATATAGCTCAAACTTGCACATTGCTCATTTTTACAGGGAGCAGGTAACAGGTGTCCAGCGTAACTCCATATAAAAAAGCAAATTCCTAGCCTGCTTCTTTCGGACGGCAGTTTCAGATGGTGAAGCACTGCAAGGTCTGAAAAGTAGTTTAGTTGGCGCAAACTCTGTAAGTTCTGTTATCATGCGTACATAATGCACCACCCACAAGCGCTAGTTTTCTTTTTTAAGTTATAATCAGCATTGAGACTGGAGCCAAGGAATACTATTATCATTAACAGGTAGACGGATAAAACGAGTTTCAAAGACTCTAGATAAGGGCCATATTTGGAGTATACTTCACTCGGGGCAAGCAGCCAGCTTTCATAAAGTCTCCTTCCTGTTCAACGACTCTGCTGCACCGAGCGTATTATCTTCAAATAAAAATAAAGAGAGAAAAAAGCGGAGAGCGTCCTCACTCACACCCTCGAGGCAAGACTTGACACTTCAATCACGCGGCCTACTCTCTGCGCTGTGTGTTGAATATATATGAGCTTCATTTCGAAGAAGGATTAAAGGAGTATTTCCGAGGAGCAAATCTCCGCTGCTCTCCGTCGGCTTCGTCCACCCAGAAACTTTGCGTTACCAGCTCGTTCGCGTTCATGCTTTAGCGTTCGCAAGGGATTTAAGCTCGCAGTAAAGCCGCATTTCTTAGCGTTGAAAACACGCTATGGCACAAGAGCGCGCAGTTCCTCTTGCTGCGTAACTGCGTAGGCCATGGTATCACCGCCCTGCCTTTATTTGTTTTTTTTGTTTTTTGCCAAAGACATTTTGCTCATTTTACAAGCGTGAATGACTGAACTGAGGAGCACACATGATGACCGATTAAATTTGGTGTCTTTTTTAGCATACACGCAAAAGATGATTTTGCTCCGGTTCAGATATCCGGATTAGTGCTAGGTAGATGGCCTACAGTGAGCGGGAAGTGCAGCGGCACGGAGCGCTCGCGCTAGGCCAGCTGCGGAGACGCAAGGCACGGTTTGGCTCGGGTCAGATCCATTGGATTAGTGCTGGGTTAGAAGACGACGTTGAGAGGGCAGTTCCGCGGAACGGAGCGCTGGTGCTAGGCCCATACTCAGTGCATACACTCGAGAGACGATTTTGTGAGGCTGTCAGATTTTGAACAACCCTCCGCATAGAGCTAATTGAAGCAACTTTTAATTGTTGGCTGATGCTCCACGTATCATGCAGTTAACCGGTGCTCATAGCTCATCCTTCTGTGGCATTGTGAGCGGAACATCTATGTGGTTAACCAACCTTGCAATCCTCTTTCTTTCTCTTTTTCTGTACTAAGGGCACCCTTCTCATTGCCATGGCTTTATGGTTCCCACAAAAAAACGATCACTTCTTGGTGCCTTACTTCGCGTGGTCATTTTTGAGTGGGGAGATATAAGAAGCAAACATTTCTACCTATTCCACACGTTTGAAAAATGCTTGCTTCTGTCCGCTTTCGCTACTGTGAACTTCCTCGAGCGTTATGCGACGACGCCGATCAAGCCTGCATTCAGTTTTGACGTGAGCCCCGAATTCGAACCGGCGGAAACTTGTGACTGCGTCAGCAGCGCCCCCCAACGGCATACACTTTTTATCGTTCGCGCCGCTTCTCATTAACTGGGGCACTACGTTAAACAGCGTGCGGTGAATCATTAGATGAAACACAGCTTGGCTTATGTGACCACTCTCGCGCGAGGCGTAGTAGAATACCGGAGGCGTATTTGGGCTGGCAGGCCACATTTGTAGCTTTTCCAGAAAGACCCTCATGTGAAAGTAGTACACGTGCTCAATTTAACTAAACTCCCAAACCAAAGTTCTTTCATGCTAGAGTTCACGGGTGAATCAAAGGCGCTGTTGCACTTTGATGTTACGTGGCATAGACGCCAAATATTTGGTTGCTTGTCTTCTTTGCAATGATGCGTAAGACATTAGAGTGCACTGATCACCATATAGAATTCGCCTGTGTTATGGTAGAAAAATTATGATTTTGTCATGGCATGCTGTTTCGGTTGTGGTTTCAACAGTAGAACGATGGCTGCGCTGGGGGGGGGGGGGGGGGGGGGGGGGGGTCAAGATTTCATTAGTTCACTGGATACATAAAAATTGCAGCATAATCGCTGAATTTTTCTTCATTATCATTTCTACTTTTGATGTAGGTTTTCTTAAGCGTTGTAGTTAGTTAAAACTCTAAAGCAACGATCGCATCGCAGTTTCGTTTTAGTGCGAAAGCATTACTTCGCAAGGTCAAACAGGCTCACCTGTTTCTTTTATGCTTGACCGTGACGGTAACCTTAGAAAACAATAAATAAAATAAATATTGCCGCGACTGTGATTCGAGCGCACGGCGGCGCGAATAGAGGATCGCCGCTGCACGAGAGCACAAGGCTATTTTATTTTTATTGCATGGAAATAGTGCCGAAAAAAATGTCTAAGCACGCTTACACCACAAAACACCAGGACACCTTACCCCTGCATGAACACTCCTTCCTAAACATCAAAAGTATGGGAGGCACACACATGCACCCAGATAGGGGAGCCAGCTAGGCGGCTCTTGCAGGGCAGCATATACTCCCCGCACAAAGATTTCGACGACCGTGGTGATTCGGCGCAACACACGTCAACGGTGCCTGTGAAGGCATGGCTTCGTGCTAAGGAGATGCTTGCGCCATGGACGGTGAACTGTCGCCTGTGCAATACACCAGAGACAATTGACCATTGTTGTGTTCTGTGTATTGATGCTATCTTCTTCTGAGACATTTTACAACGAACAATTAAGAAGGACATTGGCATCAGACCTTACAGTATTCGTTTTTTTCCCGCGGAGAAAAACAGTGCTGTGCCATTTGATCTATTTATGTTGCTGGGACTATTTAGTCTCTGGAAGAGCCGCATGATGGAACGCCACGCCGAGTCACAAGGCTGTCGCCGCAGCCGATCACGCCTTGTGTTAAACTGCAACATAATCTCTCATTGTGCATTGCACATCGCCTTCTTCTTCAACTGATATCGCTATCAAACTAACATTCGCGCTTTGAGCAATGGGGGGTAGAGACAGAGAGATGTGCGCTGCATGCGTTGGCGTGGACAAAGTTGTCGCAGAAACAATCCACTAGAGCAATAGACGTTGGGGTTCACAACATTGCTACATGAACGCGTCACTGGAGCATAGGCCGCCGGCGTACATCGGGTAAATTAGCATTGACGATGAAAAAGTTGAAGACGCGACTAATTGGCTCCCTTGGTCAGTGGACTACTCAGTCGCGCTTTCAGATACGTGTTGGTGGTGTCCACGGGCAAAAAACTGTGATTTCGCACAATATTTCGTGCTTTGCAATGCTAAACCGCCAGCCAATTTTTTTATCCCTAAAATGACTTGTACTGAGCTTTGACATAACTGACACCGTTCTGCTGTTGAAACAGGCCGAGCGTGAAAGAATAAATTCTATTATAAAATATTTACCGGTTCTTGACGAGTTCGAGACAGTGATTTTTTGCATATTAACGCCTAGCACACCACTGTGAAGAAAAAAAAAGGCGCAACCAAAATTTGGCGTCTGTACTTCTTTCACCAAAACCAGCACGAAACTGCACAGGCTCTGTGAATGAATCGCTTCCCTTGTAGATCATCATCAAGCATGGCATTCAAATGCTGCGATTTGCGGAAACGAAATTAGCACTCACTGGCCGCTCTTACTGTATACTCTGTCTTTCAGAATATTATCGTATCGTACTAGTTTAACTGCTTCCTTAGAAAGTTGCACAAAACACTAGCATTTCTAAATCCCTGTGCACACTTAGCGAGCGTCGCAGATTAGTCATCCTGTATTTTTATCAGACGGAAACGCGATGTGCGGCTGCACCCGTCAGGAAGAACTGATTTCTAAATTAGTTGGGGCCAGAAGCAGAGGCAGCGTTTTTACTGAGAAACGAAACTCCCGGTAAACATGTAGTTAGAGGTTGTCAACTTTGGCCAGAACAGTTCCCACTTAGAATTTTTTTCAGTGGGGGTTTGAAGTTCACAGCGGCTCTAATTAGAAAAGGCCGAGATTTTGCGCGAATGCGTGCATCATACGAGGCAGAGAATCAGAAGCGCGTGTTTGCAGCGTGAGCATGTTTTTATGTTTCTAAGATGAATGCACCACTGGAATTCGCTCCACAGATGACGTGTTAGAGGAAGTGGAATATTTTGCAAGCCTAACAAATTCTGTCGAGAATCAGAGTAGAGTTATTCGCGCGAGTGACCTTAGCTGCAAAATAAGCGCATCTAGTAATTTGAGAATCATAGGCAACCGTACCTGGTTTGAAGCTTAGCAGAGCTTAGGAAACGTTTTCGAAACTTCCGGTGCGTGCTTCCGCCCACGTTAGCACTTAGCTCAGGTTTTACGTCTAGTAAAATAATCTTTCAGGACTCTCGGTCACTGAGGAAGGAAGGTATAGGACGCCCGATCTTTAGAGCTCATATTTTTCACACATATGATATTCGGTGTTTAAGTTTTGCTGCACACTTCATCAGAGTGCATTAAAATCGTGTTTTGTATCCGAAATAATACAGCTTTGTCTGAGACGCCAGTGTTCCAAGCAACATTTCGAACGATTAACAGCTGTGGCGACATCGGTCGCTTTGGAAGTAGACTGCACGAATTTTCGGGTTATTATTTGTTACTCGCAGCGTCAGATGGCGTCTATATTTCTTTCATGAGACGCTTTACTTCTTGGTTTGGCATCCGTTTAGGCGACTTATGGTGACTTTATTTAGCAGAAAAGAGTCAAGCTGAAGAAGTTACGGAATGTATCCCTAATTACATGATTAAAGCACTCGACCCTTTATCGTTTGGAATGAATCTGGGGGGCTTTGTTAAATCACTTTCCACCTTTCAGCGCCTTGTGCAGTCTGAAGGCTTTCTTGCTTTGTCTCATTCAGCTACTACAGGGGGCGCATCGACAGCTTTCGTCATATCGGATTAAACACCAATGGCGTGAGTTTGCATCCGAAGAATTTTTTTTCAGTTCCAAATGTGGAGTTTGTCCCTGCAAACTCTAAATGAGGGTTATGGCGTGGAGTTGCATCAAAAATTTAACATTTGGAGCCTGACGTTTCGCTACTTAAAAGTTATTGAACCTCATTTGTTCCTTGCAGCAAAATTACATTTTGCCCTGAAATCATGACAGGAACCGCAGAAGAGTAACACAACAGAATCGCATTGGCTTATATCTGCGTAAACAATTATTTCACTGTTTAAGGTCTCTTCGTTCACGTGGCCGCCATTGAAACACAAAAATGAGCATCTGTGTCAATAAACAAGCCACAAAAGTATAGTATTTTAAGCAAGGAGCCATGATGTCGCAGTAAAAAAATTCACTTCTCTTAACATGGGTAAAATGGATCGACGACACGCAACCAAGACGACAGTCAAGTCCAACTAAATGTTTTGAAAATTTGTAAGACACCGTTAAAGAAATATTAAAGGTAATTATTCATTATTTTGATATGTAGCAAAATCTCTATGTTAAAGTGTTTCCAGAAATCGCATCGAACAGTTAAGACTGCCATAGAAAGCCATTAGGGAACGCTTTTGAAGACAGAAAAATCGTGAATAGAAAAAAATACGGCACTGCCGTCTGGTGATCAGCAGATGTATTGATTGTTATCGTGAAATCTTACATTTTATGAAACATTTTCGCTCATAAACGGTTTCCCGCTCAAAAGTTCTTTTGTCCACAATTGTGTCAAGGTTGGGAAGTTGCAGCAGCCAGCATTCATGCCAGAAAATGCTTTCATCAAAACATTGCAAAGAGAGCATCGTATTAGCTGGATATATCCCCCCCCCCCCCCCGAAATCTTCTACGTACTTGACAGTGCGTAGAAGAGACATTCTTTCCGCCCAAGATATAATGGAACAATATATTCAAGAAGGGTTTTCTGGCGGGCTAGTTGGTGGTTCTCGTTCATGATTAAACTGCGCGAAAGAACCAGGGACAAAGACAAGCGTAGTACGTGTTTCTTCTCTTTGTCCCTGTTTCTTTCGCGCAGTTTAATCATGAACGAGAAATATAATGGAACAACGAAAGTAAAAAGCGACTTCGTCCGAAATCACAAGGCTACACGCAAGTCTTGGTAGAAAGGACTGCTCCTGCTTGCCGATCTCCGCTTCCGTCCGATTCTTATACACTATAAACACGAATACGCATATGTGGGAGTAAAAAGGAACTAACCTGTTCTCTAGCACACTCTCTTTTAGAAAAGTGAGTGCACTAGAAGAGAGCTTACTAACTTTTTACTCCTTTCTGTTTAGAGTGTAGCTTTCGTGTTGTTTTCCGCTGGCTGAGAAACCTAATTGGCTTTACTGGTACGTCATCTAGTAGTAGTGGTTGATTAAAACAATAATAGTAAGGAAGGATAAGATATTTGTTGCCCCGGCATTTGCCACCGATACTGGAGCGCAGCGTTTTTCGGCAGCTTTCTATCATGATTTTAGGAGAACACAAGAATGCCCTGTTTCCTTATCCCACGCACCTGGAGGAGCCACGATCCTCAACGAACATTTCTAGCCAAAGCTTTCTTCAAAGAAGGCGGAGACAACTGGAAGAATCGCCTACATTTCAACTCGCACGACAAAATTGTTTCTTCCCCTTATCTCATCATAGTTTCGTGTCTCGAGTATGACGCTTCAAGAAACATTTTTTCAGCAAACTGTTTCCTGGTCCTTCTACGCCTCGCTTTTCCGAGAAATTTCGTTGGCAGTTGTCGGCGCAGTGAGGCGAAAACCAGAAGCTGGACCAATTGGTCAAGCAGCAAGCCAGTGCTGGCGGAAAGTTTCAGCATCCTTGTGAGACACTTCAAGGAGAAGGTGTCCAAGCGAGAGAAGAAGATGGCGGGAGAAAGGGGGGGGGGGGGATGGTAGATTTTGGGGAAACTGTAGAGTCGAAAACCTCGCCACCAGGAGGTTGGTCGTTTTTGTCGTTCGCGGGTGCTGCGTAGCGTTCGGCGCCGGTGCTGGAGACGGTGACGAATCGGTCTACTCGTCTTCCTGCAGCGCTCGGCCCCAGCGGCTCGTGAACAACGGAGCTTCAGGATGCTCGCGAATCTCCCAGTTCCGCTACACAGTTCATGCATTCTTCAGCTCAGTAAATTTGAACAGGACCAGTTTACCTGGAACTCGTACGCGAAAAAAAATTCATTCGCAAGGGAAAACGCAGGGGGAAATTAACATTCCGTCAGTAGCTTCGGCGAACGTTCTCGAGCTGAAAAAAGATTGGAAAAAAATAATGCGTGCATTTAATATTCTGAGCCCGATTTCACCGCCAACCATGTGCGACGGGCTGAGAGGGAGAACTGACAGACGAAAACAAGAAGAATACGTGGACTAAAGCAAGGACAGAGATTTTCTATAACAAAACCCTCGGTGAACGCTTATGCTAGATTCTGATGGCAGTAAAACACAGGAAGGGGAGGAGAGGAAAGGAGCTTTCGTTTACTTTTTCACTTCTCAGGCAATCGTGGTTTACTCCAGCATTGCAATCATTGTTTTCGTCCGCCTTTTACTGTCCATTCTTCTTAAGCGTTGTTTTTAAGTTGATGGGTTGTTTTTTTTAATCTTCGTTGTTTTCGCCATGGATTGCGCACTACGCTTTCTCATCTGTCTATCCTGTGACCACGCAGCTTCCTTAAACATGCCTGTAGGTCTTTTCTGCTAGGCCTCTACTTAAACTTCGTGTTTTTCTCCCCGAGGAAAGCTAATTACTTCCAGGCGTTCAGGTCTTTCTCTTACGTCCTCTGTCATTTGTCGACGTCGTGGCTTTTCTATTACGCCATTCGACGTTAGCTGTGCGTGTCTTTGTTCGCTGTCTAGTCTCTATCGGAGATTAGGAGCAGGGACGGAGGGGGGGGGGGGGGTATTTGCGGGCCTCGAAAGACCCTTCGGCGCGCAGCACCGCAATTTTCTTCCTTTACCTCAGGCCCCGAATTTCCTCTTGACATTGAAGGCAAGTTTTCTCGTGCTTTAGCTGTTGCTGCTTCCCTTTCCTTTCTCTCGCTTGACTAGGCAATTGCAGCATTTCCTCTATGCGCCATTCTCATTTTGTTTCCTCAATTGCCATCTTTTTTATATCAACTGTAGTAGACACAGCTGGGACAGCTTGAATCGCACTCTCCCCGTTATGTTAGCTAAAGTTACCTAGTTTGTGCTAACTTGCGGCACTTTATCAGAGTTGCGAACTTCAAGCGCTGGCAACCATTGCTGCCCATTTCATTTTCCTGTGCGCATTTTCGTTTGCTACGAGGTCGTTTAGGCGAGTTCACATATGCATGGTTTTCCACATTCCTTCACAAGTAATAAAACGTGTTCTACCTAACTTTTAAGCTTACTAAAGCCGACGTGTGCACTGAACCCTCTTGATTAATTAAATGGAAGTTTACTCCGCCTTGTTTTAACATTCTGTGGGCAGACTCGACCGCAGGAGTTGAAGGCTTGCGATAAGTTTAGCACGGAATGCATGAAATTTCCTTTCGTTCCTGCTCAAACACAGAGTGCTTTAATATTGCAGCTTCGTGGTCAGAGACGGGAAAGGGTGCGGCATAGTCATAAAGGTGTTGCGAGAACTACAAGAACGAGAAAAACTGATCTTATAATCAGATACCATTCCTACCATTTATTAATTCATCCTTGTTCGCAAGCAAAACAATGTATAAAAAAGCGAAAGCTCTAATAGCGAGTTGCGTGCAGGAAATAGAAACAATCAATTTCGAGAAATATGAAACAGCAGCTGCGTTATATACTACACAAAGTCAAATTTGATAACTAAAAAAATCAAGATACTAACTACTGGAGCTCAATCGAACCCACTGGGTAATGCGTAGGACTGGGTTCGCCACTAATCTTTTCCGGCGTCACCATTTTGATGGTCATACCTCCAATGTAACGATGATGTCAGAAAAACTTGCTGTTTTTGAGAAAGCATGATTACATCATTTGGACACATTCTTAAGATGCAGTGAAAAAGATAATGAGAAAGAGGATATACCAGAACAGACGAATGTGAAGCGAGAGAAGATGCAGAGGAACCATCCATAGTGTGCATTTTAGTGAAGCATACATTGATCAGAACAGATGAGAAAAGTAGATGCGGGAGACGAATGCGTCAGTCTGTGTGATCCGGTTGTTTCCACTGTTGTGCAGTGCTTTTGGTCCTCCTATATAGCTATGGACGATAATACAAAAAGGTGCAGCACTAAAAACATTGCAGGCTAATGCATTCTGCATACCGATTACCGTACTACATAAGATTAAGTTGTGCATTTCATTACAGTGTAGCCACATTATCGTCGCGCTTTTCCCAAACGAGGCTCCCATACAGGCCCATGTATTCTTCGAGGCTACCCTCTACCACCTTTCAAATACGTAGGTGCTGTTCTCGTTAGTTCTTACGTTAATTTCGGAAGTGGGCTACCACTGAAGCCTGCCTGGCAGAGAATAACTTACAGCAAAAGTGAAAACTTTGACTCCAATCAACACATTTTTTAATTAAAAAATCCTGTTTCGAAACGGGCTTGTCTACATCTTCAGAGATGACAACAGGAAGCCCGGTATGCAGCCCATTTCCGTCGCATGTAGTTTCTCCACTCTGTCCCCTTTCCTTCAGTTTTAAGTTGAATACCAGAATGCCTGTTTTCACCACTGAAAAACGAGCCGATCCGGCTCCGAAACGTAATATTATCAGTTAACAAAGTTTTGGTTGGAGACGATGTTTCCCCTTTTGTTGCAAAGCGCAGGCTACATAAACGATGTTGGGCGTTGGGCAGTTTCATGACATCCGGCGTCCACACAGGTGCTCTGTGTGTATGGACGGACAATTTAGAGAACATGGCAGACCGGACGCGGCAATGTCAAAATATAACCGTATAACGCCTTTTACGAATTAACCGTAGTGATTGCATAAAAGCAAGCTTGGAACAGTGCTTTCAGAAAAACGAAGGCCGCATAGATGTCGAGAGCATATTTGCCAGAGAGTCTGTTAAACTTGCTTTCAGTTTAATTGGGTCGGGCTGCATGGTTCGCGAGGGAGGCTGTGCACTGCCCGAAGAGACAGGCTGTCAGTAATTAGCGTGTCATACAAGCGACATACAGGGAGGCAGGATCCGCCAGCTCGGCACAGCGACTCCAATCTTGTACGGCACCGCCCCATGCCACAACATGAGCTCCGCACTCCTTGACTAACCCGACGTGAAAAGGTAATGGCCGCAACAGTGTGCGTCTCGACAGAACAGCGTCAACTGACGGGCTAGTTGGTTTTTCATGGTGTTTTACCAGCGCCATGTCTTTGTCCGTGTCGCTTCGTCCTCGTCTTCTTGCGCTGGTAAAACACCAAGTCTAGACAGATTTGACTAATTCCATGGAAATTCGTGCACTGACGTGTCATGCTCTGGCTGTCTTCTGGCTCCTTACTAGAATAATTGCTCTCGCCATTCGCACCTGTCTGCGCTAATTAACTTATACGACACCCGCTTGCCTGTTACTGATACGAAGTGACACATCTTGCAGCGCCGCCAGCCTAAACATCTTTCGCACTACTGCTCACTGCAAATGCGTGCAGTGCTAGAGGGAAGAAACAACTTGAGCAAGCAGTGTGCAGCCCCGAAAGCAGGAGGCGATCGCTATGTCTCGGTAGAATGGCTGTATAACGTCTTGGTTGAAGCAGTCCATCCCCGCCCGCATTTAAGTGCCAAGCCAGATATTGTCAGGTTCAGCGTACACATGTGCCTGAGGTAGTATCGACATCTGAGCTAGTTGGTAATAAATCAAGAAAAATTGAAGCGCCTGTGTTGT
The DNA here is from genome assembly GCF_052857255.1 of Amblyomma americanum. Classification (NCBI taxonomy): domain Eukaryota; kingdom Metazoa; phylum Arthropoda; class Arachnida; order Ixodida; family Ixodidae; genus Amblyomma; species Amblyomma americanum. Next base: position 130,919,510 of record NC_135499.1, read on the forward strand.
GTTGACTACCTAGTCGCTCGTCGTGAGTGCACTAAACTTTTTTGTGTGCCTGAGGTATTGGTCGTGCGCGTTAGTGTACCGCCAGTTGTGCGGCGTTCGTTAAAAAGCTACGCTGAGGAGAAGGCCGCCTGTGAATGGGGCTTCATTTGAATCTACCATGCGGAAATGTGGGGCCAGGAAGTATAAATATGCATGTATGTAGTTGCCCCCATGGTAGCAGGTCTTCGCTGAAAGTTGCCCGTCCCCTTGCTAATACCACAACGTTTGCTGCATCATTCTGCCCTGTCTCAGCAGTATACTGGAATGGCACCCCACATGACGTCACTAAAACCAGCTTCCAATCCATTTTTTTTTAATTTTGTACGATTTCTATTCAGCCGATAGCATTTTTGCACATTAGTTTATGTTCATTATTCTACCGACACCTTATGCAAGAGCACAGAAGTTGAGGTTGCCTTCAAGGTAAAAACTGATGGGATGTGTTGAAGCCGAGTGAGCATCTCTACACGCAAGGCGCAGCGATAGACAAACACGGTTGCTCCGCTACATCCTCAGGTTTGCAAAGACAGGAGTCTTTTCAGCTGCCGCTTGCCTAAGAAAATTCACAACGTAAGTAACATAAATACGAAAATCGGCTTTATTTCTTTCACCAACAGAAGCTAGAACAGGGAGGTTTCCCGGATCAGGGCATTCAGCTGTAAGAGGAAACCTCGGTGACGTTCGCATTGGCAAATGAAAGCAGTTTGCATAAAATGAATGCGGGTCGTCTATGGGCTGTTAAACGAGAGCATGCCGCCTGTAACAACATGCCAACTGCTGGCAATAGCGGCCCATGTGACTTATGTGAACTTGGGAATAAGTTCTCGTTGGAGTGCAGAGTGTAGGACAGGCAGTTCCTACGAATATTCGTTTCGACCGTGAAGTTAAATACATGAAGCTACATTGGCCGTTTTCATGCGTTGGCAGCGTGCGCTAGCATTGTCAATTAGACACGTGGAAGACGTTTCGTGGAAGCGATATCCTCAAATCTTCCTTTTAATATCATAAGAATGGCGCACAGCAGGTACTCAGCTACCAGAAGGACGAAATATTTTCGACAAATGGGGCTGATACATTTGTTCGGAAAGGATGGATTTTTGTGTGATGCCAAATGTGGTTTGAAAGGAGTTAATTGTTTGTTTTCATGTTTGTTTTTTTTGGTGTCAGCGTGATGGGACTGCTGGGATTGAGGACAGTGTCACCATGCGGTGTTGGAGGCAGAAACATTCGGCATTAAGCGGTGGCACTGTGCGCCTTTCAGAGGAGGCCTCGACGGCCGACTGGATCGACTGCCAGGGCGGCTTTGAGACCTGTGCAGATTCATGCATGGGAATTTCACACTGGCCAAGAATGGCTCTGGGTCATATTTTTTTACATCTCGCCCCACCGTCGCAGAAAGGCGTCGCTATGCTGCCTGCTGCGCGAACCGGCGGCTCACTTAGCTTTGTTCCCGGAACCCCTGCTCGGTATCTCTTAGCCACGACAAGTAACGCCCGCGTGTTACAGCTGCGCCTCGGGCTCTCCACGGACCCTTGTGCGCACTCACACCGCCCAGAGCACGCGTGCTCGCGCGCCGCTTGAACACTGCAAATTAAATTAGCAGCCCGCCGCTGCGTTGCGTCCGTCGGCGCTTCTTCACACGTGCCTGAGCACGCTCGCTTTTAGGCGGCACCGACGCGAAAAAGCGTAAATGTCGAGGCAGGAACTTGGCGCCCCTACTGCACAGGCTCTGCGCGTCAGCCTTTCTTTACCCTTTACTCAGGCATCCGTGCAATTATATTTATGAGATGACGCTGCGCTACATTGATTGTTGCTCTCGGCGCCTGGTTTCTCACCCCAAGTTTATGACCTTCATTCTTCTTTTTGGTTTTTCTCTTGGGGCGCAACAGTGCTTCTCAATGTCACACGCACAACCTTGTTGCAATTGTTCGTAAGGGCATGGTTGGTGAAGGTGTTGAAAACAAATTCCAGCGTCTAAAAGAAAGAGGTCGCTCTGTTCAGCGTCCACTGGGCCATTGAACAGGGTTAAGCATGGGGCATTGCGTGGTTAGGCGGATGCCATAAATACCTCGCATACCAAGGTTTGAAAAAGCTGGATCAAATAGAAAAGCAGTTTTTCTAGAATAAAATAAAGAGTTTAATACATCAAACTTTACGAAGATCTTTCTAACCATCGGGCTTGTGGTGCGCTTACAGATGCGCTTGATGTTCTCAATGTGCAATTTACGATGGAGCTTGGAAGAAGACAAGAACACGGCTGTTGAAGTTGTTTTCTTGCTAACGCAGGCGTAAAACCATCGGTTTAGACGTATACAGGTTATCATAAATGACCTCTTAACAAAATGAATAACAGCCTCACCAACTTGCTTTGGTCAGTGAACTGAACTAGAAGTTAACGGTTCCCGGAACTTTGCGAAACCGGCTAGTCACCGCCATACGCTTTCGGCGCGCAAGAATCTATCTAATATGTGCTTATGTAATTACTAAGAGCGAATTGCTGAGTCACATCTTTAAATTCTGAAGAATGCATGTGCTACTTCGCCCATGAAGAAAAAAAGGAAACTTTTTGGACAGGTAGTTCTGAATAATTAGGCAGAAGAGAGCAGAAAAGCTCAGCACTCTTATAATGAATTTAGTACTAATTAATTAGCCCCACCTGATTCTATATTCTTTCATTTACCAGCTGCTTTGTGATTCCTGACACCGTCAGGAATGATTCATTACGCCTATATGCAAAGAAAACTGAATTAGTAACTCAGCTTTGTGTAGTTTCTTAAAATGTTCATTTATTCAACGCTGCCCGTCTCTTGCTTACTTCAGCAGTATTGATTTCCTTCCAGTGAATTTACCGATGTACATGAGAACTTTGGCGACTAATCTTGAAACTTTATGACCGCCGGTATACAGGTTGATGCCAACGTTTTGATCACACTGTTCCTTGAGTGCGGCGGCCGGAACTGGCACCCTCTACTCAGGGTGGAAGACTTTGGGTGCAACGTATTTAGTGATTGTGGTCGTGTACACACATGATATTTGCTAAAAATTTTGTAGTGATACATACGAAGTGTTTATGGGCAACATGAAGGCATAAAGATGCACTTTTTATTTTCTCAATGTTGCAGGTGATGCTCGCAGACCGGATGAACATATCAAGGGCGCCCGTCGGCATCGCGGTTGTTGAACAGCTCTTCAAGCAGCATGCCACATCTGACCTCACGCGTCGCATACTAGAATGCGGCTAATGGGAGAAAATATGCCTTGAGCGGGTGAAAAAGAGGAAATTACGTTTGAACAGAACACAGGCACCTAGCGAAGCCAGCCATGACCGCCAGGGCTGCAGCGACGACCACTAAGTGGCCGGCGGTGCTAATCGGTGCCAATCCCCACTACGCCAGCGTACTGGAGGAGGCCGAGAACAGTCGCCAGGACAACTGGAGCAGCGCTCAACAGGATCCTTGGGCAAACAACGACACCAGCAGCAGTATCCAGGCCAACCTGAGCCTGTCCTGGCACGAAAACCTTCCGGTGGTAGTCACCGTGTCCCTTCTACTCTGCCTGGTCATCGTGGCCACAGTGGTCGGGAACATCTTCGTCATCGCGGCCATCATCCTGGAACGCAACCTGCGCACCGTCAGCAACTACCTAGTGCTCTCCCTGGCAGTGGCCGACCTGATGGTTGCCTGCTTGGTGATGCCCCTCGGTGCCGTGTACGAGGTGACCCGGGAATGGCGGATGCCTCCTGAACTGTGCGACGTGTGGACATGCTGCGACGTGCTCTGCTGCACCGCGTCCATCCTGCACCTTCTGGCCATCGCCGTGGACCGGTACTGGGCCGTGACCATTGTGGACTACATGCGGCAGCGTGACGTGCGTAAGGTGGGAACCATGATCTTCCTAGTGTGGAGCGTCGCCTTCGTCGTCTCAATCGCACCCATCTTTGGCTGGAAGGATAAGGACTCACGCAGCCGCGTTCTGCACGAGAAGCAGTGCCTGGTGAGCCAGGACGCCGCGTATCAGGTGTTCGCCACCTGCTCCAGCTTCTACGTGCCACTCATCATGATCTTGCTGCTCTACTGGCGAATCTTCAAGGTGGCCCGCCAGCGGATCCGGCACAAGCCGGGCGCCAAAGCGGTGCTCATCGTGCACAAGGAGCCCTCGACGTCTTCGGCCGTCGCCTCCAACGAGAACACGCCCCAGCACAACGCCACCTCGGCGGCGAACAACAGCAGCAACCAGTCATCGCCGAGTAACGGCATGAACAAGGCCATGCACGGGGGCATCGGCCGCCTTCTGGTGCTGACGAAGCGCGAGAAGAAGCACGTCGAGGAGACCATCGAGTCCCGTCGAGAGCGGAAGGCCGCCAAGACGGTGGCCATCATCACGGGCGTCTTCGTGATGTGCTGGCTTCCATTCTTCGTCATGGCACTAGTCATGCCACTGTGCGAGACCTGCGCCCCGGGAAAGCTGGTGTTCAGCTTTTTTTTGTGGCTGGGATACGCGAACTCGATGATAAACCCGATCATATACACCATATTCAGTCCCGACTTTCGGAACGCGTTCAATCGAATACTGTGCGGCAAGAAACTCCCCATGAGATGACAGCAATGAGCGGTCAATGCGCTGAGGGCAACCATAAGTTGCTTTGCACGTTGTGGTGTTATTTCTAGGCCGGCCATTACGACTGGCATTTTTTGATCGAGGCTCAGTATCGGTGTTCAGCTGTTGTCTATTTTTGTATTCTCCCCATAGAAAGCAATGGTCTAAAATGAAACACCTGCTTACGCCATGCCAGAACATTTCACTGTCATAGTCCTGCTGGAGGGCACCAAATTCAGGTCAGGGATACGCGCTGGCTCCGGTTTCTGGCAGTACATGCTCGTATACTTTGTTACACTGTGGTAAGATCAAGCATCGAAACATGCATAAAAGCGCATACGTGTTTAGATTTTGGGGCTAATGCTAATGACACATGCGCTGTAGCTCACGCTTAGCTGTTATCACTACAGTACACATCAAGAAACCTCTCTTGAAAAAACCTTCGTCATTTTCATTACCTTTTTCTCATTCACATGCTGCTTCTTGCTACATAGCGTTTCTCCGCCTAATAAGCGTTACAAAGTTAGGAAGAGAAAGCAACTTGTGCAGCCTTTCTCAGCACTCCTTGGGTGGCTTTATTTAAAGTTAGTGTGGAAGCAGGTGCCAAGGATGAAGTCTCTGATGCGCAGTTTGGCTCGGCAAATTTCCTTGAGTCGCGAGAGGCCGTTCAGTGCATGGAGCTCTCAACCGTTCGTCGGTCTCTCGCAATGCTTCACGCTCTCTCGCTCAAGTGTCGCGTACTTCTCGACGCCCACTTTCTCGCTAATGCTAACTTCTAAAGCTAACATTAATGGCAGCGTTTATCAGCCATCTTCCCTCTCCCCTTGCCGCAAGATATCAGAAAACCAAGAATTATCACTCTGTGTACTTGAGCATTTGCGCTGTGCATTCATCGAGTACGTTGAAAGCTGCTAAACTCAGCTAACGCACAGCATAGCGAACGCAGGCTTGAAGGACTTAACCAAGCATTGCTGCTTTTCCTACAAAATTACAGAGTGGGTACGGCCTTGTGATTCATCCTGCGATAAAGCTCCTACCTTTGTGTGTTATTCAGCTGCGATTGGCAGCCTGAAATTAGCAGGGAAGTGCTTTTGTTTTATAACGGTGTACAGCGTCTTTGTGATATCGATGTGAGTGTGCTTGTGTGAGTATGCGACAGGAAAAATTGTATAAAACAGTTTTCATGCCTATTACAGTTGTCTGTACATTTGATCCCTGTCTACTATGGTTCATGTTCCCTGAAACACGGCGATATCTCGTTTACATAGTCACATCTTTGTCCAGCACCAGTTCTATGTATTTGTGTGGTATGAATTGACATGCTGTATACACTCTTGTGAAGGTACTAATGTGATACATCGTTTTTCAGAAACACGTGAAACCGTGAAGATCTTACCTTCAGTGTACCTTGCATTGAATGCCTTTCCCTTCGGCCAACTAGTACTTCTTTAAGTAGAAACAGGAGAGCAACATTTTTTTTATTCTGATAGCGATACAGTTTCCTAGAAAAGAACGTGATCATTAAGATGCAAGGTTGCGAGCACATAGAAAAGTGTCCTTTTCCTCTAGTGGAAAGCAAATGTAAACCAGCCTCCTTTAGGAGTTTCTACTTGAAAGGATCCAATTGTTTCAGACTCACTAAATTAAGAATGTTCTAATGGCCCAAATTGCCCTTGAAGTAATACACTGAAATAGAATATAACACTTTTTTTTATAATTACGGCGTAGTGAGCCATGTAGCCATAGCCGGTACAATGCAACTATCCAACAACGATTCCATTATATTGTTACTGTTGCCGTATATTTTCACTGACCGCAGTGGCACTGCGCCCACTTGACATCGCCAGGGTCTGTACATTCATTTCGCAAACAAAAAGATAGAGGTAAATTGAGGTAAAATAATTATTACCCCTATTTTTATACATGATTGAGATACTGACTGAGGCTCATAGCGCATTTCTTCCTCAATCATGCTGCGTATTGACTCTTAATTTTTTATTATATACACGTGGCCATGACTGATAGTTCACACGCAAAAAAATTTCTGTACTGTGATGTGAGGTCGGCTTTGTGAGCTCTTTCAGAAGTTTGGTTTCTAAAGATTGTTTCTTTATTCAACGTTTTTCGCCTCTGAACTGTTGGCAGATACCTACCGTGGCATCAAGACTGACAGCTGACAAAAACTATCAGTGTTCTGCTTCGAGAACGAAAGTGGGTGTGGCCAAAGACAGGCAAAGCAAATATAGAATCGGGAGTACCCTTATTCTTGTAATTTTTCTCTCAACCCGGGTTAAAACTTTATGAGTTGTTTGCGCTTGATAACAAAGGCTTTAAAGGTTGCGCGTTCAAGGAAAAAATCAAGCGAAGCAAGGGGCCACACTAGAAGGTCGGGACACACTTCTACAAGATGAGCCTTTCTGCCTGTGAAGACGTCTTTCGTGGGAACTAGACTCGTCATTTCTTCGTCAAATTTTGCATGGATGCTCTTCAAGCCTTCAACCTACGCAACTGCTACCTATATTTGGTATGGCGGTACAAGAAGGCAGCAGCTGGAGAAATGGCCACTCGAAAACAACGTGAGCTCATGAATGTTTATAGTTTTGTCACAGCGCACTAGTGAAATCAAAATTAAACAAACTTTTCCCCGCGAACACTTCAAATTATGCTGCTTTGCTTTGTTGTTCCTACCTCCTGAGCCATCAGCATAAACTACTGTTCTTCTCATCTGTTCATGCATTACGCCCTCGTATGATGAACCTGGTCACGTTGCCCAACTCCAACCATCTCCTGAGGTACTAACACTAGAATTAGGTCTACACTTATATGCCTTCATCTCCGAGCCGAAATACTCAGCTATACCAGAGAAGAGAAAAGCTAATGAGCTGTAGCAAAAGAGAAACACATATCCTAAGAACCATTTTCGCTTTGAGCGCATTTTGCTACTTGTTACACATTCTTGATCCCGATATTTTAGTTACGGCCGCATAAGGGTCATAAATATTCCTAGGTTCACATTTTCTCGAGCAGTGGAATTTAGGTGCGTTACTAGAATAGTCAAGTAGAGGTTAGAAGACACAACTTCCTAGAGGACACTTGTAGCTGTCGACCTGCATGAAGAAGAATCAGGAGGCTGTCACTGGCAGGGACTGTAGGCTCACTGTCGAAAGTGGCCAGCCATTCTTTCCTTTCACAAGATACCTATTGTCTTCCCGCCTAGTAAAGACCTCTTAATGACGTGTACTCCCAAATAAAAAAAAGAGCGCGCTTAGCAAAGTGAGCAGTACCTAAGTAGCAAGACTGCCAAGGCTTTTCGCTCAAGAAATCTCAAAGCAGTCGCGCTATGTAAAGTTGGCATTGTCTTCGTAGAGTAACCTAGCTGTCAGTACTCGTCAGTTTGTGCGTCTGCGTGTAAGGATGCGTGTGCCAACGAATGTATTTTTTTTGTTCTTTGATCCTTGTTGGCTATACTATGTCGCCCCACCTGCACATGTCGCTGCTCAAATAAACATTGCTGTAATGTGGAACATATCACCAAAACCATAAACAGTGAGGGAGCCTCTACAGTGGCACTCTGTGCAAGAACTGTGGTCCCAGAAGACCTTCGGTGAAATAAGTGTTCTTTGCAGCAACATCACTAAAGTAGCACATCTGGAATAATCTTAACTATGAATAAATTTAGGTTGCACGCTGTCGGACATGCGTGCGAAATTTTGCCCCTTTTTCTCCATCGAGTATTTGAATGTGTAGGAATAGCTGCACAATAGCCGAAAGTTTTTGTCGCCGGCAATCATGGCAGCGTCATATATTTAAGAACTAAACTAGCAAAAGTGCGTTCGCGCTCATTTAGTACCAGTAATGACTAGCCCAAAGAGATGATAAATATATTAAAGCGTACTTTACTTAATTGTGCGCATATCATGAAATATGCATGAAACCTCTGTTACCGATTCACGGCTACAAACAATGGCCCCCACTTGTTTATTACCAGTCTGAGGTCTGCTTTTTCAGGGTAAGCTACTCTGCTTTACAGTGTCATGCCGTCGGCGGGGAATCAGACTCATATGGACAATAATATGGTGCGTGGTGTAATTTACTACCGTGTTACCACATAAATAATAACTTCCCATAAGAAAACGCAAGATCTTCAGTTGAAAAACGAAAGCATTGAATGACCTCATGAGTATTTTGTAAAACGCGTCCGCAATATGCTCCTCTTAGAAGGGAGGCTCGTTTGGGTGACGGATGCAGTCAGGCCCAATGTGCTGAGATTAAAGCGGATCCTAGACATTTTAATGCTATGTTATAACGTTACACGGTTGACACATTGTTTCATAACTCTGCGAAGCTCAACACCGGATCGGAATCTGACCCCATGTGCATTCGACATAGTGTCTTACTAGGGCAGTGAAGGTCTCATGACTAAACAAAACACAACGTATGTAAAAAAGTCGTACTATTGACAAAGTGCTCGGATGCTGCACTTGTTATTATTTGGGCTTTGCTCGAACATGCAGACATATTTTATCAGGCCCAGAGTAAAGGAGCAATGTCCCTGTGAACGGGGGGTTTGAAATCAGGTTACAAAAGAGGGGAAAAAAATCTGAATTCATTCAATCACTCTGATAATTTACCAGCGCAATTTTGAGAACGAGTGCCCTTTCTGTAAGATAAAAAGCGCACTTGTCAAGGCATTTTAGTGCATTAACGAGCGTGCTTACCCTTGGTTAGCCTCTGCCATGATCAGTGTTGTGCAAGACTACGTCTTCCAATCTTTACTGTTAGATGCAAATGTCTTATTTTTAAAGGTGAAATATTTTGGTGGCACTCACATTTCTGAATGGAAAGAGGAAAATAAACAGAATTTTTTCACTGCTTAACGGTCGACGGAAAAGAAATACAAAACTACTCAAAACCAACTGTTTCGTTGTACTGACTAAATACATACTGTTCTCACTACTTGAAAAAAAGAACATCAACAGCACTTGACAAAGTAAAGTTCAAAATGAAAGTAAAATAGTACGAACTGCTTGTCGATGACGAAAGTTGCTACAAAAATCTCTCAGGATTTCAGTGATACTAAGAGGCAAAAAGGTTACAAATATTCGTTCAGGGAGAACTCGCCAAGCAACAATTTATCAACTAGCAACATTATGACGTACAAACTGACGCTTTGTTCACAGCACTTTAGTGTACATTTCTCAAAATGCTTTACAACTTAGCAATCGCTCCCAAATTTATGAAAATGTTCACTAGAATTGAAATTTATTGCTGCGGTGCATCGATTAGTCTGCAAACGAGTTAACTATAGTCGAAACTATAAAATTTCTATTCATGAGCATGTAAATATGGAGATGGTTCAACCTCGATGCATGCCATTTATTTTTGTGAGAGAGTAAATTAGCGTAAAATATAATATATGCATATAAAACTTGAATGTTCGGTGTGCACAAATGCGTGTGTAAAATAAGTGATGTCAAGCTTACTGCATTTAATGAAATTGTATCGTGCACAGTGTACATTCCACCACTATAACTTACTGTATAATGTTCATGTTATAATGATTAAACCTCCACTCAGTACCTTCCACTGTGTACGAGTGTACAGGACGAATGCATGACAAGAGTACTCTCAAGTTTCGTGTAGCAGTTGGCTTGAAAGTTTGTCCTTCATGAGAAAGCTGTGTGTACAAATGCCGAATCTGTGGGAATACATGCATATTATATCTTCGAGCTTTGGAGTCATGAATAAAGATTGATTTCCTGTTGAATTTCAGAGGGCTTGGTCATTTTTTTTAGCGCAACAAAAGGTGCCGCTGCTCAAATAATAATTTTAAAGCGTTGGAGAGGTGCTAATGGACATAAGAAATAATACAAACATCGCATTTAAAATGTGGCCGAAGGCCACATATTATGTGTGATATTCCTTTATACGCCTGTATATGTGGCATTTGGCCACATGTACAGGATTAGGTTTCTTACACATATCAGAAACTTCGTAGTTGAAGAAAAACAACAGGGTTTCTGAAAAAAGCTGTATAGCTTTCCTTTGTAGCCGTATAGCTGCGCTTGAGTGGATGCCAATGAGTAATTACTCCCTTATTACAAATCTACTCCTCCCTGGGAGACTAACACAAAACATTTGACCAACACGAGCCTGATAAGCGGCACAGTTTTTGGAATACGAACGTCCAAATCGAATGGCGATAACACTGTGTTCAAGATACTCTCAGGCTAAGAGAGGCTTTCTTGGCCGTGCTAAACGCCACACACACGTCTGAAAAGCATGTCCGTGCCAACCTCCAAATGAGGTTGTGATGAGTCGTTTCGTGACTGTGGCCAGTGTCTCGCTGTCCTACGTTTGCGCAAACATGAAAAGAAGGCAGGTGGCATACATGATCGCACGCTGCGAACGGCACACATCATAAGAACCGAAACCGCAAATGCGGAAGGAATAACTGTTTTTTTCAAGTCAACTCTCTTCCCTCGTTTTTCGTAAATCAGTGCCCTTCATGAGTAGAAACCCGAGACCCCAAAAAACCTGGTTTCAAGCCGAGAAGCTAAAGATATTGGGCACTTGGAATAAGCGGGGCCATTCAGAGACAGGACGGCTTTTACGAGCTGCTCCGCAAGCGAAGAACAGTCAGGCCACATTGTGAACGGCGGCAGCAATGGAAGAAATTACGATGAAAACGCGTCCGGAAATAGCGCGGCGCGCGCTTTGACGACGTATATCGTGATATCCGAACCGCATCAGCGTGGTTATAATGGGCTATACCGGGAGAAATGGCACCGTCTTTCACGCAATTTCAGGTTCAAGAGAGAAGCAAAAAGCGGTCGTGGCTTTTATGTGAAGACAGCCGCCTACAGGCCACCAGTGAGACTTTGCCACACTTGGCTGAAAAGGGGACGCTATTTATGGAGACATCGTGGAGTCTTTATTAGTATTTATTTATGCGATAGCATTCAATGCCTTATCGAGAAAAAAAATCTGTTGTCGATCACAAAATTCGCCCATTGGCTGCAGGGAAATAAAGTTAACGCACAGGATAATTCCCATTGGCTGATGGGAGTGATGTCACTGCCGGTCTGGTTACGTCACTCCTCGAAAAGGGATCACCATGCTGTTGCACTGCCAACAAGTAAGGTAATTAGGCGTCCCTGTGAAACTTTTTCTTACTGTTCGCTTATGAGCTTAATTTACAGGTAGCTCTCTTGATCTTAGGATGCAATCCGTACTTACGGACAGCGGACGAAGCATGACACCTTGCAGGAGAGCGGTGCACCGTGGTTCAAGTTCCGGCAAACAGACAACGATGCACCTCTACACCATATTTTTACGCGCTGCCATTAATCTAAACACCAAACAAACCATTTAGCGTGTTCTTATCTTTCGTTAATAGGCATGTTTGGTGGTTTGTGTGTTTTTAGAAAAGAATTTACGCAGTGTGATGCGGCCCATTCTGGCGCGAAAGAATTTTTTTAGAAATCATTTACCTTTCGATCCTTTTTCAGCACTCAACTGCCCGTAATATTTATTAGAGAAGTTTCATTTCAAAATGCCAGCTTTTTTTTAATACGTTAAAAGGCCACTGGTACAAATACGTACATTTGAGCTTGTTATGAAGTCAGTGGTAAATATATCTATCCCATTTTTCTACAATATAGGTGGAGCAAACAGCACGAAAGTGATTTCATTCCTTTTCTACAGCAATATGGACAGCAATATCGACAGACAATAAAAACTATGCCTCACAAAAGGATAACAGCTTATAGAGACAAAAATAGAGAGGGAGAGAAAAATGGTTGAAGGAAGGCAGAAATGATTTGGTAGCATACTTCAGGCGCCAGAAAATTCCCGTTTTGGCGCTCGTGTGTTTTGTGGGCGGAAACTCCTCCCGCTCTGAATGTGAGCCGCATCGTTTATTTGCATTCAGAGTCCTGCCTGCACATGGACGCTACTACCAGTATATTCTGTCTGCATGAGGCTTTTAAGAATTAGTCAACAAACTAAAGGTGTTGGTTAGAGATCGATAAAGACTTCTTCTGGTGATAGGAAACGCAAAAATGTTTTATACAATAAAGGGATGCTTATTTTTCCCTTTCGCCGATCCTGCTTTTGCATCCAGTGAACTTTGAAGCGGTGAATGGCAGTATGGAAAGATTCATTTGGTCCTGGTTTTAAGTACAACAGCGGACCGCCATGCCCGGTGAGTATTTTTATTTCGGTCAAGATATACCAGCTGCAGTTTTTGCAAGTGTGCGACTGATATTTGCTATTTTTTTTGCATAAAATAAATGTTTGCTTCTTCTTCTTCTTCACTTCTGCAAGCCCTCCATCGAAAATGTTTTGTCCGACCTCTACGTTTTTCGAGTTGTGTAAAAATTTTTGTTCAGCAAGTTTATAACCGAAAGTATTTTCAATATTTAAACTGGCACTAAGTATACAGCCAAAAGAGAGAACGAGAACACTCAATCAAGCGCCCATTGAAAATTCGTGTAGCTTTTTAAAGTGTTGCGGCTGCAGCTGAACGCATTTTAGTTTGGTTGTCCATCTCCACGTGGCATTTAATTTATTGTTTTTTTTGCAAGAAACACGGGAAAATAACAGGCTAAAAATAATCCTAACTGAACACTTTGATACTCCATTTTTAAAACATCTTTAACTAAGAAGGTTTGCCGCTTTTCTTTCGCTCTTTTCTTCTTACTAATCGTGACGATTCGTGTTTTGCTAGAATGCGCGCTTCAAACTGAAAAACAAAATTGTGAAATGCATGCATCTCTAGATTTCATTATCATTTCGAGAATTAAGTACTCAGAGTCATTTACTTTTCCCACGTTCAATACCCCGACTTCATGAGGGCTTTCTTTTTTAGGTTAGAAGATGCTCCTTGCTTTAAAAATGTTACGGCGCATTTGAAACCCTGCCAATCGCGTAGATTTTTAACGTAAATATTTTACGTTATGAAGCAATTTTCAGAAACCACAATAAAATAAAAATAAAGCACACTAAAAAGAAAACCCCCGAGCAAATAGTCTTACATTCTCCAAGTGTGTCAAGGCCATGCGTGCAATTGGCAACTGTTGAACACTGCGTTGCCGGGGGTTAAGCCTACCCTGCCGCGCTTTTCTTAAACCAAGTTTCTCTTAAGCAGGGCACGATTCCGGTCCCCATCCCCCTCAACCTCTCACCCCTGAGCACCACTATCGCTCCTTCTTGACGTCGGTGTTCGCGTGATTAATAACGGACGGGCTCTCAGGCGTTCAGCCGACCAAGAAGCTTCTTCCGGGGCCCCGTCGAGGGGAGAGAACGGGATCTCGAGGCGGCGGGGCCGATTACCTGACGCGCCAGGCGCCGCCGTACGGTACAGGGAAGCGAACCAAGCCGAGCACGTACAGTGGGGCCAGCGACAAGTGGAGGAACAACACGGCATGGGAGGAAGTAGACGCGGAAACGGAAGGTGCGATAAGCGTCACGTCCTCCCGTGCAACCGGCGGGAAAAACTATTCCCCCCTTCCCCACCGCGCCCGTCCCCACTTCCCCAGCCTTCCCGACTCTCATCCGGGATATGGCGTTAGTGCCGGACGCGCCATATCCGCGTGATTAAGGACTCCAGATACGAGCCTGACGCCGCCTCTCGTGAGCGGACAATGTGACGGTGTGAGCGGGATCCTCTTGAGACCACTCGCTACCTTTACTTAGGAGCGAAGGCGGAAAAAAAAAACTATGGAAACAAAGGAAAGAAAGACTCGTCGGCTCGAAAGAAGACGCAATCAAGGCAGGCTATTCCTTGCAGTTCCGCGAGCGAATCTATCGGCTGTTGCTTTTGTGCTTTACCGATCTCCCCTTTCTTGGATGGCTGGCTCGGAAAAGACTTTGTGACGAGTCTAGTCTGAGTGCAGATATGATGCGAGATGAGGCGCTGCAGCCTTGGCGTTGGATACGGATGGCGATCAGGTGGCAGAGGAAGGGAAATTAATAAAAAAGAGTAGAAAAAAACGAAAGGCTTTTAGGGCGAGTAAAGGAAGTTCGACAACAGGAAAAAAAAAAGAATGAGCAGGGTCTGTTAAAAAAGACAGCAGCAACACGGGTACTCTATCTACGTATGTGCTTATTCTGCGTAGTTTCGCTGATTATCAGATTTCGACAACAGTGCTTTAGCACCGCAATGCGTTAAACGCGAATTACGCTAAGGGCGACAATACGGCTAATTCGGTCAAGCAAGCATGACAGTGGTCGCAAAGGTAACAACGGCGACGCGTTCGGGCACTGGCCGTGAGCTGTCCGGCTGAGGTAAACTCTCTATTAATCGAAATGCAATAGATTATCAAAAATATTAACACTTGAGTTAAAAAGCCCGTCGCGTTGTTCAGTGCTCGATTAATGTCTTGTGTTACGCTTCCCTATTTTTTTCTGTTGTGTCATCACGCACAAACTCTCCCGACCCTCCACCTTTCTTAGCATTGTGGATTTATTAAAATACATCACACACGACGCACTCAACCATCCATCATGCATACCTGCTGGCCGAATATGTGTCATTAGGTACTGTTTATTTGCTTGAAAATTGCAACGTCTTGTGTGTGAGAGCAGTAGCCATTTAATCAGGCTTTGGATTTACATCTCTCCACGACTGGAAGCAATCAGCATTTGTTTTGCGCCTGAATGCTTTCCTATCATGTATCGTTATTTCCTCAGTTCGTTAATCACTAGCACCGACACTACCTTGCACATGTCAAATTGTGAGCCCGCTGCGGAGGTAGGAGGTTGCGCCCCGTGATGCGCCCATGAACGACATGAAGAACGACAGAGAGGACGACGAAACTGTTGGCAGTGGGGTGTGTAAAATATGAAGAGGGGCACCAGCAGATACGCTTGTCATAGTGGAGGTCTCCGGAATAATTTCGCCAGGAGACCTCCACTATGGCGCCTCTTTCGTACTTTCTTCTTTCACTCCCTCCTTTGTCCCTTCCCTTACAGCTTGGTTCGGGTGTAAACGAGATATGTGAGACAGTAACTGCGTCATTTCCTTTCCTGAAAAGCCAAACAAAACCAACGAGGCAAAGGCTCAGGAAGGGTCATTCACTGCCCCGGTAGCCGCAGCAATACTGCCTGGCCAACTCCCAAAAAAAGGTCCACTGGCTCTGGAGTCGGCAGCCTGCAAGCATTCCCCCCATCAGGAGAGGCCTGCAACACGTACACCCGCGGCTTCTCCGCGGACCGCCAGCGCCTCTAGTCAGGTGATAGACACAACTCCTTGCTGGCCCTCGCTGCAGCGGCGGCACAGGTAGCTTCAGCGGCCAAAAAAAAGAGGGCGTGGTGGCCGTATTCTGGCGTGGTGTGCCGCCCCCAAGTACCACATCGGCTGGATGAGTTCTTTTTGGCGAATAAGCGTGTGTCTTGAGTCTGTGAATCGCCGTTGTGCTTCTTTTAAAGTGACATTCGCTCTTGTTTTCGTAGTTACGATTCCTTTGTGTTCCTTCCAGGACAGACATAACTTAGAGTAAGGGGGGTGGTCACCTTCATAGTTCGAGGAGCATAGCGCAGCTTCGCCTTCGTCGGATAGGTCCCTACGAAATGCCTTATATATATATATATATATATATATATATATATATATATATATATATATATATATATATATATATATATATATATATATATATATATATATATATATATATATATATATATATATATATATATATATATATATATATATATATATATATATATATATGTATGTATATAAACAATATAAACAAGAAGTGATTCGTATCAGGAAAACCAGGCACAAATTTTTAAAAACAAGCTTTCTAACGTAAAAAGGGGGGTTTATCTGCAAAGTAATACAAGTGTTCGCGGACGTAACAAAAAAGTAAAATAAAATCCAATGGTTAACTGTTGAAATAACAAAAAAAGGCACCTGGCTGCCAGTAAAGATTAATAGCTGCCTATTAGTAATAGCCACACCTGTTTTTAGAATTTTGAAACCGCGATTACCCCAGCGCTGTGGGTCAACACATTTTGGCAATTTCTCGCTTTCTTTTAAATTAGCACGCAAGCGCAATTGACGGTCACTAACTTCCCTCAGCGCCGCACGTGGCACGTTACTATCTCGTGTCTACCTCGGCCGCAGCTGTGATCAGCGGTGAGAAGCGCCGTGCGGGTAGCGCGGGCGAAACAGAGGTCGCGTGGCCACGGAGTGATGCGATTCGATGGACGTCGCTAGGCCCCAGGCCCATGATCCAGGCTCATGCGACACACTGCCGCTGACTGCACAAAAAAGGATAATGAAGAAGACCGCTATCCAATTGCACTGCGCTGGCCATTCCTCGTGATCGTGTTTGTTTTTCCTGTTGCTTCCACAAACATGGCTTCCCGCACGTATTTTTGCTGATCCTGGATCTTTCTCCCCCGTTCATCCCTGCCTGCACACAAACAAAAAAAAGCTCATCACCGCTTGGGTCACCCTCTGGCGGAAGCTACGGGGAATCGCACTGCGCAGCACTTTCGCAGAAAGGAGCCGTTTCCTTACTCTGACTAGGAGACTCAGCGCTGATTTTACTTCTAAAGGCATAAATAAAAGAACAACCGGCCTACTGTGGCATTACCCCTTCTTCCCAACCCTTGCCCTCTGTCGCCAATCGCTTGCAGTTTTTTTATTGTTCTTTAGCCTTCTTCGGGCAGAAATAGCGCGAGCACGCTGCGAAGGCGGCGAAGCGAACGGCTGCCTTCGATGGCTGCGAGCGGATTGAGGGGACAAGAGGGCTCCTCATTTCCATCCACTTGCAACCCTTCGACGTCGTCGAGGGCGCTATTACACGTCGACAGAAAGGTGCGATCCTGTTTTGCGGCAATAGTTAACAAGGGCGAACGAAGAAATGCCGCGGCATACAAAAAACAGAAGCCAGCCAGCCAGCCTTGACAGGTCTGCCTCAGGTGCTGCTGTTTATTCCGCCAACAAAGCAGGCGGAGAGTGCTAGAAAAGTAGAACGATCATTTCGTGAAATTGTACGACGACTACCCTGTTGCGAAGCCCTCCGCATACGCATCGCATGCGTGCTGGGTTGCGCAAAGTTCGAGCACCCCTCGGCGCCCGAAGAGCGTTTCGTGAAGGTGGCGTAATAAAGCCAACTAAATCACCCGACTGGGCAAAGGAGGGGGCCATCGAAAGCTGATGATTTGTTTTTATTTATCTTTTTGCCATCGCACGTCGATTCAGCGTTCTGGAAAACTGACGTGACTCGCAGAGGAAATAGCTTCAAAGGTTTCCTCGCTTAGAAAGTTTTGGAAAGTGATCCATTCGCAGAGAAAACGCGGCACGTTTTTGAAGACCCCCCGGAAGCCAGTGTTGTGCTGAATGTTTGTGCTTGCGTGATAGTTACCTCAAAACTAAAGTGCATGGTACTTTGAATATAGCTGAGACGAACACAGAACCGCTCTTCCGTATCATCTGCTCTGTGTTCACAAAAACTAAAGTTCTACAAAAGCAGAAAAGACCTAAATAAAAGCCCTAAATTAACACTGCCCCGGTATGCGATAATATATAAAGAGAAAAGAAGTTGAAGAAATGGCATACGTAGGTGCTTTTCTTCATAATAGATCACACTGACGATGTAAAGAGGAATCGCTGGCGGAAAAACTAGAATTAAATGTAACTTACACAGACATACTTCCAGGGCGTTGAGGTAGGCCTTCAATAGCTGGTAAAGTGAATGAATGTCTCTAGCAGAAGCAAAAATGCGATGTCGTCCGCATACACATACACTTTAATGTCAACCTGAATTGGTATGTCCCGCATAATTATGTTAAAAAGTAAATGTGACAGGACCGATCTCTGAAGGACACCTCTAGTCTGAGAAAAGGTTTCGGAAGTAAAGAAACCGTCTGATTAGAATAAACGTCTATTTTTATGATTTCCTGTACCCATGGAAGAATATAAAAAGGCGGCCGAATTTCGTCAAGCTTGTTCAAGAGTATTGAATGCTATAAGCTTTCATATGCTTTGGCGATATCCAAAGTGACTTAAGCCGCGACCTCTTTCTTCTCCACTACAACCCTCATTCTGCTTTTCAAATCTAAAGCAGCTGTACAGATCGAGCACCCTCGACGAAACCCTATCTGAGAAGCACTGAAGTCTTGTAATGCTATAACGTGATCTTTATGGCGGCATGGAACAATGCGTTCAATAAGTTTTACTAAACTAGACAAGAGGGAAGTCGGCCGAATGTTATCGATTACAAAACCTTTCCTAGAATCTTTGAGAAGTAAGATTATTTTCGCATTCATTAAAGCTGAGATTTGGCCGAGCTGGTAAGCATTCATGGTAAGTGAACAGCGCGACAAAAACGGGAAAAAGGCAGGCAAACGCTTGTCCTGCCTTTTGTCCCGTCCTTGTTGCGATGTTCACACACCATGAAAGATTATTTTCGCAATTTTCCATTCGGGAGGGAGCCAAGCTGTCTCGAGGGCCACGTTAACAATATGCAAAACATCAAAATTAAAGCCTTGTACAAGAGACTTCAAGATGCCGCTAGTGACCCAGTCGCATCCAGGAGCTGCATATACGAGGCCAGAAACTACGGAAAAAAATTCAGAGGGTTGAACCGCAATGAACTCTGCGCGCGTTGTGGGTAGGACGAACGGAACCACCAACCGCAATTGAAATCGCAGAGCAAGGCCTTGAGCTATCATGTCAAGTTGATTTCGTGCTTTCAGGGCCGGTATAACCACTTATTCTGCAACATGACAGGATGGCGAATTATGGTTGCATTCTATGAATCGGCACATACTCTCTCTGTGTGCGCTGCACGTCGTCGACTTCATCAAATTCTATCTACGGCGCGAACACATCAGATCAGCTTGACCTCGATCAGAGCTTAGCCTAAGTCTCATATCGCCGCCAGACGTGCTGACGACCCAGAAAAGCAAAACCGCTTAGCCATTTCCTGAGCCTAATTTACAGAAAAAACTGCCACGCGTGTGTAAAAGGAAGTGCCGGAAATTCACGAAGAAACAAAAAACAAGGCCTGTTAGCGAAAAACAAGGCCAGTTTTTTTTTTTCTCAGATTGATAGCAGAAAAAGGGACTTCCTTGAGGATATAAACAAGTTCGCCGTTGCTGTTGTGTCTTGTCGCAATCCAGAAATAACCTGGATATGAAGGCGGATATTATCGAAGTGTACGGAGTAGGGAACGCTCTCGAGAAAGTTTTGTGATCAATACGTGATCCAGGCGGGCATAGATCTGCGTGGGGTCCGGTGTTAGGAGAGACAGACAGAGAGGAAGCAGGGAAGAAAGGAGGATAACCCATGCGGTCTCGAAAGCTTGCCTGGCACTATTTCGGCCGGTTCCTCAGGATGTCTTGCGGGCTTGTGTGAGAGGATGTGACTTTGAAGCACGCGCGTCCTTACGTCATGACATTACGCATGACATCCCTGTAACTCACCACGCTGAGTAGCTGAAGCCACCCTACTTACTGCGCTTAGGCGCGTTGTCTGCTCGTAATATAGCTTGGATCTATAATGCAGGACTAATGTCGTATCCGCTATTTTCATTTTGCGGTATTTGGGGGGATTTACAATAAAAATCGTGATTTGCCTCGATCACAACGAGGAGTAGCGGGTTCTGCTCACCACCCTCCAGAGGACAGGTGTGCCAGTCGGATCTCAGCAGGACACTGTTTACACCGCAGGAACCAGACAATCCGGAGGAAGGCTTCTCGGCTTCTCCTATACTATCGGTCCAGGCCCTTCACAGTTGGGGCGAGCAATGCTATTTACTTAATAAAATATGCCACCACCACCACAACCATCACCACCTGACAAGTGAACTGGACTTGAAACGGCCAGACGCAGTTTCACTCAATTGAGTGCTTTTGTGCTTGGCCTGTTCACAAACGTGTGCCACAAAATCCCCCTCATATATTTTTTTAATGTGTCACTACGGTGTAGGAATTGCCAACAGATTTAACGTAAGTATAACCCAACCTGTAGAAAACAAAAGCCGCAACTCAGTATCAACTCAGCTAAGTCTGAACAGAGTGTCGCCACAAGCGACAACATAGTGACGTCATGAGCACTCAGAGAAGATGATTAGTAATAGTGAATAAAAAATGCAGTATTCCGCGCCGACAGTAGCAGTCGCAGGATCTCGATTTACAAAGCGTAACCGGGTTAGGGAACAAACGCGGGTTAATGACATTCTAGTCGAAATCAAGAGGAAGAAATGAGCTTGTGCACGGCATGTCATGCGAAGGCAAGATAACCGCTTGCCCTTAAGGGTAACGGAGTTTATTCCAAGAGAAGGCAAGCGTAGCATGGGAAAGCAGAAAGTACGGTGGGCGTATGAGATTAATCAGTTAGCGGGGATCCGGTGGCTGCAGCTGACTAGGGACAGGGTTAATTGGGGAGGCCTGGGAGAGGTCTTTGTCCTGCAGTGGGTGTTGTCAGGCTGATGATGATAATAATGATGAACCATTCTGTGAGCTTTCTTTTCGTGCAGACATGTCTCCGCACGAAAAGGCATTGTCGCCTTTTCATAGTAAGAAACCTCTTCAGAAATCTGGAGTGCATATTTTTGTTTCATTTGCTTTGTGCGGTTCCTCGTTTTAACCAGCGTACACGAGAATGTTATTTGCACCAACTGCTGTTAAAGCATAAAAATCACTTCATCTTCGTGAGAATGCGCCGCTCTTTACCTCCGTGTCATGTTTATTCAACACAGCCTCTAAAAAAATGTCAGTATGCGTAATAACCCCAGTCAAAATCATGTGCTCAAAATTAAGTTATGCTACCGGTGACAGCAGTAGCAGGCCCTTGTAATTTTTTACAGCGAAAGCTGTGATAGCTTTGATTTCACAATACAGCCTGCATTCGACTGTATGGCATTAATTACTTAGTCAGTTTCAGTCACAGTCAACTTGATTGCAGTAATTTATTTTAAATTGTCGGAATTCTTTAGATCAATAAGTTCAATTTAACTCGCACCTGACATCGCTGACAGGTGGCCAAGTGGAGATAGAGAAATCAATCTCTGCATGTTTAGGGTATAGGTTTCCCCTGGTCTGGTGCTCGGCTTATTTAGGGTGAACTGCTTGGGAAATGGGTCCTCGACCCCACCTTGAGAATTTGAAAATACCTTGTGCCATGGCGCTCTTTGGCCATAGATGCCCTTGCGCCATAAAAATCCATCATCATCATCATCATCATCATCATCACGTTTAGGGTATAGGAGGAAAGGGAAAGTTGAGAGCAACGACAGAAAAGGTGAGATGTAACCAGTGGCTAGATCAGACATCGCTTATTCGCATGAGCACGGCTAGGCGTTTTTTTATGGCTTTCCCAGCCAAATACACGGCTAAATGGCTGAATCAAAGCTATGGAAGGTTTGGCTAATTAATGCGCTAAGCCAATAGCTCAGTTCAATAAAATTTAGTGAACGCATTCCCGTGAGACTTCAGAAGACGTTTATTGTTTGCAAATGTTTCAGTTATTTTAAATATTACGTTATAATTATGACTTACTGCCGCGGTGGCCGAAGGATTTCAGCACTCGCCTCTTATAAGGGAGGTGCAGGTTTCTTTCCCCAGTGCTGCTGGGTACCCGCCAGTTCTCAATGGCCGCAAGCTTTCCAGTATGTTTCCGCTGTGCTTCTCTGGAGCAATATGCCTGGAAAAAACTGGTCCTGCCCTCTACCTCGTGCGTACTAAGGCGCAATTTGACTAATCTGTCCTTCAAGATTAGAACCAAGCCAGCACAAATTTGCGAGATCCGTTGCCATCGGAAGCATTACAAGCAAACCATAAAACGATGTTGTTCCAGTGCATTAACTTCGCCACTTTGGAAACTTTTCAGTCGTGGTAACACAGTCGGAGGACCGCGGCGGCTTCGTTTCGATGGAGGTGAAACGCTAAGGCGCCCGTGTGCTGTGCGATGTCAGTGCACGTTAAAGATCCCCAGTTGGTCGAAATTATTCCGGAGGCCTCCAATACAGCACCTCTTCCTTCCTTTCTTCTTTCACTCCCTCCTCTTTCCTTCTCTTACGGCGCGGTTCAGGTGTCCTCCGATATGCGAGACACATAGTGCTCCATTTCCTTTCCCCAAAAAAAAAACAAATTTTCAATTTTCACAGTCGGCATAGCTTTCAGGCTTGTAAACCTGACTGATAACATGAAGCTTTGCTTTATTATACCAAAAGTCATTCTACGAGTGTTATGTGTTATTGTCAATTTCGAAGTTGAATGAATGGTTCCCTTCGGCTTATGGGCTGGTTTTGAAGGAGTGCGATAAGAACCATGAGGATTAACCTTCACTTTGTAATTCTCGCGTTTCTTGCTAACCCTGGAATGTTCTTTGTACAATGCATGAAAGTCATAGAACTTACGGCGGGACTTACTTTCTCGCTAGTGGAAGACAGAAAAACTATTCACCAGGGGCCGTATCAGGCACGTAGCCAGGAACTGTTTTTCGGTAGGGGCACAAAGTAATTTTCCAGCTATCGGGAGGCGGAGGGGGGGAGGGAGTGCTGGCAAGAGCTAGTTAAGCACTTCCAAGTGAACAGGAGGGGGGGGGGGGGGAATGGGGGCCCGGTTCCCGTCGGGCCACACGTTGGATATGTGCCTGCGCCGTCTGTATAAGCTGTCTATTTTAAAACAGTAATTTCGCGTCCGTCTGGTCCTCTGTCATTGGTCACTCAAAAATATACGCGGATTTCAAGCGTCTGTACAAAGAGTCCCGGCCATCGTGCAGAAGGCGACCAGACCTCATCTGGCTGCATATAGCAGCCAATGGCAGCATGTGAGGAGCTCCTGTCGCCTGCTGTTGAGAGAGTTCTGCGCTGCGCCTCACCAATGGCTGGATATGGCAGCCAGTGCCAGCCAACGGTGAGGTCCAGTAGCCAAACAGCCAATGGCTGGGTCGCTTCCCGAGGACGATTGAAATCCGCGGGTATATCTGAGTGGCCAATGAGGGAGGACCATACGAATGCCAGATGACCATTTTAAAATGGCAGCTTATAGAGTGCGGTCCAAGGACACCTAATTACCCAATGTGTTGGCAAGGCGAGAGCATTAGAGCCTATTGATGCCTTTGCCGGAAGCGGCATCACTTCCGGTCTGGTGATGTGACTTCTATCCAGCCAGTGGGAATTATCCACTTTGGTGACGTCACGTACCCCCAACCATTGGGAATTATTTGGTCTGGTGACGTCGCCCTTTTCTGGCCAATGAGCGAATTTAATGACCGACGACGCATTTGTTCCCGATGGCGCGTTTATAGCTATCGTATCAAAAAGAAAAAGAAAACACAATATAGTAAGCGTACGTTTTCTCAACCTGTTCATCCCTACAAGGTATATGAATCATCTGCTCATAGACCGATGGAATTAGGCTGTACTTGCTTATTAGTATGCACACGAACGCTGCTATATCGCAGTACAGCCGAGCTGTACAGCTTTGCCGCAAGATTACTGTCTAAAAACACTCATGGTCACAGCAAACAAAGCTAAACTTCCAAAGAGCGTGCTCTCATAACAAGAGGCGATCGAGGGACTCCGTAAAACGTTACTTTAGATCAGTACAAGCTCAATTTCAGTGGCAAAGACGGACATAAGCTATCTGTGTTTAGCTTTCCGAACGCAGAAAAATTGTATTTCTTCTATATCGTTAGCAGCATTTAATTCTATTTCTACACTCTATAAAGACCGCAGATGATTACATGACGGAAGGTTAGTACTCTTACGCATCATTGCTTCGGGGTGAAAACTTCACGTTTCGCTTCTAACGTGAGGCACTGCGCTAACATGATTTACGCCACATGAAGGCAGGTTCGTGGATGAGGATAGAAGGTTTTGCGGGGATAGCGTAATCGCATCTGGCAGAGGACAGGACAGGACGAGTTGGAGGAATACGGACAGGCCTTCGTCTTATAGTGAGCATAGTTAGGCTGCTTTTGTTGCTGGTAATGAAATTCCAAGCAGAGTTCTTAACTTATTATTGTTAAGTTCATTTCAAATAAGTAATTAAGAATCATTATTACCTACAAGCATCCGAATGCGTCAAATAAAATACCGACTCATGCGGTTACACTTGCACTGAGCTAAATACGTACTCATAAAGAGTTTTTCAGGACACAATTAACACTCTTTGTGATCCAGAGGAAATTTGGTACTGATCCATAGATTTAAAAGAAGGTTCCTGCCGCAAAACCTGCCGGTCGTGTAGCTAAACAAGCTCTTGCAAAGCCAAACCGCCGTCTGAGCTATCAGCTCGCCACTGATCTTTCTAGATCAGCCTCCACATCAGTCTCCATATCCTTCTCTCTCTCTGTCATCTTCTCGCTCCTGCTCCATTTGCGTTACAAGAGTTCATTTCCAGTTCAGAAACTCGGCGCCGGTTCCAGCAACCCCTGTTTGAGAGCGATAACCGGACTGTAAAACCGGTGACCTTTCGAGTAGTACTAATTCATATTTTATCCATACATCGTTCTGGTTATTTTAACTTATATTCTTATTTTCTCCCTCCTAGGACGCATCTCTCCACCTTGGAGCCTGCTGTGGCTTGCACTATGCGATAACTAAAATGAATAAATAAAAAATAAGCAACCTAGGTTCTTCCGAGGTTCCTCTACCTGAACCATTTCTCTTTCCTTTTTGCTCTCGGCACGTGTTTTCATATTCGCTCCAAGACGGGCACATCAAAGGGCACGAGACCAATGCGGGCGCAACAGCGGCAGCTGCGTCGTTTATATGCGTGCACAGAATAAGATGGCATTTCCCACTTCCTCCTCCGCGTCCTCTCGTGCTCTCATCGCTCTGGCAAACAGAGAACGGGAATTTGGGGAGCGCTTGGGCCGCTTTCGCGGCAGCCGTGGCAATCGAGGCAAGCGGCTGCGCCCTCTGCCGGCACTGCTCACGAAGGAGAAGAGGAGGGAGAGGAAAAAGGAGAGGGTTGCCCCAAAGGAGAGCTGCTTGAGGCAGGGTTAGAAGAAGCAGGCAGCGAGGAAGATGCGAAGATGTTCGCTGCGCGGAATGCAGCCAAGTTAGCAGCCTGTATATACGGAGCGGCCATAGAGCACGATCCAATTCCCTAGCGAACGATTCGTGTCCGATCTCGAAACTCGTTCAATACCACTTCGGTTGGCGAGTCGCAGGTTTTTATGCCATTTTTTCTTCCTTTTCCGCGTATGAGCCTCTCTTTTTTTTTCTTTTCTGGTGTGAAGCTGCATCAAGCGGCGGCCGAGAAAATGTGGTTGTTTTGCAACACCTATAGTTTCGTTTATGTTTTTTGTTTTTGTTTTTTTTTGGGGGGGGGGGGAAGGGGAGGGAGGAGGGGCAGGATCTTCAAATTTCAAACCATGTTCGCTGGTACGAAAAAAATAAAGAAGATAAACTGAGATATGTCAGCCCGGCTTAGCGTGCGCAAAAAACTTTGCGCCCAGGAAACTCCGACAAGCCACGCTAAAAGAAAGGCATGAAAACATGCTAGTTCCTGCACTATTTTAGAAGTCGACAGCCTGCCTTTAATTCCGCGGTGCGGCAAATTGAGCTGAACTCGATCATTCCGTAAGATTTCTTCACTGCCTCTTGCTTGGAAATCAACAAGCAATGTGCTTTATAATTCTTTCTGTATCCGCATGTTTGCAGTTTTTTTTATATATTTACAACCTGCGATGTCTTTCTGAAACTCTTTAAAGTAGATTCAGTAAGCATGCACGACTTTGAACCTGTGCATTCCCCTCACGATGCATTGCTTCCTTTGCGTTTCCGGATGAAATATTTTATTTTTGCACCGGCTGCGGTGGTTCAGTGGCCACCATGTTCAGCTGCTGAAGCGAAGACCGAGAGTTGGAACCAGGCCCCAGTGCCTGTATTTCTATGGATGTGAAATGCACTAACACCAGGTAACTGTGAGATGTCAGATCAGGTTAAATAACGGCAGTTTGTCTAAATAAATCCGGAGGCCTCCTCTATGGCGCCTCTTCTAGCCCAAGTGCAGGTAAGGCGCATTAAACCCAACGCGCTTTATGCCTGTTCCGGGCAGTTATAGTGTAAATGATAGGAACATCGAAAAGCGCTTTACCAGTTCAGTATCCGAATTCGGCGGCTCTGAAGCTGGCCATTATGTGCACGAAATTTCGCAAAACAAAAAATACAGGTCAGCGTTCCGAGAAAGATTTAATGCGTAAATGCGCTCTTGGCCTCATCCTTCCACTTGCTGAGTCCCCACCAAAACATCGGATTTCTGCCGGAGGAATTGCTCTCACTCATAACACCCGTTCAAGCTGTAACATGATGGACCATAAATCGACAGACATCACGAAAGCTCCATTTGTTTATAGGAAAAGTGTCACCACTTTTCTTAAATTATTTATTTGTGCGATAACATTAAGGGTCTTGTCTCGTAAGATTTCCGGCTTCTCGATCACAGAATTTCCTGATTGGTCCAGAGAGGCCGCTCACGTCGTGACGTCGTAAAAAACTACCCACCCAAAAGGGTGGCAACCTGCCAAAACCCCAGAAATTCCAATGGGCCCCCAGAATGTTGATAGTAGGTACGCACCAAAAAATGTATTAAGTTTTTATTAGTTGGGACAGGTGCATAACTTAGGGTGGATTAGTGAGTGGGATCTCTATAATACCATATGATAATTCAATGCAAGGTACTAGAAAATTCTAGAGGACGATTAGACATCCATACGATTTAAAGGCAATGGAACCGGTTCCGACCCAAGTGTTCGCTGGAAAATCGCAAGAACATTAGATATTTATTGCAGACACCACAGCAAGCAACCTAAAAGCTCTGGCATTCTCTTCTTTAAGAATGTGGTTAAGAAGGTCTCAAGTTTTTTTTTGTTTCTTTACTTTTGTAACTGTAAAAGGAGAGATATTCAGTGACACTGAATATGTCATGCTTTGTGTTGAGGCATCCTTTGGATGGGTAGCGTTGATATTTTCCAAGCGTGTGCCCAATGGTGCAGGATCTCTGCGGCAGTGGACGCAAGATTTTCACTCACTTCATCCACTTTTTCTGCCGCACTTCATGGCAGTACTGATCCACCCACACCGAAAAGCTCACCGGCATAAAAAATCTATAAGTCGAAGTTCACTCGGGGAAGAATAAAGTCTGGCCACGCCTTTAAAAGCCTGCAAAGGTGGTTGCATCCTACTGATCTTCAAAGAACAAGAGAATAAAGAAGATAAAGGAAGCACGCGATGACAATAGCAACGACAAAACGCAAGGGATTTTATGGCAATCAGTGGAAATGCATTTCAACATAAATTGCGCCCACCGTTTCATACGACTACCAGGCAAAGCTCTGGCTTTGGCGACCAGTGCTTCACTTGTGCCAAAGTAAGGAACTCGGAGAGGTGCCTTTGATTTAGTGAAAAATCACCCCAGCTTTGAGTACGAGCCCAGTATTGCTGTGAGGATTAAAAAGCTGGCTCTCATGCATTTTTCGGCACTATCCAAATGATTAAAAAAAATGATCGTGTTCGAAAAACCTGCACCGCTGCTGGCCTGAAAAAATGTCAAGAGAAATGTGCACCAAGACAACAAGCACTTCATCTGCGCTTCGTAAGAATAAAACCTATACTCTGCATCACGCAAATTAAGGCCCTAGATGCGACCGTATATGGGGTGCAAATGGGGAACCAGGTAAAGGATCATACTGAAATTCTTTCGTTTGAATTTTTTTCAGAAAGACAATGATGGAAACGGAAGGTTTCTGGGCGTCACATCCAAATTTTTGCAGCGAGATTTGACCATGAAATATCGACATCTGAATAAAAGGTCTAGACGCGAATTTAGAATTTCCCGAAAAGAATAATAAGCCAATAATTTCTTTAACTTGTCCACAGCTTAGGAGCAGGTTCATTCATTGTTATTTGTGAAAGAATGCTACCGTATCTATGAGACACAAGGAGGCATGCCCTTAAAAGTCACTCCTGGCAGTTTAATGCTCTAAGTAATCAAGAACTGCACTAATGCCGCAATGCAATTACGTGTGTGGGTGTAGCGCACAACTCAGCACAACCGCATGCCATGGGATATCCTAGGACATGCAATACATGATTCAGGAATGTAGCCCTCTCTTGAAGAACAAACAGTGCCAAAATCATCTACACGCGAAGTAGAGCTCTGTGATCGCTGGCCTTTAATGACTTTTTTTTAATAACGTGGCTTAAACAGATTGGTTTGGTTTATGGGGTTCAAAATCCCAAAGCGACTCAGACTATGAGGGACACCGTAGTGATGGACTCCGGCAATTTCGGCCACCTGGTGTTCTTTAACGTGCACTTATATCGCACATTACACGGGCCTCTAAAATTCTGCCTTCATCGAAATTCAACCGCGGCAGCCGGGATCGAACCCGCATATTTCGGGTCAACAGCCGAGCGCCATAAACACCGAGCCACCGCGGCGGCTTTTACTTAAACAGACTTAACAAGGTTAAGCAATATATCCAGAAACAGCCTTAAAAGTATTTATTAGTTGCGGGAGCACTATTCTGATGGGTAAACCCTGTGCAAGGTCTTGCGATGTTTGTGCATTTGTGCCAAGAGAAGTAAATAAAAAAACGCAATAAGTATCCGTGATTGGGATTCGCTCCCGCGGCGGCGCGAACAGATAGTTCCGCTGGCCAATGCGCGAAGGCAACAGGCAATCGCCGCAGCCGAATATGTCTCGTGTTAAACTATACCACCCAATAGCGCTGCGCATCAACTAATACTGCTATCAAACTATTCGGGCTTTTAGCTATGCGGCGGTAATGACAGAGAGATGTGCGCTGCATGCGTTGGCGTTGTTAACGCTGTGGCAGAAACAAGGCATTAGAGCAATACGCGTTGGTGTTGACAACAGTGCTGCAGAAACGCGGCACTGGAGAATAGGCCGCCAGTGTACATTGGGTAAATCGGCATTGACAACGAAAAAGTTGACACGCAGAACTGAATCCCTGGGTCAGTAGACACCTCAACAGCGCTTTCAGATACATGGCGGTAGTGTGCGCCTGAGAAAAACTTCAAAAATGCCTTTCGCACAACATTTCTTGCTTAGCAATGTAAGCCGCCAGCCATTTTTTTAAGTGTATGGTTTGTGATGCTCAAAGACCATACGTGTCCAAGGCTTATTGGCAGATCATCTCAAACCTCGTTGCTTCTGTTTTTCTAACACATCTTCACTGTAAACGCACCACTTGCAGACAGCCAGCGGGCTGTTATATAGGCGTAAATTGATGAATTGGTGTTTGCAC
Source organism: Amblyomma americanum (assembly GCF_052857255.1). NCBI lineage: Eukaryota > Metazoa > Arthropoda > Arachnida > Ixodida > Ixodidae > Amblyomma > Amblyomma americanum. Next base: position 130,949,397 of record NC_135499.1, read on the forward strand.
AGAACTGTTCCAAACTACACAAGCGTACAGCAAAACGACAAATAAAGGGCTGTATTCATCCAGAGAACGAGGAAATTTATTTCATTCTACTTCCTTGAAGATTACTGCATTGAATTATTATTTGCGTTTTAGGAGAGCACAATTGATGACAAAATACAACGAAGATGAGAATACGTTCGTCCGGCCACGTAGCTGAACAGAGCTAACACAAGAGCTAGACGCACATTCTTTGTTAGTGGGCGATAGAATACACTATGGCATGATGGATTCTCATACGTTAACCATGTATATTCAAATACGAGAAGCACAGTCAATTCTGATACGCCAAAAGCGAGAAAACTGACTTTTCAATCCTCTAGATCAGCGAAGAAGAAAATAATTAAATTATTTTGAAGCCCGAACAGTTACGTGCGTCAGCACACCTTTAGATTGAAATTAAACTGAGGAAACCCTAATATAAAACTGACCTGCTACATTCCCTTAGACATGACGCAGTTATAACAAGCATCTCTTTCTGCGTAAAATAAATTAAAAGGTATAGAACAGCAAAAAGTAATGTTGCATTGTTTCCGACAAAATGGCTTGCATTTACACCTCGGCATTTTAAGCAGCGTGGGTCTTTCTTTTTTTTTGCAAAATAATGTTTCACGTTGACCTTGCTTGATTGCAGATCTCTTCATTAAACCGTATCGCATGTGCAGACTTCATACTCGCGGTGCATCAAACACCGATGCATTGGCGTTTTAGTCAGAGCAGACAATCGTCTACAAATGCCAATTTGCGATGTTTAAAATGTGTCCATCTTCACGCCTGTTGATCTTATATTTGGCCTTGTTGCTAGGGCTGTGTGAATATTCTAATTTTATTAATAGTCGGTTGAATACCTTCTTGTTCTATTCGTCAAACGAAACAAACAGAGCATGCTCAAAATTATTTTAAATGAATCGAATACGTTACCAGGTTTTAGAACGCTCTTCGAATACTTGGCAGAAAGTTCCTATAAGCAAGGATGCAGTGCTCTTGGAGTTTTCTTTTTTTTTTTTTTCAAAAACAGCCCGACAACTCCGACGCCGCTGAGGATGCCAGCGCCATCTGTCTGCACTGAAAGGAGATTCCCGCAACGGTGTTCAATCTAGTCGCGACGTTCATTATGCTCACGTGCCGGGGCTCAGGCAGGTTGAGCAAACTCTGTTTTGATGTCTGATCTCGAAGGCCACATTTCGTACGTGGCGCTAGATTACTCACTGTCGTCATCCCTAGGTAAACGTATATTTTCTCGAAGTGTCACGTAACGGCCTTATTGTTAACATACTGACTTCTTGTTGCGTATCCCCTAGTGGAGAACAGTGATGTGTCCTTTAGCAGCTACAGCTATAACTCCATAACTCGTAGCGCTTAAGGTGCCTCAATGCCAGCGCCGCCGTTCAGGGTAGAGAAAACCCGCCATATTGAATGACAACTGGCCTCTCCCATGTACCGCGAAATGCTCGACTCGTAGCACAGCGTAGCTGTCGCTGCAAAAGGCCGTTCAAGTTAAAGCACTTTGAAGCGCATGAGAGCACGAACGGCGCCGTTACAGACGCTAGCGCCGCTGATCCTGTGTGATTCAATATGGCGGCGCCGCTGAAGTTGTCTCCACCCCGACGCTGCAATTGAGGCACCCTAGCAGCGCTGCAACTGCAGCGTCGCCTCTCCGGTTTGCTCTATCGCATGGTTATTTGTTTAGTGCGAATATTCGCTCAAGTAGCGTATATTCTTTAAAATGTTTGATTCGTACGCGATTGACATCTATTACTGTTTGATTCGTATTCGATTCGGCAGCAAAGCTATGTTACCCCTCCATTTGGTTTTCAAGGAGAGCTATTCGCTCACCCATACCTGTTAGCCTACTTGAGCTTCCTCTGTGCCGCCGTCACTCTTAGCCTCTTCAAGCAGGCTTGGTCGTCCACTTCACTCTTCTTCAAAATTCAACGTATACGCACTTATTTCGGTTCTGTTTTTGTCCTACGCTTTACCGTTTGCGTCCTCCTTGTACTTGTTTCTCTTTTTACTTTAATATAAGCCTATGGCATAGTGAAGTGGGACTCGTGTAACTCATTTTTGCATTAGTCGAATACAAAAATTATGCGACTCCTAAAACTCGCAAGAAAGAGATGAACGAATACGAACTAGTATTACCGGTCAGCATAACGCAATCTTGAATATTTTTGCGAGTCGACAAAGATATACACGTACACGTACGCTGTTCAAGATCGAGTGTTTATGATGCGACCTAGTGGATGGCCCTCGTGCCTCATAGATAATGCTGTATAATTCGGGGTCTTTTTTTTTTACATTGTTCAACCTATTTTCATCAACGTAATACCTAAAATTGTATATTTAGAATCCTTTTTTTTCAAAATTATTTAGCCTGTTAACTCAAGCATGGTAAATTTCTTGTTACGCTTTGCTTGTTACTGCTCCCATCCATAATCTCTTCATAGCCCTGAGTGTATAATAAATTGAAAAAAATTGGAAGGAAAAGTTAAGCTCCACCTTAAAGGTATGACACGATAGCTTATTGGGTCAGTTCCCATATGTGCAGATGGTCCTTCTTCACATTACATTCATAGATCCCAGGGAGTCCTCGTACCCTTCCTGGCGCAGTTGGGCAGCGTTTAAGCGATGCGCCACTGTTCTGCGTTGGCAGATGCTCGCAGCGGTGGGCTTTCTGTGGCCCAGGTTTAACTGGCCCCTACCACGGTGGGCAGTGTGGTCACTATCCGGTGGGCAGGTTGTGATGAAGCCGCAAGGTCACGTGACCTAGGTGGCCCTCTTGCCTCCTAAGTTGCTATCTGTGCACCACCTGCTAGAGTCATGATCGTTATTTTTCGCTCACAACTCGAACACATGAATTTCTGGACAACGGGGACGTTAACGCTACCGCGTTAATAAACAAAGCGTTAAAGTAAAATTGTGGCGGAAATGAATCACTGGTGTTGGCGGTGGTTAAAAACTTTTTTTTAGAAAGGGTGACTGAGATACTGCTTCTCGTAGCCGGAGTCCTCAGTGTAAGAATATGATAGCTTCTGCTATTCTGCGGGCTCACGCGATCAGCCGTTGTTTATCCTCGCCGAAGCCAGAGTTTGACAGATCAGCTACATCCATGAGGAGGTAGCTGGGTGGGGTGTAGGTGGTTGCCGAAGGTGGATTGGGCACTCCTCATGGAACGTTATAGATTGGGTTGCATAATGGAAAGCAAGGGTGGTATTGTGAGCGTTAATCCCTGGAGAGGTGTGAAGAGGACAGACGACAGCTGCAGATGTGTCAACTTTTGAGGATTCATATTGCCGCGATTCTTTACAGTGTTTCTTTGTTTATTCTTCAAAGCTGCCGGCAAGCCGCTCTATTCCTTTGTTTGCGATGCACGACGCGACTAGATTTATCTCGATTGATCGCAGCCAGGCAGAGCTGATTTTACGTTGTTCAATAATGTTCTAGTAGCTTTGCGTGCTTTATCTCGAAAGTTCGCCATCAGCTTTACATTGAGCACGGCCGACAGCGGCGGGCATTCTGTTCGACGACCGCTGAGCACGCTTGTCGCTTCGCCGCCGCCGAGTGATTCACTCCATTGTGGGTGCAAGTCAGACCAAATAAAGAGTTTTGTTAAGACGCCATTTTCGCTGTCTTTCTGCTCTCCGGATTGCAGTCACCACCACGTGACAATATGTAGGGAGATTTTTCGTTTGCAGATTTTTGTTTTATAAGCGCATTATGTACCTGAATAGGATCAATGATTAGATGACAACGAAAGTAGAATTACTAATCAAATTTCATTTTTAATTTATTTTAACGCGCAAGATCATATTGCAAATTGAAGGCCATCAGCAGCGGAGGTGAGCCCTGTTTTAAAATTTTCTTAACCGGAAATGTGGTTCGAAGAATCTCAGATCAGAAATACGCATTTGATAGCTCGTTGAACTGGCTGCCCGCATTTCATATTTATAAAATTACGTCGCTCGTAATTCTTATGCATCGAAAACAGGCGTCGCTTGTTCACTTTATGATACACAGGAAGCACTTGCACTTGCTGTGTAATCAACGCACAGCAGCCACACCGACGTATCTCTCGCGCTTTTTAAATAAAAATCTGTAAACGCAAAAAAAAATTACCCGGTGTAGCACATAGCGAAACAGTGATCCCAGTAATACGCCACAGTCTGGATAATTGGCAAAAAGCTTTTAAAAGCACTCTCCTTGGATGCCTTTGAACTGAGTGGCCGGCTGTCTAATTCCATTAGATCGCTACTCGGCTTTCTCTCTTGTTCGAGTATACCAACGCGCACTCTTCATGCGCGCTTTGTTTAAAAAGCTGAAAGGTCTGATTCCAGCACAACGATAACAAATGCAGCTGTAAGATAAACTTGTAACGCCTAGCAAAACGTGTTCGCCTATCGAGTACCAGCAAGGGGGGATTTAGTAGGCACTGTCCGAGTGAAAAACGAGCTTGAAATACTCTGCTTCAAGCTTTTGTCATTTCTGGTATGCATGCTAAGTGCTTTCATTAACACGAATAATGACAGGATAGCATGGAATAAGTCTTTTTTGGCGTAACAATAGCGCAGACCAGTGGTTACAGAGAAAACAAATAGAGGAGGCTTAATATTTATCTTTGTTTTTTTTTCTTTTAGACTGAAGGCAGTGCTGTTATCATACTTTAGGCTCTCGTTTGAAAGCGAAAGATTTTTTCTGTAAAAACGCAGACAACAGTTTAATTGTCGAGACGAGAATTCCCTGATGCCGTTATTGTTCTGCTGGTACTGACCGCTGAATGCAGTGCGCTGGTCAATATCGAACCAGAGCGCAGTTTTTCTTGTGCTCAGGAAAGTGCCCCCTTCAGAATCCTGCTATCATAATTTCTCCGCGTAAAACAACGGAGTATCTGAAAGTCATAAAGAGCCATAGGTAATTAATGCACACTGCCGATGCCAAAACTTAATAGCCGCTATTCGGAGCTGCGCAAGCGCACCTTCATCTAAACGCGTAGGAATGCGGGACTTATCATACAGCCCTAAATCTTATTACACAGCCCTAAATGGTAAGCGTGTGTATTATGCAATGTAAAACGTAATTATGTATCCCCGTATTATGTAACGTAAAACTCGTGCTGGCAGGAAGAGTGTTTGCAAAGTAATTTATTTCGCTGGGTTGGGCACCGTTACTTTAAAATATCGCCCGGCCCAGAAAGTGATGCCCAGCGTAAATGGTTCCAAAGCACGCCCAGGCTTTTTCTGTAACACTTCATGGCTGTTCATATCAAGGAGCCAACATCCATTGAAACTGAGGAGAGCACAGGGTAATATAATTAATTTTTTAAACCATGGCGTCGATAAAAAAAGGCAAATTAGTAATGTAATTATTTTCTTGAAATATAAGATAAGACAGCCACATGTCACTGGAAGCGTGTAGTTGGCTTTTCTTCTGCTATCTGGGTAATTATCGTCTGCCTAAGAAAATAATTAAGCTAATTTTGCTTTGATATTATCATCACAAACTAAGAAAAGAAAGTTGTTTTCGTTGAAAACATTCTTATTATCCGCAAGAGCAAAGGGTGAGTCCTTAGTACGAGGCACCATTGGCGAAAGCTGCGTCTCAAGGACACTGTCGACCAGCCATTTTTGGTGGTCCAGTTCGGAGTTACCATGGCGGCCTCCTGTTGCGTGGGTTCGGGATCGGGGTGCAGGTCTAAGTCTAGGTTTTGTTGGTGTGTTCTGATTATGTGGTACAGCGTGGCCATGTTTCCACGTTGTGGGATCTCGAGGAGTATATGATGGAAGGGTACCATAAGCACAGTAAATATTGCGACGGGAAGGTACAGCTTCACGTCGTCACACTTTCTGCACCTATGGTACCCTTTTTCAGCACTCAATACATGCGTCCTTCTAACTTGAAGAAGTGAGTGGGTGGGAGATAGAGAAAGAGAGAGATAAAGAGTAAAGGCAGGGTGGCTCATGGGTCATGCCATATGGGCCATGTGGCTCTACAGTGAGCTAGTATTTCGGAGAAGGTGAGACGGGTAGTGGCGTATGTGTGGCTCAGAAAATGTGGCGATAGGGAGGAGCTCGTGAGCATTTCGGTGAGCGGCCTCGTTGCCGGTGATTAACTACTGTCCAGGGGTCCATATTATTGACAGTGGGTGGACTGAGTGCGCGTAGGCCAACAGGGCTTATTCGGGAATGGACGTACTTACGGCATGAGGCTTGAGAGCCGTGAGGATAGTCGCCCGCGGGTTAGTGGCCGCGGCTAGCGCCACTGCAGCCTCTTCTGCATGGAAGGTCTGTCGCGCCGATTAAGGCGCAGCCAACTAGGGCGACATCGGCGGAAGTCACCGCTATGGGAATTATCTGACTGACAGAGCCTGTTGCGTCCGCATAAAGTGTGTTTGGCTGTCCATCCATATTCGAGAGAAGTGCTCCGCTCTTACCGCTCACCTGGGTGCATATTGTGGGGTCCGGGTGCACATATCTGGGTGCACATTTTAGGGTATGGGCTTGATCGTGTTGCATCCGCGAATGTCTCAGGCTAAAATACCCGTTTCGTCTGTAATAACGGGAGTTGAGAGGTTGAGGTGCTCGAGGACTTGGCGCCATGCGCTTCTGAGGGTTAGTCTCATGCATGAGATGTGTCATAGGGTGGGCTTTGAACAGATCCGCTAGTGTATTGTGCAGGCCGCGGTTTTGCAGGCGTTCCGTGGAGGCGCACATATGGAGACCAAGGGGCTGTCTTTGTAAGCTTTTCGGATAAATGCGTCTATGCGCTCTCGCTCTTGTTTGCGAAGGGAAAGGAAGGGCGCCCCATATGGGGCACGGGTGGCCACAAAGACTTTGATGAGCTTCAGCGTGTCGCGTTCTTTTGAGGAGTGGAGTTTCGTCAGGACCCAGTGGATAATACAGGATACGAGTATGTGATCCGTCGTGTTGCCTAGTTTAGGGATGGTAGTCGAAATGGCACAGCCTCTGGGCATAGTAAGGCCTAAAACTTCGTCTATAGTAGGAATGTCATGGTCTCGGAGCTTCACCTTAATCTGGGTCATCTGAAAATTTCGACGTATTCGTCAGCGGTCGACGACCGGAATTTCGGACTTCTCCGGTGCACAGGAAAGGCCACGGAGGGTGGCGTGGGTGTTCACTACATGTGTGGGTACCTGGAAGTGGTCTTGGGTTTCGCCTTCATTGGCCCACTTGGCCCAAATTGTGATATCATCCGCATAGAAGGCATGGCGTAGACCGTCTATGCGGTTCAATTTAACCGGACATTATTTGATCGTCAGGTTGAAAGGAAGCGGGGGGATAACTGCGCCCTGCGTGACGCCTTTTGGGACGAGGGAAATAGATGCAAGGTTGGTACCATTGGCGTTAATTACTCCTTTCCGGCCAGTAAGGAAGGAGCGGATGTCAATGTATGCGCGGAGACCGCAGTTTGTGGAAGCGGGGTTCGAAAGAATACTGTCATGAACTCCTCTGTATCAGTGATTCTTTGTTCCTTCATAAGCATATCGTAACGAGTTCGTCCTCCCCCCCCCCCCCCTTTGTCTGTACAATAGTTTCCTGTCGATTATGGTCTTTAGCTCCTCCGTCTATCCCTTGGAGCGCCAAATTTTGTTAGAGAGGAAGGCTCCGTGATCCCATTTACTAGGGTTAATATTATAGATACGCCCTTTAGTTTCAATCTTGTGACGACAGCTGCATACGACACAACGATACCGTCTTCTTTTGCTTTGAGATAAACTACATCGACGTCGTGTGCCGTGGCTGAAAATGGGGCCGGTGAATTATGAATATTTATTTTCTATTCTATTCCACTTTTTACTTTCCCGCCCTTCGTGATTGGCTCAATCGACGCTACGATCCACTACTGCTGCGTTCCGATCGAGAGCAAAAAAAAAAGAAAAAAGCGCAGGACTTAGCTTTGTTTCAGACATTGGTGAAAAGCGGTAGAAGGAAAATGAGTGGCTGTACAACACTATGTACTAGTTAAAGCATTCGACGGCAGCCGTCATGTTCCTCCGTTTTCTCCCCCTTCTCACGGCTCTCGCCGCAAAGTAAAGGGCAGCGATGTCGTTGCTAGCGCGCACTTTATAACAGGGCCCCATATAGCGCACACTGCATAAATGGCCGCGTATAGAGAAGGATACGTTACCAATGTAATGCAGGGAAGCTTGAAAGAAAATCAAAAGTGAAGAAGTAGTAAAAGTGGTGAAGGAAGGAAAATGTTTGCTCGACGAAATTTGTGGGCTTATGAGGTCAGTAGGCAGGGATGGATATCTGCTTCAGTGGCACCCGGCGTGTTCCAGGCATCTCTGCAATTTTTTATTTCATCTGTGTGGCCCACGGCGAGCCTTTGGCACTGCACAGAAGAATGAGTGAGCCAGCACACGTCCCCAACATCATTTGGGTGCGAGCGATTGCATCCGAATACAACACCTCTGCCAGTGCCCCGCATGTTCTTCGACGACGAAGTGGTGAGCATGTGTATGACGTCGCCAGCAGATAGATAACAGCCAATGACGACCGAGCGAGCAGTGCGCGAGTGACCAGCGCCAGAGCGCTGCCCGAGCACTTCGTGGTTCACCGGCACAGACCAGCTGCCAACGAGACACTTTCATACATCTTATGACGGCACGTCAGTCTACCGGCAATGTAACAGCGCTACCTGACGCGAATTGCTAAGAAAACCGCAGCCTCGTCACTAGCATGCTATGGAGCTGGACTAGCGTCTAGCATTTCTGGAGCGATTGTGTTGCTTCCTTGGAAGAGCTGGCGCGTAGCTCTCGTGAGTTGTAGCACTTCTGCTTTGGTGTAGCTGTGCCGTTCACATTGTTCTGTGCTCTACTGTGCCTAGCTATGGTATCGTAGTGTTGTCAGAACCGCTCAGGCCTTTCCTTGGTCGTAACGTTGAGGAACTGGAGCGTTAGCACAGTGTCGAGTTAACGTGAGCGCTAAACTTTGTTTTCACCTTAGTGTGGCTACATTGCTTCTTGTACAATTCATTGTTATTTTGTTAGGCCGTACTAAATGGTGTTCTGATTGCTGCTTCTGGTGTTTTAGTCGTCGGCCGATACCATGGCTAGCGAACCCCCTTGCAGAAGGAGGTTCCCACATGTCATACTATCCTTACAACACCAATAAGATTATTAAAACTGCTCTGCAAACAGGCTTCTTTAGCAGTGTCTTGCTCCACAAGCCGGCAATCTAACACACTACCAGTTAAAAAATGACATAGAAATTAACGCAACAATCTCAATCTCAGAGAATATGTTGTAAGGCTTTCAATGATTATAATGCTTCGTACGAGCTTTGGTTTTGGGAAACGTTTCCTCATCGCCTTTTTGATTTTTTTTTTCAGATAGTGTAAACTTTGTGGTGTATTTCCATTTTAAGAAAGTAAAGTAGGTATTCCCCGCCTTTAATGAGTGTCGATTTCACTGGCAAAGCACTCCTGATTGGCCAAGCATTAAGCCAACGAACTTTGTTGTTTCGTAAGTTCCCATTAGTAGCTATCAGTATTAAGCACTTTTTTCCATGCTTAAAAGGCTGCAGTATTGCTATAATCAAAATAGATTAACTTGCAAAGAATGGTTCGATCGACTAGAAGCTACCATATCGCAGTACAAGCGCCAGAAACAACCGCCCCGTGTTTGGGAGGCAATCATCCTACAAGAGCACGAGCATGGATTAAGTGTCCACATTCCAAGCTTTGTTGCGAGTGTTGATGCAAGAGCTTTCATTGGTCTACAATTTCACAATAGCTTCACGCTGCAACTCAACCATTGTGCAAGGGTGAAAGAAAGAGCGCAACTGCTTTTCGCAAAATATTGCCTAATACGCAGTTCTTTTCGCCAAACTCATTTTCCTATTAAGTCAAGCTTTTAGGCTTTAAGATAGCTCTCAAATTGCCTGGACATTTGATACAGTGCTCTATATCAAAAGTCTCAGTAACAAGTATCGCCGTAGCGAGGCCGTTGGCGTAGCTTTGGGGGCATTTGCGCTCTTAATGATTCGTAACGGGTGTTCGGACAATGAGACCAATTTGTCGCAAATTATTTTCTGGCCGGGGCGGTGGGCTTGCTGGGCGCGCTGAGCACAGGTGGCCGGGGTGAGCTCTGCGAGCTTTAAGGACACCGTGCGACTGGCTTTAGACATTTCTCGTGTCATTAAATGCAGCACCAGAAATTTCGTAAGTCAACCTGATGTCGAAAAAGTGGTCATATCTTCTACTTTATCTGGATGAAAACTTTCGTAAAATATTCCTTCACTAAATTTGCACACACAGCATGCGTGCAAAGTAAATTTCGGTGCGTGTTTCATAATAATAAACCCGGTTGTATTAACCCTGATCAGCTGCATGCAGTTGGCTCTGTGTGGTCTTAAACGCAGTACTGAAATACACAGAGGAACCTCAAGACCTCCTGTACAGCGTTTAAAAGCCTCCTTCCATTGCTAACTGCATCAAGTTACTATGCTTTGATATGGGAGTATGCCGTTGTTGCCAATTAGAATAAGCATTCCGTACATTTAATTATTTGAACCTACCCCTGTAGTTGAGTACCATAACCTGACCCTAAATGGTAGTGCGCTATAGTACGGCGTATCCGCTTCTTCCTACCATATAGGCTTATTCGTGTTTCCAGTGTAGCAACAAATGGGAAAAGTAGTCAGTGATGACTCAATAGCGTCACGGAGGCCTCCGTGTTTTCAGGTGGCAGTATATTATTGAAAGCGATGGAGGTTTGGGAAATTTGCTTGAACGATGCCATTATGTTAGTAGCGAGGGGTGTAACTGAAGGCTACTGTCTTGATATGGTGGTATTTCTATACCGCTACTATGTTTTTTTCGCTAATTGTTGGCACGTGGTGTTAAATGTACCGAAGCGGCAAGTTTTCATTGAGAGATACCGTAGGGGAATCATCTGAATAAATTCCGACCACCCGCTCTCTTTTATAAGCTAGCGAGGACACCGCCGCCCACGTGTGGTTTTGTCTTTCACCGCTATTGAAATGGTGCGGATGGTGTCCGGGATACATGCCTGCCAGCTTGAGCTCAACAGCAGAACGCGTTTACCCCAGCGTCCAAATGGAAGTTTTTTTGCGAAGTATACCATCAAGAAACCGCCCTGCACAAAAAAATAAAGAGGCTTTCGGTACTGTGCCTCAGAAACTGTTCTCATCATATCCTACCCATGTAGCAGCCCTTGTGGGTTTTGCCCGTTGGTACCACGCATTTTTTTCCCTAAATAAGCCATATGTTAGATTTATGAGCCAGTGTCAGTTAAAAGTTATTTATTGAGACTCGGGTATCGGACCCCAGCGTTAAATTTCCTCCAAGGGCTTCAATCGCACATGCAGATTATCATACTCGCAGGCAGCCGCTGAACTTATATTGAGCCTAAGCAGAAACCCCTACAGCTCTCACACTCTCGATAGAGTGAAATAATATGCGCAAGAATAAATACTGTACTGCAAAAGATGTGGCTTGATTTGGTTTATGGGAATTTAACGTCCAAAAGCGACTCAGGCTATGAGAGACGCCGTAGTGAAGGGCTCCGGAAATTTCAACCACCTGGGGTTCTTTAACGTGCACTGACATCGCACAGAACACGGGCCTCTAGAATTTCGCCTCCATCGAAATTCAACCGCCGCGGCAGGGAGAGAACCCGCGTCTTTCGGGCCAGCAGCCGAGCGCCATAACCACTCTGCCACCGCGGCAGCCCCGCAAAAGATGTGATAGAAGATAAAGCAGTAAATCATAATTCTACAGTTCGAGTTATGTGAGCGTCGCCAGGTACACAGAAGCCGCAAGGTAGTTCGGAGCATTAAAAGATGTTTGTCGGAAAAAGAAAGAAGAATCCGCACAGCATTACTGTGCGGATCTTGTACAGAAGAAGCGTAGAAGTATGCAATGGACATAGAGAGCATGCGGTGCAAGCACTTACATCGAGACGCGTTTTTATATTGAAAGAATGATTTTAACGGCTGCATGTTCATCTTTCTTTGTCCGGCAAATTTTATTCGTCAGCCCGCACTACGAGAAAATAACTGCTTCTAAATGCACCACTATCACTATCATATACAGACTGAAGGGACTTGAAAGAAATAGATTCGAAAGCAGTGATCTAAAGGATACGTTGCAGCAACCACGTCAGCCGAAGCGAATGGTGCAGAATACCCCCAGAGCTCCTTTCCTTCAAGCTGGTATCCACAATTACTGCCGCGGGCAGACAGAACGCAGTTGAAAGAAGTAGGTGCCAAAGAAGAGACTTAAAGAATAGAAGCGTAGCAGCAACCCCGTCCGCCGAAGAGATTACTGCATAAACAGGTACCTGCCAATGCCCCCATATCCCATCTCTTTCCACTGGTGCTATCACTGCCGCGCGCTGACATTAGAGAATAAAAAGACTTAGATGTGAAATAAAATAATGAAAGAGCAGCGATTGCTGCAGGAACAGATGTGCCCAACACCCCCTTCCTGTCAGCTGGTATCCACTATAACCGCCGCGTGCAGGAAGAACAGAGGTGAAAGAAATTATTGCGAAAGAAACGATTGAAAGATAGTCACGTCGCCGCAAATATTACCTCAGAAGCGATTGTTGCAGTAAGATATCCCCAATAACCTCTCCCTTCCCACTAGAATCCACAATAACTTGCACTTGCTTACAGAAGGGAGTGGGAATAAATAAATGAATGAACAGGCGCTCGCAATAGCCGCGTACACCAAAGTGATTGCTACAACAAATGATACATCCAATACCTCCTTCCTTTGTAATAGTACACAGGTCGTAGAAGCTTATAGAAGAAGGTAGAGTTGCTCATGTATAGTTAGGAAAGTCCGTGTTGAAGAAACTTTGTGTTGGAGAAACTCCGCACTGGAGAAACTCCGGCCTGGAGAAACTTGGAATAAGTGCCACATTAGCAACAGCAAACTCGTAAAAAGTGGCTCTAATTTCGTATGCAACCAAAGCACGACGAGAAAAACAAGGATTTATTTAAAATACACAGCAGGAGAAATACATTTATTCTACTTAGCTGTGCCGAATTTTCGCACAAAATTACAAAAAAGGCAGACTCATTGAAAATGTTTCAGCCTTTTTTTGTTTTTGGAGCGCGCGATGTATCTCTGTTTGTGAGGCGTTTTGTTGCATTTGAGCACAAGTTCCCACGTTCTCTCACACTTGCTCTTGTCCGCGATGGCGCGTGCTTACAGTGTCCGCATTTCTCTCTTCGAGTGCGACCCATACCAACAATTCTGAACAAAGGCATTTTTGAAAGGGAAACAATTTATGAACGCAATTTTTTTTTCATATATCGTAAGATTTAACTATAACAATCAAATTATCGGCAGATCTCTTGTCGGTAGGCTTGCATATTTTTGTTATTAACGTTCGTGCTATCCTCAAAAGCATCCCCCTTTAGTTTTCTACGACAGTCTTAGCTGCCCAATGCGAGTGGTGCAAACACTGCGAAAGAATTATTTTACTACATATGAGAAGAACAAACCATTGTCTTCACCAGTTCCATGTCAGTTTCCCAATGCATAACCTTTTTTTCTCCAAGAATGTTTGACGTGAGCTTTTGTGTGTCTGGTTGGCTTGTCGCTTGGAACGCATAACACAATTGGAAAGTGAACGAAATTAAAAAGATATTTACGCCGAGACTGCGATAGCAGGCGATAACTCTAAGGAGGCATGTCCTACACGCTACGTCATTCCTGGCTGCTTAAAGGTCACGTAAGGAAACAAGTGCAAAAAGGTTTCTTTAGTGGCATCCTTTCTTGTGCTTTCCTTGTGTATGCATGAGATTAGAACCTTGAACGGCGTGGATGCATTGCTGCAAAGTGGTTATCTAGGCGTAGCACGGATTTGAAAGCAAATATTTTGTTTATTTACTAAAATGCTTCTTTCACACAAGAAAACGTGACACTGTTAAAACGCAGATAAAAGGACCAGTGCTGCGACAGTCAGTCCTGTGGGAAAGTTTCTCGATTTGTTAGCCTGTGAGGGTTGGCTTATCGTATCCAATGTGCCAAGTGGTGCTCTGATTTGCGCCAGGTATAGTCTATATCTCCTTCTGAAAAGCCCGGTTTTCTACAACTATGTTCACAATTGCGAATTTTTGAAACAAAATTTTATGATCAGTAATTAAAAAAAAAGTTCCTTTCTTGGCTGGAAGCGAATTTGTACGCTAGGTTTTCGAAACAATTGAATGACATAAGTAGAAATTATTCCAAAATGAGCGTATAAAAGTATTACCTCTTTGTCAGATTTCACCGGCATCGGACTATAGCGGCCGCAGCTGGGTTCTACTGCCATGACATAACGCTCATACCCTGAAGCAATAATCACTGAACTACTAAACCGTATGCGCAGTGTAACAACCTGTTAATGATTGAAGTATTCGTGTAACACGGTAACCAGGGTAGTATTGACATATGGCCTGAGATTTTCAAAGCATCATGTACATACCGACGCACTTCAAAGAAGCAGGAGTCAACATAATCAGCCCCTAACTGTTAGCCCAAAAATTACCATGTACGTTCACCTTCGCACAGCTCATAGCTGAAGACAATTCATTGATATTTTGCCGCATGCAATGTAGTGCGCTCTTATGTAGTTACGGTTATACTCTAAGGCTTACGATTAGTACTGATAAAAAAGGCGTATCTCCCAAGTATTACAGGTAATTGGTCCAATTTTGGGAATGAATGACCTCAAATTGGTCGTTTATAAGACCAGCTTTTGCCTGTATATTGCCAATATTGGGCCGATTACCTGTGCTGCTTGGGCTGTTTTAAAGGGACACGGAGGAAAATTCAAGTTGGCTTGTATCGATAGAATACCAGCTCCTGATCACAAAACGCCGCTTTTACTGAAAACAAAGCTCTTGAAAGGTAGAAAATAGGAAGAACCAAAATACAGGTATCGCCGCCACAGGCCAATCTGGCAAGTGCAAGCGTAGCGACGTCATAGGACAAGAGACGCCACCTTGGAGGAATTTTCCATCCTACTTGGGTCGCGAATCTCTGAGGCCGACAAAGGTAGGTTATGCAGATCAATATTGAAGTAAGTTTTATTTTAAAACCAATAGTGCACTTTTATCACACAAGGAAGACAGACAAAAGACAACCTGAATGTTGGAAGCAAATAAAACGGATGCTTGGCGGCGCCACAGGCGGCCAGGAGAGTTTCGATTTGTTATGGCGCTTCGCGTCTATGAGCTCTGCGTGCCCCGTGGTTTTGTTTTTGACGCGCTTCGATTTACAAGCGCCGAACAGCAGAGGAACTCCAAGTGCCACTTCAAGTGCTAGTTAGCCTTTGAAGGAGCCTGTTAAAGCTTGTCAGATGATTGCCACGGTCGATGAAAAGCTATGATGGCACGATGGTCGGTGATCGTACAAGGCAGCACTTGTGTATTCGCACGCTAGCCCGGCGAAACATTCCCGGCTGTGCCAGTCAACTTCAAACTACTTAACGGAAATCGTTTATTAGGGACGGGAGACAAGGTACAAGGCAGTTCAGAAAAATTTCTGATGGCCTAGCTCTCTTAGGCCAGGATATACCTAGCGAAAGCGCGGAGATTTCTGCATCGGAATAGTGCCTTCACTAGATGCGCCTTTATTGATAACTATACCTTGAGCCATCGTGGCGGAGTGGCAGCGTCTCCACCTGGAAAGCCAAAGGCCCTGGTTCGATTCCGAGCCTCGTCAAAGGATTTCTTTATTATTCAATGAGCGCGCGGGGGCTTCAGTGGCTCCCATAGATGCCGCCAGCGAATACGTTGGTTAGAGGTTAAGCGCAGGCTCTGTTAAGGCGCGTTTATGCTACGGCGTAACGCGTGCGCGCGCGCTGCACGGCGACGT
Source organism: Amblyomma americanum (assembly GCF_052857255.1). Lineage (NCBI taxonomy): Eukaryota > Metazoa > Arthropoda > Arachnida > Ixodida > Ixodidae > Amblyomma > Amblyomma americanum. The sequence goes on from NC_135499.1 coordinate 130,965,288, forward strand.
CACGTCCGCTAAAGCGAGATCCTTTATACTCGAACTGCGCTTGACCGCCGACGCGTTCGGCGGCTTCGGCGCACTCTGACCGCACTGGCGGGGACTTGGAGCATGTCTCTATTTCGCGCCGAGTGCGCCAGCCGCCGCCGGCCCGGCCAGGCTAATTCAGCTCCGCGGCGAGGTGCGCGTTGTGACGTAATTCTATAACTTCGGCAGTTGGGCGGAGCTGTTCTTTTCGAGCTCTCGGCTAATTTAATCATTTCACAGTACACATCACAAGGTACATTCAAGTGGGCAAGAGAGCCCGATCCAGTGGACCCGTTGGATCTAGCGGAAGCCGTTGAAGCGTCGTGCGTCGGCTTTAGTTTCAAGCCGCCAACTTTAAACGCGACCGCTCTAGAGCACCCATCCGTTTTTTCTGGCAAAAAAATATTAAATAACTTGGCCCTTGCAACCGTGAGAAACCTCGACGCCGCGTGCTGCATCGTGCAACCGCGCGGTTCAAGGAATCACAATCCGTTGGCCCCAAAGCCCCGGCCGGCCTCCGATAGGCGCAACGCGCCGACCTTGTCCTGTCCCCTTGCGACTCCCCGCACTGGGGTTATGATATTTAGTTTGCAGCGGCTGCTCACGGCGGTAGGGGAAAACTACCCGCCGGCGCCTAACCTAACTGTGCTTCCTCGAAAGCATCGCACGCTCTCAGGGGCTGAGGTCGCTGAAATGCAGGCCGGAGATTTTTTGAGAACTACGTCGTCGGGTTCGGGAACGGGATCCATCGTAACGCTGGCAAGACGCTGGTTAAAACGTAAGCGAAGCGACGTTAGCGACCCCCGATCAATGCCTTCAACGTGCGGCGGCGGTATCTTTGATTTCGGCAGCGGCTAGACCGCACCGCTAGCCACCAGAAATCACGGATTCTGCTTTTACGTCATGTTTCACGTCACTCCGTCCTATGACACGTCATAAGAGTTCTCCGTGACGTCATAAGAGTTCTCGAGTTTGAATCGGAGCGGCGGGGGAAACTTTTTCAACTTCGAATACATATTTCTTTGAAATAAATGCATATTTCGCTCCCGGACAAGCGGCAACAAAGCCATGAATAGCCGAACTATCAGATTTTGCTAACAGAAAAGTTTGATAGAGTTCTCCTCAGTGTCCCTTTAACGAGTCAACTACCGATATCATTAAGTTGATTAAATACATCAGTTTTTCCTGAATGTCTACATCTCCGCAGTGCAACAGTCAGCTGGAGACCCTACGAAAGAGACGCGCGAATCCCTGTACCGCAAACATTTACTGGGGAGCTCAGCAGAAAGCAATAAAAACTCCAAACACCATGAAAGTTGAAGTGTAGACAGTTTATAGTACCCATGAAAGAAACACAAAAAAAGAAGTGGTTGGTACGTTCTTTTACAAGCCCATCGTTGGCGTGAAATAAATCTTTTCTTCTTTTCGCAGCGCGCCTGAGGTTTTTATTCGCGATGCAAGGCGCGAATAATAAAAAAGAAAAAAAAACAGCAGGCAGAACGCGGACCCGCAGGCGCCAAAAACTGCGCGAAAGGCACGTAAAACCTCCTAGAGCCTGGCAACAGCTCTGCGAGCACGGACGCACAGTTTCTTTTCTGCTCTCTGGGCGTAGAGTCTAGCTCGTTGCTGTAGAGCAAAACAAAATATAAAAAAGCATGCAAGCCGTTGCATGGTTGCTCCTTCATTGTTTGTGTAGGCTAGAGTAGCGCATGCCATCCCATAAAAAAATGGTCAGGAGTGCTGCAGAGAAGTGCATTTGTTATGCTGGTAATGGTGGTACTTCGGCAGTAACTTCGAGATACTTTGCAGCTGAGAACTTCGCACGAGGCTTTGGAAAAGAAAAAAAAACGCTTCATCTTAACACTCAGGCAGGATACACCTTTAGTGGGCTTTATGACGCAAGGACTGGACATAAATGATTTGCTAGCCTGTTTATTATCGCTAATAACATTTACTTCAAGTGCAGTTGTGAAAGTGGTTTCTTCTGCAGACAAGATTAGGGGAAATGACTGAAGATGGGAATGTGGCTTGTTCGCGTAGTGCGTAATAAAAGCTCTTTACCTCCGTATAAAACGATGGCGATCACTGGCGGGTTTATTCGGACGATAAATTTGAGTGATTTCAAACTTGTGATCTTACTTTTATTGTAAGCTGTAAGTTCTGCAGAGTATTAACGCCATTTTGACGATAAGATTGTTGTGTTACTAAGCTTAAAGCCCGTGATGCACCCAGCTATATAAGCTGAGGATGAACGGTGGGTAACATTTCAAATTTTATACGAAAGTAATGTTTTGTCATGAAAACAGTGACAATGACGTGCTATTATTGCGCCTCGGTCGCCACTGTGCTAATCGGTTTGAGCAGAGCAGCTTGCTAGGTTTAATCGTATTACGTTTGCATGGTAGGGGGCAAGCGAGACAACAATAATTTCCTACCTTCAGGAGGCATTTAACAAGCTCCAGCTAGCACCCGGTTACCTTGGCGAAGTTTGCGCAAATTTTTCTCGAGGAAGCTAAAAATTTTCGCTCGTCTGAGGATAACTTCGACACAGAAAATGTCTTGAAAGATAAGAATTTGCAACAGATGTCTTATTTCATAACGACGAATAGCATCGGCGTCCAGTTATCTTTGCAAATTAGTTGTTTCTAGCACCACAGCGGGCTTTTTTTTTGCAATAGTTGACTGCATTACACTTTCATCCTTCATAATTACGCAATACTGTGCAGCGTCTCGCAGGCGCTCTTGTCTTAAATAAACTCAGGGAATAAACTCGCCGTGGCAGTCTGTATTGTACGTTCTTCTTTTTGTTGAAATATCTTCATTTCACTTATTTGCCAAGTTTAACGCTTCTGCAAGTGTTTAAAGATGTGAGAAATGTGTGTCACTAGGGTCCCGCCCTATAATAGGCATTTTTACAACTAATTTGGCATGCCTCAGTTCTTTCGTGACACCTGTGGAGAGCCGGTAAAAATCCGGTGTCGGGGGGGGGGGGGGGGGGGGGGAACTACGAACCGCAGAAACTTTTCTGTAAGCCCAAAGGCCAAAGGCCCGAAGCACCGAATCTTCACATACGCGCACTTACTACAGCATCATCATCGTCCGCATGACTCAGTCACCTCATAGTCCTCGAAAGGCTTAGAACTCATACCCGTTTTGCCAAACGAAACCAAGCCACACATTTTGGTTCAGAGCTGTATAGTGGAGCCCTGAAGGCACTGCTGCGGTCTGAAACGTCTCGAAAGGTTTGAGCGAGGGTTATCCTTACCTTACAGAGAGTTCGAGATTCCGAGTTGCCATAAGCACTCCACTACGCGGCTAAGAAACAAACCACGTTGCTCAATTACTTTTGGCAAGCACAGTACGTAACGCTACCACCTGCGGCAAAAGTTCAGTCCTTAGTTGCTCAACCTAGTGCACATGATGTTACTACAACATTACAATGTTACCTTAGTTGTCCTTTGCTGCACACATTCTACAGCTTGTCACGATGTTAGAGCAATGTTGAAAAAGGTTTAGAGTCATTAGCACACATACAGCAACGTTGCTGTAACATTACAGAAACGATGTTGCCGTAATATTAACCGATAGCATTGCTATCAATGTTCCAACGCAATTGTGCGGTAACGTTACACAGTCATATATTAACGAAACATTGCCAAATGTTGTGTATGATTCCGTATATAGTGTGGAAATATATTTGTTTCGAGCACGAAATATTCCTTGTCCATTAAGCTGAACACCGCTCTAGTTTACAATTGAGCAAGCACACAAATTTATGAGGGGCACCTAATGTGTCAGCGAACTTTTCAAAAATTAGAAAAATGCAGAGGTTAAAAAAGGGCCCAAATTTTCAGCCGCACACTTTAAGGCGCAAAGGACGTCTCCAGTTTCGTAAAACGTGCTAATTATTTAAAATTTCTGATTAACTTTTAACTAGCACAGTATTAGTGCATTGAACGAATGGTGCTTTCGTAGCCTCGGTGAAGACGACAAATATAAAAATAAAAACATGTTCGGTCCAGCCCTGCCGCCCCTGAAAATTAAAAAATAAAACAGCGCATGAGCTACGCAGTGGTGCTTAATTGTGTATAGCGAAGTACGAACATCCTGCTGGCAACTGTGAAACAATAAAAAACGTGGTGGTTTGGGGCGGGAATTGGGCGAAAAGTCGGTATTAATATCTCTCAATATTTACGCCCAAATGACGCAGTGGGGCCTAATCAAACATTATAATGATGTGAGATGTGTTCTTTTAACTTGTGTAAGTGCAAAGTAAGCGACTAGTGCACCGCATCTATCCATACCGGCAACGAGCGGAAACAACCAAGCGAGAATGGGACACATATGTTCTCCTGTCATTTCTAAGTTTTGGTCTTCGAGCAACTGACCCCAACAGCGTCGGTCACGAGCGGTCCAAGTGCGTTGAGGGACTAGAGAACATTTTTGCGGGATGTAACACCCCCGGAAGATGCACGCAAGACAGCGCTTCATCATAACGTCGACAGAAAAAGTCCCTTTATGCGTTTTACGCACGGTTCTGAAGCTCTCTCAGCACTGTGATGTTGCTGACGCCGATCTTGAAATAAAGAAAAAGACAATCCTTTCCGCAATGTCTTTCGACTCCGGAAGTGCACAAAGCTACAAGGGTAAATATGTCTGAGTACATGGAATGCGATGATCTGGAAATCGAAAAGAGCGCAGACCGCGACGCGAGATTGCCCGCTGCGCACAAGCGTGGTCAGCACCGTAGCCAACAACACAATCGAAACGCCCGACAGACGCCTCGAAAGACCTGTGGTGAAAGGAGGAGTTTAGTGTAAACACTTAGTATGATATATGGAGCACATTTCACTAGCTGTCTGATCCCCGTACCACTTGCTCGGTTGTTCCATTGGATTGTGGTTGAAGTATTCTGGCTCTGTCTGTTCTGTCTACAGTGATGAGCATTTCTGGGCCTAAACTGACCCCGCACTTTTATTCAGACTCGTTACTTGTTACAGCTCATTTTCGCCGCTGACGTGTGAAGCACCGGACTGACCCGGCTTTCGCCAATGAACGGCCCAGTTTGAGAGTACTCCAGTATTTTTTTCTAATGCGCAGGCATTACAAGGCTATGTCGGCGGGATCGTGTCACCAAAACATGTCGGCAACAGTTGTGACGTTCTGAGAACATTTAGGATCAAACGAATGGTTGTTATCGTTAGCGGATGACGTTAGGATGCTGCGGAACAAAATGTACGTCAATCGGATGATATGTAACAAATTAGAGCCAAAATTGTCGAAAAACATTCGAAATAGCGCAGACGTCGATATAATGAGCGCACAGGAAAACAGCCGTGGACGGCAATTAGTAGAAAATTGTTAAAAAATTTATTGATATCGAGTAAGTCATTCAAAAATTAGAAGCGAAAGTCACTGGACGCTTGGATAGATTTTACGGGTATATAGTAAGTGTACGGGAAAGCAACCATGGCGCCAGATTTGAAAAACCAAAACGGGCGATTGAAGAGAATCAAATAGAGGCAAAAAGGGGCGACGAGAGTTGAGTAGGCGTCAATGTTTTCGCATTCTCCCAATGCGGGTTTCCGCAGGGGTCTCTAATGTTTCTTTTTTTACGGCCCTTCTCCGCTACTGATAACTTCAGAGTGTAGAGCTTAAAGGATCCATGTTTCCGCAGATCTGAAATCGGTAGCAATTACTAATAAATTGTTCAAGCGCGGCAAAAAGTTCTCTAAAGCGGCGTTGTGGTCTTCTTGTCGAGAGCGGGTTCAATTCTAGAGCTCGCAATCTGAACCCGCTAATAATGTTTTTGCTTTCTTCATTTGTTCTTTAACACTTCATTATTTTTGTCATTCTACGCCACGATTGCTGGTTATTATCTGGCTCACATGGGATATCTCAAAAAGATTATTGCCCCGTTCCCCATTTGCAGCTATTGCAACCCAGTGAGCAGTAAAGTTTCTGTTGATGAAAATTTCTATTTGTGGCACGGCCCGACATGCAGATCTGGAGTGTTCTTTCTTGAAGGATGACCGAGAGAATACGAAAATCACTTTTGGTAAACTGTCACATGATTTCATGTAGCCTGTTGGAGGCGAATGCTGAGGAATTTTCAGCGCTAAAATTCTCCCGGCCGCTGAGGAAATAGACACTGCCAAGTATTTTTCCCTCGAAAAATCAAGGCCATAGGCTTTGCCACTTGTCGCAAAACCAGACACTCAGCTGGGGTACTGAAATACTTGAGTGAAGCCATATATTTCTGTCACGTGTGGATCGCAACAACCTTGCGTTAACAGTGCCAGAGCTCACTTTGATCTACCCATGGCACTTTCAGAGCATCACTAGTACCTGAAAGCCTCGGTTTCCCTTTTTTTGAAAAGCATTGCTGCGCTAAATTTTGCTTTGCATCAGAACAAGTCCTAGAGACTTAAATTCAAGGCTCAGATTACGTTTTGTGAAATACTAAAAGTATGTTTTTCCACTGCAGGCAAGCGAGCTCATGCACAATAGCAATAAACAGGTCAGATAACTTAGTGAAACGATCCTTTGCAGTTCAGTAACTAGTCGTTTAATTACTGATTCTTTGTTTAACTTTCTACTGAATTCTTTAAAATTCGTCATTGCGGCTAAGAATTCTCACAAGATTGTAGAATATGTATTTATATCATTTCCTGAAATGGCTGATCGCACAAACTTCTACATTCCTGGTATTGAACTTTTCAGTGGCAGTGAAGGAAAAGTTTGCTGGAGTCTTAGATGTAAAGGTGCAGCCATATGCAGCTGACTGACTATTCTTTGACCCATCAAGAATTAAGAAAAGGTAAGGAACTGTTTCTGCAAAAGTCATTCACCTCAATGCGTTGTGAAATCTGTGGACAGCTCTAGCTGCTACAAGTGCGAGATGCCCTTTGAGTACATTGTGCTTGACGGGCGCAACTAGCAGCACATACTGCGACACATTACACTTTGCCTAAAGCAGGCCTTTGTCTGGACAGCACCTGTGCAACAGTTATGACATTGGCCTCAGGGTACTAATGTCAACTAGTAACTCTATAGATTGCCTATCCCTGATCATGTTTTTCTCTCTTTATGCACAAAATCTTTAGCAGATGGGCCCCTGGGAAAAATAGAAGGTTCAAAAACAAAGTGAATGATGCATTCATATCAGCGATATTGATTTTTTTGCGGACACAAATTTATTCTAGCATGAACTCTCCGCAGTCATAGCACTGCACCTATAGGAACATAAGTTTGATCTAAGTTCCATATTTCGCACTCTTCGTGGCCTCTATCAGGAAAACATCGGTATGGTATCACTGATTGCATACAAAACCTGGCAGAACATTTCTCTTCCTGCAGATATTTTCTATCACATTTAATAGTTTCAAGTGTCAAGTGTTTTTTTACTTTGCAGCACTTGGCCTACACTTAGCATGGACTCATGCAGAATGCGGCATTGCCGAGTACAGGCGAGGAAGATCTCCATTGGTTATGGGGTTAAGCTTCGAAGAGCAATAAAAATATTACTAGTCACTTTTCAGATTTGGTTGTCTGTTTAAGCACTGCCTTTCTTACCAGCTGTTGGCTGGACAAACTATGAAAGGCAGGAGCACAATCTTCAATACATGCATGCATGCTGCACGCATGTATTGTATGTTACTGGACCGTTTCATTATGTTTCCAAAAACGTCATATAACATTACTTAAACATTTCAGCAATAGTGCATCCACATTAATTAAACATGGCAGTAACGTTGTTTTTGATGTTGCATGCTAATGAAAGCTGAATGTATTATCAAGTAGAGATTACGTTGCTGCAACATTGCGAAGAAACATTGGTGCAATGTTCCTGCACCATTTTGGGTTTCCAGGGTAGTTACTATAGTATAAATTTACAGTCAGTTCGAATACTACAGCTCGGGATTTCCGCCATGGGGTCTCTAGGAGCGTGCTGCAGCGGACAGGGCCTTGGGGTGCATGGGTGTGGTCTGGTATGTAACAGTATGTAACAGCCTTGTTGGAATTACACTGTGCTGCGAAGGCCCTCAAAAGAATGCGCTCTATAGAGTTGCTACATTTGCTGCAGCTGTGTCACCAAAAGATGGTTCTTATATATTAGATCAGTCACAAAAAAGGGGGTGGAAGAGAAAGGTCAAGGCAAAGTTTTTTGCTCCAGCTGGAGATGTAGTGTAGACTTCCGACGGCATTCAGAGACGTTGCATGCTTCGCGTGTCGCAGCGGGCATTCCTTTCGAACCTAACTGTTCTCTAGCGCTACCTGCGCTTTTCCCATTTTAATTTCTTGGTTTATTATGCCATAGGGGTTCTGCTGTTGCTGCCTGTAACCGATGCGATCGACAAGTTGTATACAGAGGCACCTGCGGCATCCCTAAAGGTCCAGAACTCGCTGCAGTGTGACCAAGATCATGGGCACTCCTCTCTGTACCATCGAGAGAGAATGAACTGACACTGAAATGCCCCCGAGCGGCATATGACTTTATTATAATGATCGTCCGCAATGTGGTTTCGGTTATTTTGTCAACGACCGAGCGTACCCCTTGCCCTATTCAGACCTAATACTTCTCCGCTGGGAATGAGGACACGCGTCGCATGAGAACTCGTTTTGTGACGGCTGGAGAACTGCAGGCACATTTAATGCAGCTACTTATTCAAAGGAGCCCAACACCTCCGCAAAAAAAAGGCACACTCACCCACCCTCACCGCACCCAATTCGCATCAATTTGCTTGGTATTGCTACTCTTTGGCACAACCCCCCCCCCCCCCCTTTCCCTCACCGCCTCGACAAAACAAGATTACGCCTTGGGCTTCTCCCGAAAAAAAAAAAATCCTAGCAGCGTGTCTGCTTAAACGGGTGGTGTTACTGCAGGCTAATTCCCATGCTGCGCTATGTTTGGGGTCTAAAAGTATAAAGAAGGACATTATCGTTCTGGTGGTAACCGATTCTTCGAGGAATCGCCGCCTTTAAACTCCGTACAAGCGCCCGTGCTCTGCATGAGGCTCTAATTGAGAAACAGTTCTCGCTACACACGCACTCAGGTGCCGTTTTACATTACTGATGATACTAACGAATTCATTTTATAGTATAAAAATTATGGATTGGCATTTAAACCAAAGAATAAGCATAATTTCGCTGAGCATACGACTTCTATTCAAAAGAAAAAGAAAAGCTTATTACTGCTCTTTGTTATTTTGTGTAGGATCCTAAAATTTTGGATGCGGTCATGCTGGGAAAGTAGAAACTAAAAATGAGAAAGGCAGAACTACGTGTGAAGGTCAAAAGCATGAGCATGAAAATAGAGTTGCGCGCACTCGGCGTGAAAAGCCCCACGACAGCTGCGTTACAGTGTGCGCACAAGCGTTCTCAACCGCAGGGGCAATCAGCTCCTCCGAGTGGCCGCTTATCTCGGGCTTCTCGGCGGTTTCGCACAAATTTTCCGCTGCACTACATTCCCTTTAGAGCCCCGGGCCGGTGCTCGGGAAAGATTCATGAGGTCCGTGGAGACCAAGCGGCATAAAGCGGTTGAGAGCGGTTTGCTCGAAGTGATATTAGCCGTTGCACTCTGCTCCTTATGTTCGAGCGAACACTTTTTGTTTCACTGGCAAGGCCAGCCGCGGAATTGCCGTCTTTGACCTTCACGTCACACCGAAGATATGCCTCTCGAGAAGGCAGTGATATGCGGTCAGTACAGGAAGCATGATGAATGTTCGACACAGCACTTTTCGACAGCAGACACTGGCCATAATTTCAGTGTTCTGAGGCGCAACCCTTCCTCGCATGGCAGAGACAAGAAAGATGGTGAAAGCTTTAAGCTTTAAGGCTTTGTCATTTATTAAGGCTTGTGCTTTGCTTCGAGTTTAAGAGATGGATTTCGCTTGGAAAGCCCAAGACAACTTGGCGTATAGGGTCTGCTTCACCCTTTCCTGATAACCGCGAAAGCTTGCGTGTTGCGCAAACGGTTGCCTGCTGTAGCTCGTGTTTGTGTTTTCTGGTTTAGATGACGTTCGCGCCCGGATTGAAATGCACGGAACCATTTAACGCAATTAGGCTGTCCAAAGAAAAAGGATGATTGAATAGTTTCTGACCCCTTTAACTGAAGAAGGATACGATTGACGAACAGAGTTTTGTTTTTGACTGCACGTTGGCTAACCCAGCATGTCTGAGCGTGAAAATAACTTAGCTTGAAGTTTAGTGAAATGTTATCGATTGAAGTCGGCTGTGCTCACACTTTCAGGGATCTAGTGGCGAAGCTGCAAATAAGGCCGTTACGCTGCGTACACGGGATCGTTAAGTGAAGCATTTAGCTATTGCTTGTACTGATTACGGCTTTAAAACAAAGTTTTGAGTGTAGGGAAGCTAGATAGAAGCTTTCAGCTTACCTTTTTTGCTATTTTTTTACTGCAATTAAAGATGTTCGTGTACCGCAATTTCGCTAAGGCATTTACTGCTTTCTCTGAATGAAAACAACGCCCAATCGCCTAGTAACAAGTGCAGGGCGAAAGGGCACGCGTTCTCTAGCACCCATAGCAGGGACGTTATGCAGGACACCCCGAGTTCTGCGCTCGCTGGCGTTTTCTGCCAGTTTCCGCGACGGGTAGTGAGTGAAAGAAGGTAGCACGGAAAACACAAAAGGAGCAGACAATAAAATATCGATGTAAAGCCAAATACGTCAACAGAAGCCCACCGTAGGCGTTCCGCGTCCACGTTTCAAACACACCACGCTGCGCAATGCAAAGCGCCAGCTCCGCTAGATGTTATCAACGCAACTCTCCAAATAGTAGTTTCGTCAATTATCCTCTATCTGTCTATTCATTCGCCGGAACTCGTTTGTCATGTCCTCTTTGGAGGCTCCAAAGTTCTGCCTCCTCTTTCGGGCCTTATCTGTCTATCTACGGTCGAAAGCGAACCGTGCACACCAGGTGCATTCTTTCGCCAACCCTTTCGCTTGTTTTGGCGACAGCACGGCCATGTCACCTGAGAGAGATTTGTGATACTTTGCTGTTGGAGAACATCGCATGCTCCATAGCACCGCTTCGTTATCGACGTTATCCATGGCTAACTCTTTACAAGGAGCAAAGAAAATTTATTCACAACTCAAAATACACAAGCAACTCAGGTACAAAAGAACACAAACATGTCTCTTGAAACAAGTCTTGCCAATGCAATTCTCGTGCTACAACAGGGGACGCGCTTACAGAGCGTTCAGAAACGCAGTAACTGTAAATTTCAAACCGCGATTTGCAGATCCCTGCGTCTTGATCGAGTGACTGGAACGTGTAAACATCCTTGAAAGCAGTTGCAGTGACGTGCCGACAACCTATCGCCGTTTGGTACATGGTTACAACGCAGGTTAGTGTTTTTATGCCATCGCAGTCCGAGATAAGAAACTGACAGTAGACGCGTTATGTGTTTTCGATAGTGATGCTTTGATTCATAGGCTATGACGTGCGTTTTCCCTCTTATATTTCGATTGTGCTGATTAATGGCGTCTGTCAGCACGGATTTGCTGTAGCAGGCAAGCACGTTGTCCGCGGCCCAAACGTAATCTGTGCGCGCATAAGAATTACGCGCCACTCCTGGGTTGCGAAATATGTTCTGGCCGACAGGTGACCTCACGAAGAGTTATTTTCGCCTGTCGAAAGCGTCGGTGCGCTGGCGACGATCGGCACGACGATTTAGGCAATGACCCACGTCTGCAGAGACTGCATGGCAATCAGCAATCTGTGCCCTCCGATTCTACAGAACCGGGTGTTTATAGGAAAGCTTCAGCTCAGACCAGTACACCGCACGTCATCAGACCACTGTGAATGACGCTGTGTGATGTGGTGGCTCAATTTTCCCAAGTAAGCGACCGACAGTGCTTATATTAAGTGTCCTTCTTCGCGGCAGCGCCACGGATGTCGTCGGTTGTCACGACGGCACATACCTTGGAATATAGACTGCTTCGTACTCTAACACATGCATCATCAAGAAATCAACGAGGTTTTCTTGCGTGAGCAAGGAAAATGAGAAGAGAAGCTGCTACGTAACTTAACTCACTTAAATCTTTAGGAATGCATATACACGTAATTAAAGCCTCATTTATCTCACTGTTCAAACAAACGCTTCGAAATTCAAAAAGTACGCCTGTCACTGCCATTTGTGGTTTCTGGTAGTTCATTGTTAACGACAAAAAAAAATTGATCTGTGAAGGCGAGTACAGGCGTAAATTAAGCACTGGTCTGATTCAGGCAGCTTTGCTAGCTTTGGCCTGCAAGTTTTTATTTGGTGATTGATTTTGTAATTAAGGTGCATTCTCTAGCACTGCTGCTTTGTGAAATAAATCTGTGGCCCAAGAAAAGGCTACACGAGGCTAGGCATCTTGGAGAACTACTGGGACGTAAGTTTCAACTGATTTTTTCTCAAATGTCCTGCCATTCTACCTGTCGCTGTTCTGCGTAATGTTGAAGCATAGGCCGGCGTTACTGATGAAATGTGTTACAAATGCTCAGAAGCGAGCTAACCCTCAGGAATAAATACCGCCAATCGCATGTTAAAAATTGGGCTTTAGTCACGCTGTAATTAATCTCCATCAACCGTATTTCTCTTGATTAAGACTAAACACTATGCAAATGAACGTGACCAATTGCAAAGAAGCGGCGATAAATAGTAAACGGAATGATCGCAGGCTAACAAGCGTATTGTGACATTTAGAATTGGAATGGTGAGATTAATACGTGCATGCCTACTTCACTATGCTCTATCGTCGATTTTTCCTTCATATATTTAGTTCTCACTATTGCAAGGTTCTAAAGTGGTCGTTACTGATACAATACCGAAGTTGAGGGCATCTATCGATAAAACGAAAAAAAACCTTCAAAGAGGAGCACAGGAACAGACAACTTTTCGCCACTCCTTCGCCGCCGCCGTAGGCGCTGCGTCACTTTTGTTCACGCATAACGGCGCAAAGGTAATCGAAGAACCATCACTCAATTCAAATCAAGCGCGCCATCCGACAGGTAGTGTGACGAGAAGGAGCTACGCGCCCAGTGGAATTTTAGCGGGAAATCAATGCCACGCAGATGATGACGCGACATTAGAGTTCACCTGAGGCACAAGAGAAAATGTAATGATTCACAAATTATTCTAACGCGCACTCAGTGAGCATCTTGTACAGTATAAAATGTTTCTTTAGTGCTATAACGTGGTTAATCAAAATTATCAAAAATTAACTAAAATCATCGTTTCCATAACTTACTCAGGTAATGGACTTGGTGGAACGATAACTAGACGAAATATGCTACCGACCCGCGAATCACATGTGGTTACGCCCAAGTAGAGATAAACCAGAATTGCTCCAGATAACCCAGTGACAGTGGAAATGTGCCCAGGGGTCGATTTTTAATATGACATCGCTCTTTCTTTGATCGAGGCAGGGATGCCTTGGCAGCCAAACACGCCACATCCACAGACGGCAGTGGCTTTAGTCTACTCCTTTCTTTCGGCTTCCACAGCATAAAAGAAGACCTTGCCACCCGTGGTAGACAAAGTGGCCTTATACGAGCAGTGTGAGGCGGGAGGCTTGTCGCCCCCGTTAGTGGGTTACTCACGCCCCTTCTCCGTCTTGTAGCCTTATGACCTGGAACTGAACTATTTCCTCATATAACCAGTCCTCTTCTCCATCCCCCAACCATGGCCACCGACCTCGGGGAAATTCTGAGTTTAGGCGAACTAGGGGAATCGTGCATAGCGCTTCAGGTATGTTGCTTCATGTTAGGGGTATCAAATTCATATGTGTAAAACTGAAAGCGCATTTTCATACTTCTCGTGGTCGGGTTGCTCCACGTTCTGCGCCAGAAATTCATGCGTCATACTCATGTACCTCATTCTTAATATTGTAAGGATGGCTTTTAAAATAAGAACGGCTTTTAGACTGCAACTTTTCTGCTGTTTCAGTGTTAGTTTTACGACACGTAGCAGGTCGCTTTCCTTAATGTCCCATTTACAATGCCCATGTATACTGACCGTTTCCGTAGTTTGCACTATTTTATCCTAAAAATGTCCCTCCGTTGCCTTTAATGTGCCTTTAGTGGTTGATAATGCTGAATAATCACCTTTCGCATTTCCTTGTATCCCGACGCTGCGAAGAAAGCCGCGGAATGTTATATCTGCTTTCTCAAGCTTACAGTCTGCCGCTCAAAGTTGAGTTACCAATTAGGCATGCTAATCTTGCGAGTGAATACATTTCCATAGACGCAATAAGATGCTATGAATATTTCGCCTTTTCTTTTCCTTCCATTACTTGTCTTCCTTAATTCAGGAAACGCGCCGTGTACTATCAGGGAAAACATTCTGCAGGACGGGTGACTGATAATATAGATGCGAAGTGCGCTATTGTTCGGCTCATTTCACTAGCACACATTAGAGAGTAAAAGGCCTACTTTCATCTCCTGATGTGTCACCTGCAACCACCGGCTGATAACAAAGTTATATGCTTTTGATATCCATCGCACGTTCTGGACACTTTTCTCTCCTACCGTACATCGGCTAAGCATTTTTCGAGATTAAGATTTCCGAGACTTTGAAGGTGCAAGAGTCACCCCCTGCAAATTTAGGCCATTTATTTCATTGTTTACATCAGCGAAACCACCCAGTATTTTAGACGCAAACAGATCTCAAACACAATGCCTACCGTCAAGGAAAAGGATACGCGGCAAAGACATGCATAAACATAATTATTTTTACGAATAATTTAAAATCGCGGAAGTGTTACCCGAGATGTGATGCGACTTTCATAGGCAGCTGGGCTGCCGTGATATGCCGATGATATTTATTCAACTCTTGGTAACGGCTATTTTATATTCTTAGAGAGTTAGAATAGACGGGTCCAGAAACTAGTCATTGGTAGTGGGTGCGTGGTGGTGACGGAGGTTATGCAAGATAGATGAGAAAGAAGACAGAGAACCTATGACGTCAATAGTGTCATTATTGGGTTCTAAAACTCAGTTATTGTCAGTGTGGCCATTCAGCACGCGGACTTGTCGCTTTGCCCCATCCAGTAGTCGTCACATTGCGCTGGAACCGTTCAGACCACTTGTGGCATCGTCTATGTTCAATATCGTTGTCGGTGCTTTCTCTCAAAACATTTGTGTGTTGTTTAATGGCGGCGTCACTCCAGCGGCGGCAGTTCTGATCTTCGACGACATCTATTGCACTTGCTGCTATCCCACCAACGAGTTCAGTTTATTTGGGGACACAAGTTTGTCTTAATAAACAGTGGTCGTTGCTTCACGCAAGTATGCCTGACTCCTTTCTGAATGGTTTGCCTTCACTACCAGGTCCCGATGTACGACCTCGACTAAAGCTACATCTGCTCTCAAAGTTGGTGTTTTAACATTCGTAGTCCCAAGACAGCTGGTAAGAGCAAAACCGGGATGTTTTAATTAAGTTAGAGTCGCTGAGTAAAACGTACCCGCGTGTGCGGAAACTACAACTTAAGGTGTATTATCGAGAATTCGTTACGAAGAGCACCGTGCCAATATTATGTCGCGGGGTCTGTTAGGTATCTTTTCGAAGAAATTTCTGTTCAAGAGCCGTGAACAATTTTAAAAGAATGAAGGCTGTATGCTACTAACGCCTCTGATAAGACTGCTCACGCTCCTCCTCCCCATCTAGTGTGCCGATAAATTCGATCGATATGTATTAAAACCTTCTGCGCCTCGCAAGATGTTTTGTGAGCTGTTTGAGATGATGTTTCAGAAGATAACGAAGCCTACAAGTCACAAGGCTGACATCGGCGACACACATGTCAAGACTCGTGTGTAATTCGGCAGGCTTGTTCAGAACAATGAAAATATTGTAAAAAAATGTCACTGATAGGATCGCTCATACCATGGCTTAGTTGCCGGAGGCAAAGTGTCCGTCTGAGCAGCTCTGCGCCACTAAGGGTCAACGTCAACTACTATCAGAAGCCGGAATTGATGTCAAGCACTTTTATCACGAATTCTGTTCTCTTTATATTGCGGTGTAGTGTGTGAGGGCAGTCGGACAGTCGGGGAGACAGCGAGAAGGCTTCCAAAAGACACTCTTTATTGCACTGACTTCATCACGCAATGAACCACTTGACTCAGCGGCGGCGATAGCTACAAGCGTGCTCGGTAATGTTTGAACAGAATGTTCGCCGTTCTCGACCATGCACAATTTAAAGCTGACAAGGAACTTTTGAGGTAAAGCTTGCAAAATACTCAGAAAAGTATTCAACGGCGTAGAATCGGTTCCGTATGGGTGCGATCAGTCGAGGTAAATGTGGTCGCATCTCGCGTCACAAACTTCTAAAGCCGCATCCCCGGAAGACCCTGAACATGTACAAATAAGAATTTGGATGCCTTGCGGCAATGCTGTTGAAAGCTTCTGAAAAATAACTTCACTCAACTTCGTAGTTTCTTTTTTCCCAAAAATTCTTTAGGCAAGGCCAAAATGTTCAATGACTTTGATGGCAGATGGTTTCAATTAGAAAAATAGCATCACATTAAGGATGGACAACTTCAAAGGCGGCAGTGATTAATCGTACGGCTGCCACCGTGGTTCTAGCAAGTCGTCGTTCTGGCCAGCTCTCCAATGAGTTCATTTATTTTTCGACAGTGGATATCCTATCTTTACTGCCACTTATTTACCGCGGGTGGTTCAGTAATATTTTTTTCACTTGATTCAACTTACCAGAACGTGGATGTGATATATTTGCTGGCTTCCATATTCAGTGGCCTCGGCAAACGTCAAAGTTATTTTTCTTGATAATCTTTCGTTTTCGCTCCAGAAGCAAAATATTAGCAGCTGGTTCTTATTAATATTATTGTTATTCGTGACGCTAAAGGTTCCACACGGCATAGAACGTGATGTCAGCAACGACCGTCATAAAACGTTACAAAAAAGCAGGAGGTCCGCTTCTGTTCTAAAAAGAACAAAATGGAACTAAAATTGCTGGAGTTTTACGTTCCTTCTATCTTTAGTGTACAGCGATGAGCAAACGCTCACTGAATGAGAAGCCCTATCAAGCTTTGACGCGTCAACAATTTTAATGCTCCGGGCCAATTTGAGCCCCGCGACCAATTCAAATGAAGACCTGAACCGGGTGTTGTTGGTAATGCGACCGGTGGTGTCGGTATCTGATGATTCCTGTCTTCAAGTGTTTTGCAGGTCAGCAATCAGCTGACGTACAAAGGAACGCATGATATCAGAGTCAAGCGAAGATCAAAATGTCAGTAGGCACCAGAGGTGGACATGGGCCGCCTGTCAGAAAGATTGCAGTCAAACAGATTTCAGGAAGCCACAAGGTTCAGCCACTTAGTTATGAAACAAACACTCAGCCGCTTAGTTATGAAACAAACACAAGATTACCCCAAAAATTTGGAGGCGTTGCACCTACTGTTCATTAGTGAAAGAAGTGGTTTCTACACTCCTAGTGCGTAATGACATGGTTAAACTAAAGTTTCTGAAAATGAACATAAGGAATCATTTTCATGTTGATAGCATCAGAAATCGGTTCCACAAAGCAATTTCTTTCAGTGACCGATAGGCATCAAATGATACCGAAGTTAATCCGTCATGCCGTCCGTGTGGAGAAACGTACACTTCTTTTTAAAGTTCACCAAGAACGCTGAGAACATGGATTTTCTGAAGCGCAATTTAACAAGTTATATAAATAACAACAGGAAAAAAACCACAGACGCCGCAAGCCTACGCTACCTTTCTTTCGCCGCTTACAAGGTGAGTCCCGTCAAAAATATACAGCCAATGGGGCTCTCTTCTGAGCCTTGCAGTACTCCACATTTTGCATCTTAAGTGATTCAATTTCTGCAAGGCAGTAGGAATTCGCGCCGTCAACTGTTTCATGCTCAGAAAGACTACCAAATTTGCCTGAGAAGCCTGATACACTGTTTTGAAGGAGGCCCCTTGGGCTTAAAATTTTTGGCAATGTGTACATCGTTATCCTTGCCACGTCACTGAGTCCGCTAAGGCTTTGAATTACGTAAAAATTTAGGCTATTAAGAACCTCTTCTACAACAATTGAGCTGCACGGGAGACGAGGACAGTCTCTCAAGCCCTTCTGTCTGAACTTTGCCTCCAGTTTCTAATAATAATAATAATCATAAGTAATAATAATAATAATTGGCGTTGGGGGAAAGGAAATGGCGCAGTATCCGTCTCATATGTCGTTGGACACCTGAACAGCGCCGTAAGGGAAGGGATAAGGAGGGAGTGAAAGAAGAAAGGAAGAATAAGGTGCCGTAGTGGAGGGCTCCGAAATAATTTCGACCCCCTCGGGATCTTTAACGTGCACTGACATCGCACAGCACACGGGCGCCTTAGCGTTCTTCCTCCATAAAATAATCATAAGGCGCAAAGTTCACAATACGGATCATCATGATGAAGGCGTTGTTCTCGATTATGATTACATTTATACAATGCACCGGTTTCAGGCCCCTCGTAATTAACCAGCGAAGATAGTAACGCGGCTTCGTCGACGCAGTTTCGCCGGATGCTACCACCTTCCTGTCGAAAGCGCTACCCACAGTTGTGGCAGCCCAACCGCAGGTTCTCACTGTCGTCAACCCTCCCGCAGCATTTGCAGTAGCTGAATAGCGTCGAACGCAGTCCCTAAAATTCTTCAATTCTGAGCTCCTGTCTCGGGCCGCAACATTAACGTTTTATCGTGGTCTTTCAATCCCCAACGTAGGCCATAAACCGAGCGGTTCGGCCAGCCAGCTTACATAGGGCCCAAGTTTAAAACCCTGGAGTTCGTACAAAAGAAAAGATAGATGTCTATCTGTGGAGCAAAGTTTACTCGTGTGATGGATGAACTTCACCGCTTCGTGTGGGCCACGCGAACGCCGTCATCCGATGTGGACCATCCATCACTGCATTATTGCGGAGTTTTGGTTGTCATCGAGCCTCGTGGTTGTTCGGCCTTACGCTGCGCCTTTATATATTTAGTGCTTGGACTCACGCGTCCGAGCCAACTGCATAAGAATAGGCGCTGTCTATCGGCTGGTACGGGTGGTCTGCATCCCGAACAGCACTGTGCACGTGAATATGCGTACATTGGAAGAGTATGTGGAGTTTTCGTTATATATAAGGGCAACTGAAGGCCAGGCGCGGAGATTGCGGTAGCTTTATACAAGGCTGCCGTGGGCTTTCCAAGCGTGCGTTGACCCCTAGCGGTGCTACCATTGCACTAGCATAATGGAAACGTGGACAAATTTTAAAGGCACTACAGAGGATAGAGTAACTTTGACCACATAAGCCCCCCTCTACGCGAATACCAACCCCGATCGCTTACTGTTACTTTTTTTATTTTTTGAGGAGGAGCGATGGGGGGGCACGCAAATATTTTGCCCGGCGGTCTGAGGTCGATCTACGCAATTCAGGGACACATTTGGGTCACAGCGGATGAGTGATCATCAGAAAACCCCAATGTAACCACCCGTCGAAACGTCTGGCTCTGTGTTTACATTTTGTGGGAGGAAAATCTCAGAGCGCGTCAAGGCTCCTTGCGTCGCGGTTGTGGTTACGTGCTGGTTATAGCTGGTCATCTTTTCTTTCGTTTCTAAAGCGTTCTCGCTACCGCAGAAAAAAAAAGTGAAGACTGGCAGTAGCCGCTTAATAGGATTTCAATAAACAGAGATTCAGGCATTCAAAGACTGTTTCGAAGCCCAGTCGTTCTGGCCTTCAGCACAGTATTCTTGCCAAAATTTTGCCAGCCACTTTATTTGCGAAAAGGCCTGTGCTAAATGTATTGCACAATTACATTTCAAATATCGCATACTGACGTATGATTGAAAACGACGCCGTGGGCGACTTAGGTTTCCTCTCGCCTTGTAGCGATCAGAGTGACAGAGAAGAAAGAAGGAAAAAGGAGGAGGTTAGCCAGGAGAAGGTACCGGTTTGCTACACTGTCCTAGTGGGAATGAAAGGAGGATATTGAGGAGAAAGGAAAGAGGGAGTAAGGCACAGAAAGGAAGTAAGGAGCATTCACATTAAAAGCCACAGCCTAAAGCTCACAGGAACCGCGCCTTCAGGAAAGTTAAGAGTGCCGGACACGTCATCAGAGCCGATTACCGCAGAGGCCACCGTCCGAGAATCTCCATTTTCAATTGCGGACG
Organism: Amblyomma americanum; assembly: GCF_052857255.1. Taxonomy (NCBI): domain Eukaryota; kingdom Metazoa; phylum Arthropoda; class Arachnida; order Ixodida; family Ixodidae; genus Amblyomma; species Amblyomma americanum. Next base: position 130,985,462 of record NC_135499.1, read on the forward strand.
GCGATCAAGGTGCAGTCCACGTGATAGCAGTGTGCTGCGAGCATTAAATACAGGGCATGCGCCGATAACGTGTTATATCTAACGTGTCACGCAGTCACTGAGGAGAAGCTGCACCCACATCCAATCCTCTTTATTTCAGACACGTCCACATGGCAATTGTGGCTTACGCTAGCTTTGTATAGCGAGTGGTGATACCGTATACTATGCAGCGTTTTAGTGCGTAGCACTTACAATAGCCATTCCCCGAAGTTGGGCGTCTGCCTGCCTCTGCCTGCCTGCCTGCCTCTGCATGCCTGCCTCCGTCCGTCCGTCCGTCCGTCCGTCCGTCCGTCCGTCTGTCTGTCTGTCTGTCTGTCTGTCTGTCTGTCTGTCTGTCTGTCTGTCTGTCCGTCTGTCCGTCTGTCTATCTGTCTGTCTGTCTGTCGGTCTGTCTGTCGGTCTGTCTCTCTGTCCGTCCGTCCGTCCGTCTGTCCGTCCGTCCGTCCGTCCGTCCGTCCGTCCGTCCGTCCGTCCGTCCGTGTGTCTGTCTGTGTCTGTCTGTCTGTCTGTCTGTCTGTCTGTCTGTCTGTCTGTCTGTCTGTCTGTCTGTCTGTCTGTCTGTCTGTCTGTCTGTCTGTCTGTCTGTCTGTCTGTCTGTCTGTCTGTCTGTCTGTCTGTCTGTCTGTCTGTCTGTCTGTCTGTCTGTCTGTCTGTCTGTCTGTCTGTCTGTCTGTCTGTCTGTCTGTCTGTCTGTCTGTCTGTCTGTCTGTCTGTCTGTCTGTCTGTCTGTCTGTCTGTCTGTCTGTCTGTCTGTCTGTCTGTCTGTCTGTCTGTCTGTCTGTCTGTCTGTCTGTCTGTCTGTCTGTCTGTCTGTCTGTCTGTCTGTCTGTCTGTCTGTCTGTCTGTCTGTCTGTCTGTCTGTCTGTCTGTCTGTCTGTCTGTCTGTCTGTCTGTCTGTCTGTCTGTCTGTCTGTCTGTCTGTCTGTCTGTCTGTCTGTCTGTCTGTCTGTCTGTCTGTCTGTCTGTCTGTCTGTCTGTCTGTCTGTCTGTCTGTCTGTCTGTCTGTCTGTCTGTCTGTCTGTCTCAAGCCGTTTTTATGGCAGGCTGCTCATTTGCCTAAGGGTTGTGGGCAACCTGCCCAAGGTATCAGGCAGCACCCCATTTAACCGTGCAAGGCTGCTCGATGGCAACACCTGCCATATCACCTGCCTTGTGCCACTGCGCCTCTCCTTAACTGCCCACTGGATGGCTTACTTGTCAAGATTTAGCGGGTGGTAACAAGGCGAGAACCTGGGGCGGTAATTTGGCGGCACCATCCATGAGTTCACCGAGCTAAACAGAATGAGCAGAAGCGGTTAGGTGATCCGAATTATTATTTCTAATTAGTTAAGCAGAACAAGTGGTGTGGTGATTAAGTGGTAGGCTGGTACCACCTAATAGGCAGTAGCTCCAACCGACAACTGACGTCATGGTAGCGCAATATCCGCATTTGGCCTAATGATCCAAATCGAGTGGCATTTTTTTTTTTATTTCCTTAATCAGCGTGCGCAACTGCATGACAGCGTGGCGTAGTTGGCAGAGCGTAGCATTCGTTCATCAGAAGAGGCATGGCACTACCTCATGATAACTAAAAGCAATCTATCGCAAACAGAGTACGCTCAACAAGCTTACACGCGGAGAGCATAAAAAAAGACGACAGAGCCATCTTTTGGTAGAAGAAGGTACTCTGATCGTCGTAAATTAAGTTGCACACAAGGTGGCACGGAATGTTTTTTTGTTAAAAAAACAATCTTTTCCATACTAGCTGAAAAGTTGACGTAGTAAAGAAATTAGTGCAGGCATCGCCGCAGGCCGTGGTGTAGCAAGATATACTCTCACGCGGCAGGGGCAGCTTTCGGGCAGACAGGATCTTTGGAAGAATGGAAAGTTTCCGAGGAAAACATTATTTTTGGAGTTTGTGCCCGCAAACAATGAAACAGCTAGCTCGGCGCGACTTTGGCAGAAGTGTGCTTAGAAATTTTCGAGGATCGGAATGACCGTCCTATTAGTCCCACTTATTTTTATGGTGATAGCTCCTATCTGAGACGCGGCGCCTACAACCCGTAATAATCTCGAACGTCGTAGAAACAGCGGCGTGCGGCCACAATCGCTCCAGAGAAATGGGGCCGCCTCTGACGTCACGAGCTAAAGGATGAAGCTGCCTGCGGTCGGCTTCCAACAAAGAACACGAAGGAAACTTCATTGTAAAGCTTCGTGACAAGATAATATTGCACAAAAAATGACATCACGAAATCAAAACAGCGGGGAATCATTTCATGAACTTGAGGTCGGGCAGCACCGTTGAAGAGCATCTCTTCACTGTGCGTGACAGACACAGGGCCAACTTGGTGTTACAGTGGGGGAAGTCCTGGATTGTATAGCTGTCATCCGAGTACCACCATCTGTATTTGCATCCGGAGTTTTTGGAGTAGTTCGAGATTTAGTTCACGTATACGTCGGTGGTTAGCGAGTTTACTTTGAGCATCACGCCAGAACATGCATTTCTGGCGTGATAGCACAGGGTGGGGCGCTGGTAACATGCAACGACTAAGTCCCTGTTTTCTGAGATAGTCCGGCGCTGGTTCTCAAGGAGGTTTTGGTGTGTTTGAGAGTCATATTCAGTGGTCCGTGAGTTGTGTGATTCCTGGTATAGTGTCTCAGATTATGGCACGCGCCAATTCATTTCTTGGAACGGTATAGTGACCTGGAACATACTAGATGATAACGCAGTATGTTTTTACGTTTGCAAGTGCTGTTTCAGTGTTTTGCGTACGCGAGAAGAAAAAACGGTGTCCCTTATGGCTCTGTAGGCAACTCCGCTATCCGTTCCAATAAGCGATCCTTGTATTGATTATGAGGGAAACGGCATGGTTCCTACGATGGTTGGTACACCTTCGCCTTCTGAGCTTTTGTTGCAATGACGTGTATGTTTCGGAATAGACAGACCATTTCTTGCGCATATGTTATGAATTCCTGCTGAAAGCCATCATATTTCGTAAGCAAACTGCTTACTTTATTTCCACATGATAAACACGAGCCGATACTTTACTGATATCGTGTTTTCCGGACTACAGACCGCAGAAGAAGATTTCATTAAAATAAAAAGGTTTTGCTGGAATATTCCGCACCAGGTGTATAATCCGCAGGAAAGAATTTTGGTTGAAAATGAGGTTTCCAGATTGCCTACAAACTGAATGAAATGGGTGAACAAAAAATGTACTGGAAAGCAATAAACCACAGTGCCTTTTATTACACCTGATAAAAGTAGCTTCAAAAAACCCATCAATACCACTTTCTCCGGGGCTGCCGGAGCTAAAAGAAGTAAAATATATCAGACTCCACTAAAGGCCTGTCACCGTCTCCATCGTTGCATTCATAATCTGGACGCCTCTGCAGCAGCAGTTTTACAGCGAAACTGTATACCTCTACCATCCAAGGAAATTTTCGTGTCGTCGTCACCGTCAGCAAAATACCCCAGGAGTGCAACAGTACCCTAGCATCGTAGAACTTTTATATCATACTGATCATGAAAGAGTCGTAATATAATTTTTTTAAATATTAAAACTAAGAAAATAAAAAAAGTAAAAATAAAAATTAAAAGTGCAGCATAGAAATCGTACATCATACCGATCATAACGCAGTCGTAATAAAAAAGGAAAGAAAAATATATGAAGAAAATTAAAAGAACAAAAGCTTCATATTCTTCTTTAAGAGCGGGACGCGACAATTTGTTGCAGCGTTGCCAGTGAGTCGATGGAACGCCATCGTCCTTTCGGCGCGACGCTTTGCTGGTTGGACAATTTAATGAAAGGAAATATATGTTGGTGGGCACCCGAACCGCGCCGTAAGGCAAGGAAACCCTATTGAAAAATGTGTGCAGGTTTGAATAGAAGACAAATAGGATTATGGCACGTTTCGTTTAACATTATAGGATGAAGCTTCCAAAGCGATTCAGCCTTTGAGTGACTCCTTAGTGGAGGGCTCCACATAACTACCATTACCCGGGGTTAATTACCGTGCACTTACATCACACAGTGCATGCAAGTCGTGGGTTCGAACCCGTCCACTACGGTAGCTCTTCGATGGAGGAAAAATGTGAAAATTCCGTGTACTCTGCATTGTTAGTGCCCGTTAAGAACCCCAGGTGGTCGAAATTATCCGGAGCCCTCCACTACGGCGTCCCTCATAGACTGAGCCGCTTTGGGACGTCCATCCTGTAAAGCCAAACCAAATGTGCCATAATCCTATTTGCTGACCCGTTCAAACCTATATAGATTTTTCTGTAGGAAAATGAAATGAAAATTGGTTTTAAGGAAAGGAAATGACGCCTGTCTCACATATCTCGGTGGACACCCAAACCGCGCCGTAAAGCCCGGAATACATGGAGCGTTTTTGAGGCGATTTTCGCCCGACGGCGCAGATTTGACGCCCGGCGTCAAGAAAAACGCCCGCCGCCGCCGATCAGGAACGGCTAGATTTTGATGCGGCGTGCGCGCGTCAGACGCTACCGGAAGTGCCTGCCGGACTCACTTCCGTCTGTATTCGGCGGCAGCGGCCAGCCGTCTCAGCGTCCCTTGAGCACTTCGCGCGCGTTATTTACCCTCCTCCTTTCTTACTTGCCAGATGGGGTGCACCTAGAATTTCCTCTTTATTTTCTGCTTGTCTTCTATGTCCCTCATCTTCATGAGCAATAATCTTTTCTTTAACAACAGAAGACGCCGATGTGCCCCCATGGACACTGGCCTTGGTCACAAGAATAGAAGCGGCGTGTTCTCCCTCGCAGTTATCTCCCTGCTTGACGCCCGCTCAAAGTAAATGAAAACTCTTTTCAAAACTGGTTTTCAGCAACGAGAGCCACAAGCAATGCACAGAACGAAGCTCACATATAGTGCCTGCCCAATCCGCACCGCCATTTCAGTCGCACAGGGTCGCCATGCAGACGAAACAGTTCTGGCCAACTCTCTCCGCTGAACATCCACAAAAATATCGAGACAATACTAAACATACCTGAAAATGTGTATAGACATAACTGTAGGATATTTATTGCCTAATTTAATAATTATAACACAAGGAAACAACATATAAGCATTGATCGTTCATTTAGTGGTGGCCAAAACATTTTAGCCTTGTCTGGCCACACTGCGGCGGCGTTCGCCGCTCGTACGCCTCATGTAGCCTGGCCAGCGTCCCTCCGGCGCGTTTTTTTGTCTACGCGCGATAATCGCAGGAGAAAAACGCCCCATGTAGCCCCCGCTTAAGGGAAGGAGTATTTCTGACGCGCGGTGCGGACAATTACAACTACGCGTTCCGGTAAACATTAGGTTCGATATTGTTTCGAAAGGGGTTCACGTCATTCGAAGCCCTCGTGTGAAGTGCGAACCGCATAATGTATGGAAACGGCACCTGCAGACAATGCGAAGCACGTTCCTTATGCCCGTCCGGCAAAGATTATGGTTGCGTTTTCGTGTGATCGTCGGAAGCAAAAAACGGCAGGCTAAAAATTTCATGCAAACATCCCAGCTTCGCTGTCCAACCACCTTCACAGCGTGGATTGGAGCCACAATTTTTTTAGTCCGGCTTTCTTGAAGCCATTGACAGCTTGATGAGGGATGTCTGGAATCAATGACCCACTTGCACACCTCCGCACAAGATGTCCTCCGCATTAGCAAATATAACCACTGAAAATTCATGCACTATAAAGCAGCAGCGCTGAGTATCGCGAAGTGCATTGGCTTGCAAAATGAAGCTCATTGCAAAAAGGAGATGATATCGCTATGCGATTAGCAGGTTTTCAGGTGCAGATGGGCCGCTTTTTGGTTTTAGTGCAAGAGCCAGGCTAGGTTTCTTTGTGTTTGACAAGCGATCTTTAAAAAATTTTAAACATGCATATCCCGCACAAAGTGTACGCACCACGCGGAATTTTAGCTTTTAAAGATGTATAGTCCGCAAATTATAGTACAAATATACGGTATTAATATTAGTAATTATGGTAAGTAGCAACCAATAGTAGCAGTAATAATAAGTCCCAGTATGATACTTTTTTACCAACATGATCAACACCGATCAGCCCAAAATTATATTCGCGGCTACAGCAAACACCTTCCGGCATTTTCAGCTGAATTTGTTAAATCAGCTGCTCCCTGAGATGCGATAAAAGTTATCGGCACAGTCAAAGATGAGTCAAAAAGCGGCTTGGCCATTGAAAGTTTGCTTTTTCTTGAATTTAGTTCCGGTAGAGAACCGACTCACATGTCAGGAATCTGGAATAAACATTTTTTTAAAGTCCCGATTTGCAGCGATGCTGACGTTATCATCAAAGGAAATGTCAGCTTTGTGATGTTGACCAACTGTACAACAAAGCTCCAGTGAAGTCCACTGCCCATTTCGCATGGTGTAAATTTTTAAAAATCGCAAAGTATTTCCGTAACATATGTGGCAAATCTGAATCACCGCGCGTAACCTATTCTGTCGAGCACCACACAAAACATGCGGAAAGCTTATTCCACTTCAAGAGGCGGCTGGCATGAAGCGCTTGTCAGGACAATTCGTCCGCCTCGGCGCGTGGTTTGATGCTGGCGCTCCCTTCTTCATAGAAAATTGCGTACGTAGCCCGCAGCACGATACCACGCTCTGTGGTGCGCTCGGCTGCCTGTGTCATTCTGCTCCTCGACAGGGTTTTACAGGTCACTGCAGTTCCCCTGTTCCCCAATTTCCTCTCCGCGCACAACCCGCTGCGACCGCACTCTGCTTCTCTGCTTCTATGTGATGCTTGGTTTCTGCTTTCGGAGCATGATCGCGTGGTTAAAACCACTCAGCGGTACGCTCCGTGTGCTTGGCGTTATTGAGGTCGCGCTGATTTCCCAAGGCTAAGCGGCGGAATACGCGGATGCTCCAAACAATTTCCGTTGGCAAGAAGGTGGCCATCATCTCAGCCTTTGGTCTGGCGTACGCATTCTCGATATTCCTGCCATACGAAGAAGCACTGGTACCCGCGTGCTCCTGGGCTCTGCGGCGAAGCCAATTAAAACAGGTCTCGACACAAATTAGCCTCCGCATCCCCTATTTCGCAGCAGCCCTTATCGGATTCAGCGCCGACAAAACAGAGCGAAATTCTGTCTACGTCTCTCCCTGTCCTCTAGGACATTATTCCTCCAGGAGGTGTTTTCTATGCACTGAAGCCTATGCGGAGAAGGAAGACACGGACGCGCGTTGGCAAGCCTGGCATAATCGGTTGGTGGGCGTGCATTCGGCCATATGGTGGGTCCCCTCTGCGTGTGTTGTAGGCTCCCGCAACTTACATCGACGGCACTCTAAACTTCGGTTATGTCTTCCTCCTTATCTCCAGTGGCAGGAAAACCCGTTGGCATGCGCGAGTTGCAACCAAGGTAACCTACCGATAAACAAAGCAACGGCTATATCGAAGAAACCACGTGGTCTCTTCGACTTCGGTACAACGAGCCCAAATGCGAATGCATCTGACTGGATGAGACGTTATTTGGTTCTACCTACCATTTATAGCTTAGTTATGCAATGATGAAAAAAAAGAGAGCTTTTGACAGCTTACGCCAAAAAATCTGTGTACAGTCTATCATTTTTGCTGGAAAATATGAACCAATGAAAAAAACAGAACTGCAAAACTTTTTCCTCAATAGACCGATTTCCCACCAGAATTTGAACTCCAAAAATATTCCGAAATCGAAAGGTCCTAAGTGTATTCCTTTAAAAATAGAGTGAGTGGCTTTCATTTACATTAGGATCCTCAGATTGAGTAATGTAGTCAAAAATAAAAAATAACTTAAGATGACACACTTCATCCTTTTCGGCAGAGACTGGTGCCTAATCTGTAGGAATGGTATGTGAAGCGGGGGTTCAACGTGAAAATTCTTTAGTTACGTCCACTTCTTAGCTTATGCAAACCAAGCGTCGAAAGTTGATGGAGCATTTGAGTACTTGATGCCTACGATTTCCATGTAGGCTCTGCTATAGCCGGCATTGGCCCAGTGTTGGCCCAATGAACTCGGAAGCGTGCCAACACGCTAGGAGGCCAGTAAAGGCATGGCGTGTTGCTGAAAAATTATTTGCTCCCTCATTCCAGTTAACGCTCTGAGCTTTATTCCTTGGTTTCTGCTTTTGGTTCGACGGTGCACCAATTTATATGTGTAACTTCGAGCTAACAACATGAACAAGTGGACGACTGCAATTTGCAAAACAAAGTAGCACTTTCAACACCACTTCATTTTCCTCTTTCTCCTCTTTCTCCTAACATCTCAAGCTTGTCAGGTTCTAAGTGACTTCCTTTATATGCTATTTTTAGTGTTTGGATATAATTCTTTGTGATATCGTGAATTTCCTTTCCGTGCCGGTTCTAAGAGTGATTTGCCTAAGGCAAAGTTTCCGCCTCTCTCAGAACATTTTGAGCAAATTTCATACGTCGAAATGGTTTGCGGCACAACTTTTTGTTGATTACTTGTGTAGCGAAAGCTACATTGGACACGAACTTGCGATTTCTCTGTGGCGGTGCTCCGAGGAGGCGCAGAGACAGACCTTGAGCCGTTGCTTAGCAACCGCCGCAGCTGGGTGGACGCTGCGCACTCACCGCGCCATCTGGCATGACGTCACACCGCGCACCTCGCCGCGCAGCCGCCCTTACCCTCCCTTACGCGTTTAACCGCTAACCAACGTATTCAATGGAGCCATCTGTTGGAGCCACTGAAACCCCCGCACACTCACTGAATAAAAAAAAAAACCTGTGTCGAGGCTGGGAATCGTACCAGGGCCGTTGCGTTTAAGACGGAGACGCTACCAATCCGCCACGACGGCTTTTTCTTTATTGCATGGAAATAGTGCCGAAAGGAAAAGTCTGAGCACGCTTACGCCACTAAACAGCAGGCCACCTGACCCCTGCATGACCCCACCTCCCAAAACATCAAAAGTCTGAGAGGCACACACATGCATCCAGATAGGGGAGCCAACTATGCGGCTCTTGCAGGGCAGCATATACTTCCCGTACGAAAGCGCATTAATAAGGTAGAACTTTGGGCTTGTTGGTGCATCACTTTTGAAAAAGACATAGCGCATGAAGACCGGACAGAGCTGTGGAGACAACACAAAACGAGCGCTCAAGTTTTTCAACAAAAGTTCCTGCTTACCGACGCCACTCCTTCAGCGCTCGTCCTGTGTTGTCTCTGCACTGTCCTGTCTTCATGCGCTGTCTTTTTCAAAAGCGCATTGTCCACGAAACAAAGATTTCGCCGACTGTGGTGATTTGGTGTGGCGGTCCATCATGCGGCTCTTCCAGAGACTGAATAGTCCCAGCAACATAAATAGATTATGTGGCACAACACAGTTTTCCTCAACAGGCAAAAAACGGATACGGAACACAGCATCAATGCACGGAATAAAACAATGGTCAATTGTCTCTGGTATTCTTCACAGGCGGCAGTTCACCGAATGAAGCCATGCCTTCACAGGTAGCGTACACCTGTGCAGTTTAATAGAATGTGTTTTGCAGCAGAAAAAATGCGCATTCGCCTAACACGTTTTAAAACACTGGTGTCAAGGAACTCCACAAAAGGCTGCCGATGCAACGGTGCAGGAAACACTCTGTAAGTGCCTGACTCATCTGCCTTCTGGTGAGGCTATACGGGTAGTATAAAGATAAGCGCACAGTGAGGAAATTGAAGGTGTCAGCAACTTTCTTAAGTAATCCTCATAAAGGCCTCTCAGGAGTGTGTCCAGTCGATGCGAATAGGAAAGGCAAATGAGCACTGAGACACCTAATAAGCACGGCTACTAAAAAAGGGTTGTTTAATGATAAGAAAAAGAAACGCGAAACAAGCTGATGGACGAATAAGTGAACCAGGCCGATTCTACCTGACTCTAGAGAAAGAAATAGGTTATGGCAACGCATGGTTCCCACTGGGAACGCCTTTGGAATGTAGCAAATATTCTGTGCATCACCTGCACTTTCTTCCTCACACAGTGGAGAACCTGGAACACATAGGCAAGTTTGGAAATAAAAAAAACGTTGCAGACTTCAGCCCGAGCAAACACTGAAAGTTCCCTACCCATCCAAGCCTGGGTCTGTAGCCTCATGGAGACTACCTGTGAACCCCAGTAGGCTTCACTGTTGCGAATTTTGTGAAGAGGAACCCCTTGGTAGTGAAGGGCCCCGCAGTACCAGCTTATGCCACCATAATGACTTGGTGTTGTACCCAATGGCCCAACCAAAACCCCTTGAATTTATCTCGATTAAGAGCCGCCCCTGATATTGCAAAAAACTGTTCAGTCAACTGTAATGCCTCAAGGACACTCTTTTGGTTAGAACAAAAGAGGGCGAGATCATCTGCATAACATAGAATCGTTATTTCACGTTGCGCCAAGGAAAAACCACGGGTAGTTGTGCAGTTAATAATACTGAGGCAAAGGAGTTCAAGATATAGGGCAAACAACAAATGCGATAATGGACAGCCTTGGCGAACCGATAATTTCAATGGAATAGGTTTGGTTAGCTCTTGGTTAACAGTTAGCCTTGTATAGGACTCTTTATAGCACAGTCTTATGTCCCTAAGCAAAACGTAAAAAAATATTTGCATGCTCTAAGACCGCAAACAAGAAATCGTGACAAACTTTATCAAAGGCCTTGGCAAGGTCAACCTGAATTAGAGCTACCTGTCCGATCTCATCTGATATTGTCTCCACTACTGAACGTGCAATATGAATATGCTTTTGGATGCTGCGGCCTCTGATACCGCAGACCTGATGCGTGCCTATTAAGTGAGCGACCACTAGCTGCAGACGATTGCAAAGAACCATTGCCAAAGGTTTGTAATCTATATTACAGACGGATATTGGACGATATCACTCAAGTGTTTTCTACTGATTTGAATCTGTGCTTTCTGGAATTCATATAGTATGCCCCGAATAGAAAATGGGGGCAACAAACCAACATCTTCAGAAGCCTGGGAAACCTCCATCAAGAGAAGTGCTAGGCAAGTGGAAAATGTGTTATAGTAATGCCATCTGGCCCAGGAGACTTCGTGGCGGCTCCTGAGCCGCCACGACTGCTCAACGTTTAATCATGAAGGAAGGCGCATCCAGAGAATGCACGGGTTTCATATATAAAATATTCCGATCCAGAAGTCGCCGCGCTTTCGTTGCGTATATCCTGGAATAACAGAGCTAGGCCAACAGCAATTTTTTTTATTTTGGTCACATAACCTTGTTCAGAACATCTTGCGCCTGGAACTGACTCGGTCTTAAAGCTATGCATTGAAGCCATGCAGATCATTATTGGTGCGAATCTCGTGCTCGATAGAACAAGCCATTGATTCTGAGCACGAAAGCCCAAGGCGTGCGCAAAAGATCCAGGGTGAGCGGCGGCAGTGAAATCACACTTGCAACCCCATTATCTCTGCGGTGAAGAACCACCGTTTTCAGGGGAGTAAGGTTGGAACTGTCCAAGCCTAGTAAGGTGACCGTAGCATGGCTGCTCAGTGAAAGCGACCCAAAGTCGAGTAGGTTGCTTTTAGGCCATTGCAGGACAATAGCGTTGACGGTCTCGTTCTTGGACGTGTACCACACTCGGGAGTTATGCTGTCGTTCTGATGCTTCCACGGCCGAGACCCGTAGATAGCTTCGCCATTAACTCCGAGCCAGGTACCGAGTTGCGTGAGGCCCTTTTCAAACACCGGCAGGATGACCCCGTCGCGGACTGGTCCCACGTTGAGGAGGAAGTTTGCGTTCTGGCTTAAACCAAAGGCGAGTTCGGCGAGCAGCTCCTTTATGGTGTAGTTGTCGCTGAGGCGGGCGTTCCGGCGGTAGCTCCACGAATGCTTGTTCTTCTTCATCGTGCGCTCCCACTTGTGCATAAGGCGGTTGCCTGATCTGGGAGAGCAGATATTGTAGCCACCGGGCTTACAAGGGGCGTTCTATTCCCCAACCATCGCTTACCACGACCGTGTCGCGAACGGGGCTGTCGTTGTAGAGCCAGGTGAGGAACTGTGTGCTGTTCCAGTAGGCGTCCGGGGCCAATAAGTTGTCGGATGACAGGATGACTTTGGAACGGTATCTGCATATGGCATAAGACTACTGTCACACCACTCTTACGCCTGGTCTGCACGTGTCAATATCTTTTACTAGGTCCACACTTAACACGTTTCCTTAATGTGAAACTGTGCAGAAAGGAGAGATTCTAATTTCAAAGTGAAGTAAAAAAGTAATGTGTGCCAAAGGTCATCTATAGTTAGTCACCTCACATTCTTCACGCCAAGGTAGTTTTGCTGAGAGGCTGTGTACATCGCTTTAATTTCGCATCCACTTCCGCTCGTACATGGCCAGTCGTTCGTCATTAGACCTATGTAATGTAATGACCGTTTGACCTATGCAAATGGGGCCATGTTTGAAAGAGTGTTGGGGGAACATGAGCGCTCTATCGAGAACAGACCGGCTTCGTATCAGCCACTACACTGTAAGGATTGCTTCGACTACTCGGGAAATGCCCTTTGTGAGGAGACTGTTGTTTTCGATAGAAGCCACCACCGCTTTTTCGATGAAGTGAAAGCAGCTCACTTGATCACAAAAAATACCTGTATTGTGTTAGTGATGCCTCGGTATTCCTGTTTAAAACTGAAGGAAGCTTTTTAGAAGGATACTTTTTTAGTTAATGATCACGTGTGTGTGTGGCTTGTTATCTGCACTTGTCTTAACTTTTCCATTCACGCAAGCTACTCTGAAGGTTTTATGCTTTATTAGGTTTCTTTCGTTCACCTTTTATTCCATCTTCTTCCAGTTCTCTACTTTCACGTCGTCAACGAATGAAACACGTTGCTTTTGCACTTGACTTCAGGTGCCGCAATACTGTTAACTTTTAAAGATCTTCTTTCTATGCCAAACGTGTTTCTTTTATTGCTTTTATGACCGCGTATATATTTCTTTCTGATAACACTGCAGCTAATAGCTGCAGTGGCTGCCTGCCTATCTAATTTGTGTCCCTGAGTAAGAGAATGAGTTTTCAAAAGCGCATTATTCTGTCCTTCTTAGTTTTGAGCGCTTTTATGTAACGCTTATTTTTTACCCAAGATGAAGAAGCACCAACTAGCACGCCACAAAAGTTTTACGAGAGCACTCTAAGGCCGGTGAAACTTTGCTGTTCTCGTTTCCGAAGCTGGGAACCGAGTAGACGCCCCAGTGCACATAGATGTCGATCTTGGCGTCTTCGTACCATTCCGGAATTGGTCTCGTGTCCAGCGACGCCCAGTTGGGCTCGTACCGACAGACGGACGGGGTGACCAGTGCAAGGAGCGTTGCGCACGCCAAACGAAGGAACCCCGTGGTATGGCAGCACAGGCGGACCTCAGACAACACGTGCAGGCGCCGACTTTACTTCCTTCAGAACCATGATGTGTGATAGCTTGGGAAGTTCAACGCCTGCACAGCCGCATGGCTGCAGACGCAAGCGATGCGAGGAATTCGGCACACAAGCATTGCCCCACCGACGCTGTCGCGTTGTCTGCAGCTGGAGGTCACTGGGATAAAACAGCAGGAAAAGAAGCAGAGCAATCGTTTGTAACTCTGCCTTGAATTTGATGCTATGCACAGTAATCAGTCTCCTCAGATAACTGCTCTTGGAGATATCAGGAGCATTTCTCGCAACTCGTTTCCTTGTCCGCCAAGCCTTGTCTTTTTTTTTCACATATAAGCCATGTTACAACATTGGCTCCGTCCGGAACCTTAGTCAGGGTTTGAGATAGTGTCAGCATCGAATGGTTTTTATATCGCACACTAGGACCCCGGCTCCACATACTGGTTTCTGTGAAAATGATCCTGAAGAGCGTGGCTAAAAGGACTGCGTAGGCTACGGATATGCAGGCTATATATCTCTCTTATCACTGTCAATGCAGTCTGCATGGACTCACATAAGAGCAGGTCGTGAAGTACAAATAATTCGCTGCGAGTAGGCGAAAAGGATAAAATAAAGTGGGTCCCCGCGCGCGCCACTGCAGGTATAACAGTATTAACAGTAATATCGCTAATGTTTTTTTTTTGCCGTGAACGTTCTTTTCTGTTGTTCTCAACGACACCTTTTCATGGGATTGACGCGGGAAGCGAAGCTAATCAAAGATTGCTTCAAGGAATAAAAGATAATGTGGGATTATTGCGAATCCACATGCCGCATATGCTTAATTACTGCCAAGATTGCGGTGCGTACCCGTATAAGCTTACTTAGGATAAATTTCCATATAGTCTATTCAGATGCCTTCATGTACACACCAGTATCACTTCTTAGTGCGATCTATAAAGTTATTTAAATAAATCTTCCAGCGCAGAAAAAAAACAGTTCTTATGGGAAAAGTGGGTTGTCTGCCACAATCAGCATATGGTTTCCGGTTTTAAAGGTCTTTTTCTACAATTCAAAAAAAAAAGAAAACTAAAACTTAACCTCACGCAAATGCCCGGTTTTAGGCGTGATGCGCAAATTCCTGAGGTGTGGATGAAGTTTTGAGCACCACGTGACCAGGAGTGGGCGTGATATATTTTTTTTCCAGGCCTGAGCTGTGGTCGTCTTGTTTTCTTTCTGGTGACGTACGAGATAAGCGCGAGGAACGCAAAAAAAGAATGCTCAGACCGCTTTGAGCTCACACGCTCCTCCTTTGCATCCCACGTGTACATATTTGAATGCCAAATTATGCCGGCAACCGCACACCTTTTTTTGTTGTTGTTCTGCTTCGGTTGTGCAGAGACCGCTGCCGCTATCTTTAGTGGGAAAGCAGTTCTACGAGGCTCCACTGTCGAGGACCGCTGGCTTTTTTTTCCAACAGGGCTTACGTAAATAAAATGCATTACGGGCCTCCTTCAGGCACTTAGATTGCATCTCCATGGAGACTGCGTCTGCCCGCACTATTGAGTCGGCACAGAGGCGCTCCGCGACAATAGAGTAAATGGTTTCCCGCCTGTATGCGCGTGAGCTATGCCTATTTCCAAGTCATACATGACCATTCGAGACACCAAGCTGTGGAGAACACTTTTTTTCTTCCCGTTCAGTGCCAAATTTAGTTTATGAAATATTCCACGGACATCTATTTCCACGGTCGCTGCAGTATTGCGTACGTCCCTTGCTGTTTTGGCGGTGCATTTGCCAGCGCCGCCGCGCTGGATCGGAGCTTATGGTGGTTTTATTTTTTCCAATTTCGAAGCAACGTCATAGCTGACGAAGCTGTTCGATAAGCTCACGATACAACCATCATTTCCCGCATACTACTAACAAGAGCTCACGCAAGCAAGACACCTTTAACTGCTCATCCGAAAGGTCACTTTACAGGTGTGGTCTACCCCTGGAGGCTGGACATCACCCTCGCACCACTTCGACCCCTTACTTCAACTTGAAATACGATTCGACCTCTCCCACTGTGATACTACGTTGTTGTGCTGCCTGTGGCTGGGAGTGGCGTTCACAAACGCCTACTCTCATCTCATCGCAATGGCAGACTCTCCAGCGTGTGAGCAGTGCGGTTGCGATGAAACGACCGGGCACCTACTCTGTGACTGCCCTCGATTAAAGCGAGAGCGTGCCTTCCTGTCTGCTACACTCTGCCGCTTAGACTCCCGTCCTCTTACAGAAACCAAGATTCTGGCGTCCTGGACAAACCCTTCATCACAAAGGACAGCGGTGAAGGCGCTCCTGAAGTTCTTAAAGGACTCGGGGCTTAGTTCCCGACTACAAACTTTAAGCTTTAAGCGTGCGTCCTCTGTTAGCTTGTCGTAGTGGTCGATGTACACGTGAAAAACTCCTTTCGTTGCTGCTCTTCTCTTTTTTTCCCGATGTTTCCTTCCCACTAAACGAGGCCCACCAATACACGCCCCTCTATATGGTGCACGAGTTAGCATGAGTAATCTCTTTTCTTATGTCCGCCAACACTGCTATTACAGCCCCACAAAAGCCATCCCTTTACGTCAAAAAGTCTAGTTTTACAAATTCTGTTTCGCCTCCGCTGAAAGAGCCTGCATATTGTTTCTGGTTGAAAGGTTGCTCTAACAGTACCAATAACTTCTAAAGAGACTTTCCAATCCCCTCGATTTTTGCTTCGGAGCTTAACAAAGATCTCCCATTTCGCGCGTTTTCCCGCATGGGTTACGGCTGCAGTATTTTCTTGGCCTCATAGTAGTGAGTGGGTTCTCCATTTAGGACTCAGTACAAATCGCACCTGTAGCTTACATGTTCGAGCAATACACGTTCGAGCATGTACATGTTCGAGCATGTACACTGTAGCTTACATGTTCGAGATTGAAAGGCACAATTAAATCAAGTCCTAAAGAGTTTAAAGGGCAGTAGGGTGCAAAATTAGTAGTAGTGCAGCGGTTAAGTGATGCGCCACTGCCCTCTGAATGCAGGTGCACCCTCCCGTGTGCCACCTAGGTTGCGTATTTGCCACCCATGCGGTAGGCGCCCAACCATCCACCTCTTCAAGGGCACAGAGGGACCGAAATCGGCGACTGGGGCTCTAGTGCTAGCCCACTAAAATCCCCAGAAAAGCAATCCAAGTGACAATGGAACAGCTATGTCACAAGACCTTTTGACGTCATTACAACCTTCCCACACAGAGGGACCACACAGATAACGGATAAGCGGCTGAGCAAAAGCTCTAGTGCTAGCGCAGCAAAATGGGCCCTAATAATATACGATAACCCAGAGCTGAGATTCCTTCCAGTTTATTTAATTAGCTTGTTTTTATGCAGTTTAACGTCCAAAAGGGACTCGTGTTATGGGGGACGCTGCTGTGGCGGGCTCTGGTTAATTTCGACCACCAGGAGTTCTTTAAGGTGCACTGGCAAAGCACAGTACGTGGGACAATTTGTAAATAGGAGACTCGACATGAGGAAAGGAAATTAAACATTTAACGCGCACAAGGTTAGTTGAGCTGTTAAACTGGAGGCGCAGATATTGGCGGAGTGCACGTTACCTGGAGACGAGAGAGGATTAGTAGAGTGTTGAGGTTAAGAAGTTCGCTGCTACAATGAGACTTAAATAGCGTTTACGCGTCCGGCGCTCATTTTTTCACCTGGCGATTCCAACTTCTTTACAACATTTTGACCTGACTGCTACCACGTTCATTGCAATTTTGCGCTAATATACCGGTTTACAAAGCCTGTGCTCTAACTATAATTTCATTCATAATATACCTGAACCCAAGGAAACTGCATATCATTGCTAATATACTTGATATTCTCATCACTATTGCTGCTAATTAAGCTAATTATGTTAATATTTTGCTACTGCTAGAGAGGAGCACTCTTTCATAAAGGGACCATTTTCCAGTTAGCTAAATGGCGAAATATAGAAGGCGCTACAAAGGAATTGATTATCTTTTTAGGAATGGAGACATATTTTCGTTTTGAAACTAGTACCTACTTAAATCTTTATAGCGCCTTATATAATGAGAGCGGTGCATTTTAACTAAAGAAATAACTTTTCTTTGCCTTGAATGCGCAAATTTATATGAAAATTCATCCTCGCAAACATAGCGCACCACTATTTAGTATACCGGACAGCGAGAAAAAGAAGTCAGTGTAGGTTAGTCTAGTATGCATCAAAAGTGCTAATTAATGGGTTTAGGAACCCGGCGCACTAAGTAAAGTGTATTTTCTTTTATGGACCCCTGCCCTGGTCACTTAATAATAGTGTAAAAAATTTAATGTTGCGAGCAGTTTCAAAACAAGATTACTAAATGTTTTAAGAGTGTCGTCGATCTTCGCTCTCATCACTGCAAAGCTCTGAATTAAGTCTGCAGTGCTTTTCGCAACTGCGCACTATTTCAAAGCCGACTTTGATATAAACTTTTTTCTCCTAACCGAGCTTTCATTGATTCTGCTCGAGGAGATTGATTAAAAAAATCATTAAGTTTGTTTTTTTTCCACAGAGTAAATAGTATTTACTATCAGTTAAATATTAAAGCGTACCTATCCATTGTACTTGTCAAAAGTTCTATAAAATCACGACTTCCTAGCCCACGGCAAAAAGTGATTAAGGTGATGAAATCGCCACATTGCCCGCAATTATCGATTTCAGTGCAAGCTAATGTCATATCTGAAGTCGTGTAAGCTTATACCATATAACAAGTCGCCTGTAAATCACTATATTTTATAATGATATGATATAGCAGGTTGTAATATGGTGTCATATGATAAGGCAAGGTGTTTTAACAGTTGCGCATAGAGAGTACTCACCCATCTTACGGAACCTCGTAGGCTAACGAAGAGGCTTTAAATTAAATTACACGCATCGAAGTAAACTATCAAAAGGAAAAAAATAGCGCTTAGAATGACGGACAAGAAAAAAGCTGAGTGTGTCAGGAAGCAACAAGAGTAAACGTTATCTTAGCTGAGTTGGCATCTCCAGGACTTGTAATGCAAAGACAAGAGTAATGAAGCTGGCTGCAACGGAAAGAAAACGTAGCAGAGGGTGAAAGTGAGTTATACCCCTTCTGCATGGGCGTTTCTTATGCCTTCGAACTTAATGTCCTTCGACTCGACTGCCTAACGTGCGCTGCTACACCAACAGTTTCTTGTTTCGGGCTAGTCAGTAATAATTTTTGAAAACATATCGCAAAAAAACTGTTGGTAACAGTTTTCAAAAAACTGTTACCAACAGCTAGTGGTCGTTTGCACTACATAAAAACGCAAGCTCCGCTTTATTTGTATTTAAAAATCTCTTCTCTTTTGCACCAGTTATACCCTTGCTTGTTTACGCAGTGCGACTGCTGTGTGGGAAGCGCCGATGCAATCGCCCGCGTGGGAAATATTTGATACCTTGGTTGCCGACATGGCTAGAACAGACCTTTCTCGCTAATTGTCCCTGCTTTCTTCTATGTGGCCAAAACTTGATTTTAAATCACTTTATTCGCAAAGTTGTTCGCGAATCATTCGCATTATTTTAAACGGCTTAATGAGTTGTCCCCAAGCAATGGCGACAGCTGCTGCTGGCCGCCTAAGTGCTCGGCAGTCTGGGTCACACCGTCGTTTCCCGTTAATTGTATGCGGGTCGTGCGATGTAAACAATAGCCGATTTCAGGTCACTGTTATCAAAGGTAGATTCGATGGCCGCTTGCATTCGTTAAAATTTAATGTATTCACCCTCTACGGTCGCCGAAGTCGTACACGCGAACCCTGAGGGCTCGCTTGACCTACTCGTCGCTGACAAAGGCCGTCGTCGCTAAAAATTAAGCCTTTGGACAGCGTTTATGGTTTGGTTTATGGAGGTTTAACGTCCCAAAGCGACTCAGGTTATGAGGGACGCCGTAGTGAAGGGCTCCGGAAATTTCGACCACCTGGGGTTCTTTAACGTGCACTGACATCGCACAGTACACGGGCCTCTAGAATTTCACCTCCATCGAAATTCGACCGCCGCGGCCGGGATTGAACCCGCGTGTTTCGGGCCAGCAGCCGAGCGCCATAACCATTCAACCACCGCGGCGGCCTGTGCAGCGTTTATGGTTGCTGAGTGTTGAGGTGTGCACATGCGAAATGTAGGCGTTCGTATCGCTTGTTTCTAACACGGATAAGGCAGCGACAAGCGTAGATATACTTAATTTGGTTCGGAAAACTGGCCTAGTTTCACTATATTGTCACGGAGTTCTCACGGAGAGACGCTTCAACAGCTGGAGTCGGCAAGAGGAGACGGTAATGGCGGCCGATCCACGATAGCACGATCGCAAACTCATCGTCTTCGCGGACAGCTTGCGCCACCTGGCAACACTAGGTGGCATTATTCCCCCCTCCGAAAAAGAAGGGCAGCGCAGGAAAACGGAGCACACACAGAGTCACAACGGAGGGCCGCTAAGCCGTTATCGGGCATAGTACGGCTTAAGCCGCACAACGTGCACAATGTCAGAGCTGTTGGGCTGTCGACGTCTCGGTTGCGCGGCACCGTCTGGAACCACTTCATAGGTAACATCACTGATACGCCGTAGCACTTTATAGGGGCCAAAGTACCGGCAGAGTAGTTTCTCGGACAAGCCCTGGCGGCGCACAGGTGTCCACACCCAAACTTGTTCACCGGGATTGTAGTCGACCTGTCGGTGTCGAAGGTTGTAACGGCGCGCATCAGTGCCCTGCTGCTGGCCGATGTGTACGCGGGCAAGCTGACGGGCTTCTTCAGCGCGTTGGGCAATTTCATGAACATCGGGTGCGAGTTGGTCGTCATCGAGGCATGGTAGCATCGCGTCAAGCATGCTCTGGACTTCACGTCCATATACAAGACGAAAGGGAGTAAAGCGTGTAGTCTCCTGGAGGGCCGTGTTGTACGCAAATGTGACGTACGGTAGCACCTCATCCCAAGTTTTGTGCTGAACGTCTACGTACATTGACAGCATGTCCGCAATGGTCTTGTTTAAGCGTTCGGTTAGCCCATTGCTCTGCGGATGATCGTCTTCGCGGACCTCATCGTCTTCGCGGACAGCTTGCGCCACCTGGCAACACTAGGTGGCAATATGTATGTTGAAAAAAACTGCGCAAAAAGCAGGTACAAGAACCCTTGAGGACAACTGCCCGCCTATCCACAGGGCAGTCGCCTGTCCCCAAGAGCCTGTTGCCTTTGTGTGCGAATGTTTGCTAAACAGCCTCCAGGGAAGTGTGAGGACACCGGGTGAGGAAAGGTTGGCAAGTCAGAAGCCAGCTGTCATCCAGTAGCTACAAAAGCTGTCACATGGTTTGAAGAACGAGAGCGGAAGGTGCAAGGTGCGCCTGGTTTTCTCGGTGCCAAAAAAAGATCTTGGAAGGATCTGTCCTACCTTAGAGCGGGGGTTGGAAACATCCTCTCGTGCACGACACATCGGGTGTGATGTTCGGCACAGGACGGGCGATATACCTCGCAAGGTTGGGGTAGTGCACAAAGTGCCTTTGACGTGTGGTCGCTACTAGATTGGCCAGACAGGCCGTTGTGTCAATGTGCGCCTACGTGAACATTTTTTTGTCGTTGGGTGACTCGGCCGGCACGCATCTGTAAGCACACTGCGCCACCTATGGACAGAAAAAAGGCGAAAAAAAAAAGAAATCATTACGTAAGCCGCTCTCCCATGAAACTCAGATTTTGTTTCTTCATTAGGATCCGTTAACTAGGGGAATTTCTGAAGCTTTTCACTTCTGGATCAATGGCGGCGAATGCGTCAGCCGTCCCTCCGTTCAGCTGTTTGATGAGCAGTCTACATTTTTGACTAGTTAATACTGGCGATGGTCGGTTCGGATGTAAACTTTGGTTCACGCCCCCTTTGCCCGCATGCGCATTCCTTGAGTGTCTGAGCGTGCCACTGTCATGCATTAAACCTTTCATTTGCTAGAAAGCGCCGTGTTTGTTCTGTATAGTTCTTTTGGTGCCTGTTCTTCGCGCCTGTTTTTTCAACATGTATATATATTAACGCCGTCGCTTCATTAGCAGGAAGTATTGGCTCAGTCAGCGATCTGCTCAGCCCATGAAGGGCATCCGTCTGCTGACTGGATTTGTCACATTAGTCGGGCTGAAAACATGCGACACTACAGCGCATGTTGGTCATCCTGGTGTCGTTGCTCGAGTGTGACCGCGGCGACCACCGACGTCGTCGTCGCCTCGTTGCACACACTGAAAACAAATGAAGTTGCCAAAGCGAAACCCGATGTCAGCAGCGCCATTATAATACGGCGAGTGAATGCTGAAGCTTTCGAATGCGTTCCAAAATTTTCGTGTACATGGAGGAAGGGAAATTTTTCGTTCCTCAATGAACGTGTAGCACTGCTGCAATCTGTAGAATCCGGATTCCATACCAAGTTTCGGATGCGATGCAAACGACCCCGTGTAGGTCGGGTATTGGCTGGACGAATGTCTTTAGAAACTTTGTGTGGACCAGGTTGCTGAAGCTGGAACCGAACAGCGTTAATTAGGGGTCAATGGGAGAAGCCTTTGTCCTGCAATGGACTGCTGTTGATGATGATGGCGACGTAATGGAATGAAATCTAACAAAACTGCTCTGAAAACCATTTTATTCTCACACCTCACCAGCAAGGTGTCCGAAAAACGTATTGTTTTGAGGAGCAGATTGTGGCTATTTTACCAGCGTCTTCACTTTCCAGCTGTAGACAATTGCTGTAATATTGACTGTGCCCTTCGAGGTTCTTTCTGAACCTGATAATCTGCTGCTCAAATCCAGTTTTCTTGAACGTAAATGAGCTGAATACCGACTGTAAATTTCTTCCTGCGACTGAAAACTTCCTTTCAGTTGACGACTTTTACATCTGAAGTATACTGGTCTCCCCGTTGACCAGTTGGCTTTCTATTGTTGAGCACCCGTTTTTGTAATATACCAAATCATCCACACAGCTTTTTGCCATTGACTGAGCAATTTTGAGACTTATTATATGCAACGCTTACGAAACAGAACTAGAAAGTGGGCTTAACAGGCTAACTAGTTGGTCAACACGGCAAATGCGTGGGCAATATGTGCGTAAAATTGTGAACCGAGATCAATTTCAAGCTATTCGTGAACAACTGCAGTTCTTGCTTTGAAAGTTGGTACTTTAAAAAATAACAAGTTATAAAAACTAAGAAGTTCACGCTAATAATCTACTACACTACTGAAAAAAAAAATTATCAACTTTTAGCTAAACGTCCCAAAGCAACGCATGGGCTATGAGGCTCATCGTGGTGGAAGATTCTGGATTAATTTAGAACACCAGCCATTTTATAACCTGCGCCGACGTCACACAGTACACGGGCGCTTTTGTACTTCTCCCCCGACGAAATAATGCCGCCGTGGTTTCGCTAATGCATGTTCATTTTGTTAACAAAAAAAAACGCAAACTTTGATACTGGGCTCTTTCGAAATCACCTTCATCACAAGAACCGTTACTTGCTCGGCTTTTTCACTTCGGGACTCGTGCTGCAAATCTATCTCGTTAACATTCTCGGAAGATCAAAATCACACCCAGTGTTTGATGTAATTTTTCCCGTTTCTCAAATAATTAATCTATGAAAACCACACTTAATCTTCTTCTGAAAAAATTGCGGCCTGTCAATATTCCATAAAACTTATTAGCGCAGTTTTCCGCTGAAATGTGCGCTGGTGCTTCGTCCGACTTACATACACCATTCAGCAATGATCACCGACAAAAGGTTTGTGGTATTATCACGTCAAAAGATTTGCTAATCATTAAATTCAAATATTCCCAACAAATACAGCCAGTTGCACACGTTCATCTTAGTTTTTGCTACTGCTACAGGTTTTAGACTTACTGTAGCAGGCTAGGGACTGTCGCTCTCGTTTATGTAAACATGTCGCACGCTTCTGTAACAAATCCCGTTCTGCAGCAAACCTTGGGCCTTCGACGTGTTGAACTAAATATGGAAATATCACAGCAGCGAGCTAGCGGTCAGAACAACCGCCTCATAAGCGGGAGTTGTGGGATTCCTTCCCTTGCATCGCCGGGTGACCCTCCTCCTCTCCTTCTTTCGAGCCCTCAACACCGCCTGCAGTAATTTCTTCGTGGAGGCGCGTTGAGGAGCCTTAAGAAATTAAACGTTTACTTTTGCACTGCGCAATACGCCCACATAGAGTGATGATGTGATTTCGCAGCGGTGTTTACGGCAGCCTGGTGTTGCCGCTGTACCTAATTTGTCAATACAAACGACATAAACAGAAGAGAAAGGAAGAGAAGGGGGGGGGGGGGGGGGGCTTCACGCAAGTTTTAAGCCAAACTGCAATGAAATAATGCACTACGTCGTTAGTAGCATTTTAAAGCCGTTCACACTGAAACAGCCGTTGTAGAAGAGCTTTAAAAATTAATATCGCGACCTTCGTAAGGCTGTTGTGACGGCCGCCTTTCACTCTGAGAGTTTTGTAGCTATTTCTAAACTCGTCAATTAATTGTTGATTCAGGTAAATACCTGTCGGAGGGATAGATGACCTAAATACTTAAAAATAAATGCCTGTATGTATTGTTATTGAATAAAAGGTGTGCGATATACCGAGGTGTTCTAAAACAGCATTTTAAAACACGAGACGGTTGAAATGCGCTTGAAAGGTAGAGGTTTTGGTCCACCACTGCGATACGTCCAGTACAAGTGACCATCGGTTGGCACGCACCGACAGTTTTTTATGCCCGTTTTTTATCTAATAGCGCTGAAACCACCGCCATCACCATGTATGTAAAGCAAAACAGACACGCACCTCACAGAGGAGCGGAGAGCTGTCTTGTTAGCGGTGTTTCCTCAGAGCAGATGCGCAATAGTGCGCAACTTTCAGGAGGTGTTTGTCTAGCTAGGCCAATATATATCAGCTTAGGTCAGATCTTTTTAGAGTGAATTGGATTAGCTGTGCTGGTATTGTGGCCATCCAGCAATAGTTCTGGCAGAGAGGGAACAAAAAAAAACGTAGGAACTGGGAAGAGGTCAACCACAGGCGGCATCAAATTGCTCTGACAGATGTCGCAGCAAGCCACGCCACTTCCCTCTAGAATCGAAATTAAATCAAACAGAACAGAGTTAACTTACTCACAAAGGGGTTCCACGCACTGACATAGGAAAGCCAATAACAGTCTAGAAGAAAGATTTGTTCGTGGCCAAGACAATAAAAGGTATTTTCTGCGGGAGCCACACACATTCACTGTACTTGAACTTTCTAGTTCGCGACTAGCGTAACCTGCAAGTAATATAAGCTTAACCACTTCAAAGTTATTTCACGTCGACAACGCGACTTTATTGCAGCAGTACTGCAGTTATTCCGGCCTTATTGTTCCACGTGCTGCGATTGGTATAAAAAAAAACACACATTATACTTACGGTTACGTCATAAATGAAGGAATATAAAAAAATTGCGTACTCTGCACCGATATTGCACGGACTTTGGAAAATAGCGGAAGATTGCTTACAAAGGCTATAAGCTAGAGGTCTTCGAGAGCATTTTGGCTTTGCGCAAGCGATTGCTAGCTCAACTGTTATTGGAGAGGAACGGCAGCCTCGATTTAAAGTCTCGTGAGCAAGTGAGACTGAAAAAATGACCCCAGGACAGTTATGACTATGTAACGTGAGATTCAGCGATAGCTGTTGTAGGCATTTAGTCTTGGCAGGCGGTTGTTCAAAACAGAGCCCCCCGTAGGTTTATGCGACCCAGGTTGACCGTGACATAGGGTGACATCACACGACGAGACACAAACAGACGCACATATAATAAAGGCCTTAGCACATCCTACGTGGTGTCATACGGGATGATAACCTTACCGGAATGATAACCATGGTAAGCGGTGGGTGCGTTACCATGGTAACCATGGTAACGCACTCACCGGTTACGCCGACGGCGACGGCGATGCGCAAACCAGGGGCCAGGGGCGGGTGCCTAACAGCTATTGCTGCAAAACAACATTTTGCCTTCCGCGCCACAAGAACGTGATAGAAGGTGAATTCATATATATTGTTTATAGAACGCCGACAGCGTATTACAAATTATGAACATTGGACGGGACAACTAGCGAATCCCCTACGGTTCCTGTCGGCCCCTAAAATCGAGTTCTTTTTCGAAGGGATAATTAATAAACGTGATATAATAACATCTGCTGCTCACAAGTTAGCCATGTACCAAATATATATTCGGTATCCTGGTCATATTCATATACAGGGTGATTTACGCAAGGTTTTGCGCAATTTTCAAAAATAGGCTTTTTGTGTTAGAAGAGCGCTTTTTTCGACATAGCATTGTCAGCGGTGTAGTATATCGGAATACAGCTAAGAATTGCTAATAGTAGGCTGGTTACCTATATTGCATAGTTAACTTTTTAAGCATTACTTTTAAGCCCTTTAATTATTGAGAGGAGTGAACGCACCGTAAGTAATATCTGTATAAGTTTTTACAAAGACAGCGAAATAATGGGTATTGCTGTAGCCTGCCTGCTGTCTCCATTTTCGTTCTAAGCTCACGGGAGGAATACATCTTTGAGCAAGTAGCCTTGGTGGCTCACAGCTTATGGTTTTCTGCTGTTGACCCGAAAGACGCGGGTTCGATCCCGTCTGTGGCGGTCGCATTTCGATGAAGGCAAAATGCCAGAGACCCGTGTACGTTGTTTCCAAATCAATCAGCAATAAATGCTTTATTTGTTGCCGGGCAAACGACACCAAAGCTGCCAATACGAAACAGCCCAATTTTGCTAAAACAAAATTTCTACACTGTTGTCCTCACTGTTCCTTTCACACACTCTTTGCCACAGCTGTTGCTTGACCGACGCAGCACTACCTTTTGAACCTAACGCGCTGCAGGCACTCGCAACTGTTAGCACTCGGCTGAACGGGACGTTTCACGTGATTTTGTTTCACAATAACACAAATCGCCATTACTGGTAGGCACTGGGGTGCCTGAGTTTCATGAGTGTAGCACCAAATTGCGATCGAAACGAAAGATGTCATTACCGCGAGAGCACCGTCACTTGTTGTTAGTGCCCTTGTTTGGCGAACCCCCTTTCCATGCGCAGACGCAGATGCGCACTGAAAATTTCTAGCGTTTGCTAGCGTCAGTCAGGATGCAGCCATACATGACGGAAGAGTTCACTTCGTTTGTCCCTTTAAAGAGCTATTTAGATCTGTAAGGGTTGACCGAATTTCCTGTTTTCTGAGCCCTACTCCTGCGCAGTGCTGCGAATGACGTCAGTAACACCACGCGACCATACGAATGGCCACTAATGCGGATCATTGTAAAAGCTGTAATTTTTGTGTAAAGGGGGCGGGGGAGCTTTCTTCTCAGAAGTGCTGTGGGAATAGACGACAGAATGGTTGAATTACCTGAAAAAGAAATTAAAGACCAAAGGGAAGCACTTGAAGGCCGGTTTATCGTGGTTTATGCATCTAATTTCAGTTACGCCAAGAGTTCGGACACACCTGGAGACTTTAATTCTTAAATGAGGCACGTTCAAGTGATAGATGAGAACAAAACTGCATGACAATACTGACTGCAGCGCAGCGGCAACAACGGGTACATTCCAAAGGACAGTCATTTCGGCAAGGAAGTGCAAGAGGCAAAAATTTAACCAGAAGTCGCAGGATATGAAGAAAAGCAGAAGGGTGTTACCGAACTTTGCGCACATTCGAATTTGAACGCTTTTGATATTTTGTTGCCCGACATGACGGATGAAAAGCCGGTTGTAAGCAGAATGTCTATTTTCCAGGCCAGTTGCCTTTTTTCACAGAGTAATAGGAAACACAAATTGACTAAAAGCGTAGAAGGGAAGTAAACCAATAAAACAAAACATCCAACATACAAAGTACCGAGGAGCTTTAAAAAATCACTACGCAGTATCAGCGCAAAGTTAGGTCACTCCACCATGAGCATATTAGTACCTGTGCAATATTACATATATTAGGTTGGGGCGACCTGAAAGGATTGAAAAATAATAAGTCCCTGCCTGCCAGCGCACTTTTAGAGAACCGCAATTCGGAGCCATCAGTACGACACCTTTTTTAGGTCTATTGATACTATATTTTGCAAATAAATGCCGCCGCCAATGAACATGCTGCTTTTGCGGCGCTGATAACACTTCCGCATAATATTTTTTTTCTGAAAAAGAACCAACGTCTCGATTGTTCGCTTAGAAAGTCTCTAAACAACACC
Organism: Amblyomma americanum; assembly: GCF_052857255.1. Taxonomy (NCBI): domain Eukaryota; kingdom Metazoa; phylum Arthropoda; class Arachnida; order Ixodida; family Ixodidae; genus Amblyomma; species Amblyomma americanum. The sequence continues at coordinate 131,013,091 of NC_135499.1, forward strand.
GTAATTTAGTGATTTATTAAAACTAGAAGCCTTGATATGCGAATAAGCCTGAGAACGCAATAAAACAAGGAGTAAATGATTTATCCGGAACCAATCAGTTAACTCTAACTTAAGTACGATTTTTTCCGGTTTTAGCAGCAGTAGCTTGCCTCGTGCATGGGAAACTTGCAGGACACGTCTCGGTACGTTGTCATTAAAGCGCTTGTACGGTCTTAAAAAGCTCATCTGATAAACGAGGCATTAACATGTCTTAGAAAACGCACCGCTGTGCGAACTACTCATTCGCAGGGCGTCTTGTGCAAGTGTAAAGAAAGACTACTCTCTGTGTTTGAAATGTGTTGCTGCGGCAAAGCAACCGAGCTTACACACAGATGCGTGCATCATTTCCAGAACGCACAAAGCAAAGCGCGTAAGCACCGAGATTAAGACTTCCTCGCAATCGCGCGGCCGCTTATGGCGCTATTTGATGCTGCCTCGCGTGATGTGAATAATTATCTATGTTGCGGCAAAAAGACGCGATGAATTACGCGCCGGGCAGCGTTATGTGGGAGCAAACAAAACTAGCCCTATTTGTTTGCAGCGCCAAATGGCACAGCATGCCGCGCATTCATCTATATATTAGGGGAGCGCAAATATTCGAAGTTTCTATTACGAATCAATATATTCGTTATTCGGCTCATATCCGATTTGAGTAATTTATTTTCGAGAATTTGCGAATATTTGAAAAATTCCGAACATTCGGTAGCGATCAAACAACGAAGCAAATTTCATAAATCCGACCGTGACCAAAGCGCAAAATCTGGGCTACTTATCCCACCATCGAGTTTAAAGTGTAAGGAAACCAGTACAAAGATGTCCTCTTCGCTTACTTCAACTTCGAATATTGCCTGCACTGATCACATTCAGCAGCTGCTAGGCTCGGACCTCATGCGAAATTCTGCAAGCGGACTTTCCCGAATATCAGTGAGAACAAGATGGACGATCACACGCTTCGCACAATCACGGAAAGCGTGCGGTTCTGTTTGATTCTTCCATAATATGTTACATATATACTTAACCCCCATACCCAACTCTTCTAGCCTGGGACCCGCAATCTTATTTCGGTCATTAGATATGCTGGCAAGCCCACTTGCAAAATTTTGCATGGTGCTCCCGAAGGGAGGCCCCAATCAAGACGTCGCCGTGAGGACAAGTGACGGGGCAAACATTTTGCGTGTCGCGTACCTGTTGCGTTCGCTTATTGACAGATGAGACTACAAGAGTAGGGCCACTGCCGCTAGGACAGAAAATAGCCTGACCGCATAGTTTCGGTTTCTGAGTCTCGCTGCCAGCCTGCGGTGACGACGGATATCGGTCGCGCTTTCACCGCCCATCTGAACGCAGCGGCGTGCTGCTTTCGGACGCCGAATGGCGCGTAGCTAGCCATCTATATTCTCCTATTCAGAAGCAGTCTCACACCTCCGACGGCAATGTGCATTCTCTCGCTTGCGTGTGCGTTGTTATTCCAACACACTGCAGCTGCGCGGTCGTCACAGGATTGCCGCTTTTTGTGCTATAAAGTCTCCTCACAAAGAATCACAGCATGTTCTCATTTTCGTCAGTTTTACTTATTTTTTGGTTGGAAGGGGGGCATTTTATAATTCGCCTTTCGAATAGTTGGGCAATTCTTCGGTCCCTTAAAGCGACACTGAGGTTAACTTCATCAAATGTGTTTTTTTTAACCAAAATTCGATAGTCCAGCGTTTATTGGCCTTGTTGTCACGCGTCCGGTGGTGAAAGACGAATATATTTCTGAGATTTTGATTCAAAGTTGAAAAACTTTTTCCCGCGGCTCTGGTGGAAACTCCGCACTCTCCCATCACCAAATAGCAGAAACGTGACGTAAACTGACGTAAACGTGGACTCTGTGATCGCTGAAAACGAGCGGCGCAAACCTAGCAGGAGCCAAAATCAAAACTACAGCCGGTCTAACGTTGAAGTCCTCCATTACCCGCCGTTACGTTCGCTTCGCTTACGTTTGCACCAGCGTTACGATGGATCCCGTTCCCGATCCCGACAACGAGGTTCTCGCAAAGAACTGCAGCGTACAATTCAACGGCCTCAGTCCCACACAATGTGCGATGCTGTTGAGGGCTGAGGCGGCGGTCCTGGCAAGGAAGTCCTAGCGCCGAGGAGTCGGCAGCAAGCCAAGCTACTGGTGCGACAGCTGTCACCGCCGAGCCACCGGCACGATTGATGAGTAGAGACTGGTAAGTACACACTTTTTTAAATTCTGTAATAATCGTCCTCGTAGGGCTGGTTATGCAGCCCAGCGTCTAGGTCCGTTGACGAAGCCAACACGCCCACCGGCGTGTTTGCTAATGTGGAGGCTCGTGCGGCATTAGCTAGCCACAGGTGTATTTCCTTGCCTAAGCTGCGCACCGTGGCATGAGCTTCATCCGAGGATCACTTAGGAGGCATTTGGAGGTCCTCTGCTGCTCCGCACTCGTAAATATAGGAGCGCCAAAAATTAAAACCACGGAGGCACGCAAAGCGCAAAGGACCAAAACGGACCTAAACACAACTGCCGTTGGCTTTTGTCCATTTTCCTTGTGTGATACACGTGCACTAGCCTGTTAGAAAACAAAACTTGTATACTTCAATATATAAACGCGTAACCTTCATGAACGTTTATTAGCCTCGGAGATCTGTGGTTTTTCGGGTACTTCGTCATCGCACTTGTGCTTGCGAGATTGGCCTGTGGTGGTGACGATACCTGTATTTTAGTTCTGGCACTTTTGTGCCTTACAAGAGCTTTGTTCTCGGAAACAGTGGTGTTTTTGAGGTCAGAAGCCGGCATTCTATCGATACAAGTCAAGTTCAATTTCCCTGCAGGGTCTCTTTAAATCTGAATCAAGCGGTTTAAATACCTTTCATATTCTTTTTAGCTATCAATCATGTGCCAGGTCACCAGTTTCGTTTCGTTCCTTATTTTGCATGGTCGCATTGCAGGTTGTATACCATGATGCTGTTTAATCAAGCAGTATACATTTCAATGCACGCGTTTTCTCTTTTTTTTTTGCGTAGTGCTGACTGCCACCACGGTGCGGATCACGAGCTTGAAAAATGTTTCACCTAAGGCTTTTTACAATATTTAATAATAATAATTAGTTTTTGGGGAAGGAAATGGCGCAGTATCAGTCTCATTTATTGTTGAACACCTGAACCGCGGTGTAAGGGAAGGGATAAACGAGGTGAAAGAAGAAAGGAAGAGAGGTGCCGTAGAGGAGAGGTCCGGAATAATTTCGACCACCTGGGGATCTTTAACGTGCACTGACATCGCACAGCACTCGGGCGCCTTAGCGTTTTGCCTCTATAAAAACATAAAATATACTTTTTGAGTTACAAGACTGCTCTTTTCAGTATAACATTGTCACCAGTGTAATACATGAAGCTACAGCTAAGAAGAGCTAAGTAGCAGGCTGAGTAACTAATATTGAATGATTACCTTTTAAATAATTACTGTTAGGCTCCTGAACTATTGAGAGGCATGTAGCCTTCCGTAAATAATATCCATATCAGTTTTAGAAATTCTAAACCGCTCTTGCCCTAGCCCATGTGGCCCAACAAATTTCGGCTATTTCGACGAGTTACGTGCACTGGAGAGGTTGCTTTGCTTGCAAGCTTCTCGAATGCGCGTGTATTTGGGCGCGATGTAGCCAAAATTTGTTTGGCCACATCGCCAAGGGTAACCGCGTTTTCTAAGTGTTAATCAATGCGAAATTGATAGTGTAAGTATTTTATGGCTGGAAGATTGATAAAACAAAGTAGACGAATATGTATATAATTATATATAATGGTAAGGGCAGCAACGCTATATTCATGTTGAAATTGATTACTGGTCAACGTTCCGACCAGAGACTGGCCTTAAAGAGTAAAATGTACGCAGAGAGCGCACACACACACATATACGCTACTAGATTTATCTCGATTGATCACAGCCAAGCAGAGCTGATTCTACGTTATTCCGGAATGTTCTAGTAACTTTGCACGCTTTATCTCGAAAGTTCGCTATCAGCTTTAAATCGAGCACGGTCGACAGCGGCGGGCATACCGTTCGACGACCGCCGAGCACGCTTGCCGCTTCGCCGCCGCCGAGTGATTCAGTCCATTGTGGGCGCAAGCCAGCCCAATAAACAGTTCTCTTTTAGAAGAACTTCTGTCCGTCTTCATCGCTCCTTCGACTGCCGTCACCACTACGCAACATCTGGTGGAGGTGCTGGGTAGGCACGGGCAGGGAGGCGGCGTTCGGGAACAAGTTGTTCATGTCGGAGAGGACGTAGGGGTTGTCGTTGGGGCTGAGGAGTGCGTACTGCGGCGGCGTACGTCATGGGCTGGGGTTCTGCGGCCGTCGGGGTGCCAGGTGCTTGTTGCACTTCTTCCCGTACCACGTCCATGAGAGTCGCTGCCTGCGGCTGTGGAGAGGATGGCAGTAAAGCGGTATTCACACGGGGGACCTCGGCGCGGATGGATGGGGTGGGGAGGCGCTACGTCACCGGCAGGCCAAACTCCTCCCCCGCTCCAAATTCCCGATTCACACGGGCAACGGGAAGCCACCGCGGGGGATCCAGACGCGCGAAGCGGCAGGGATGCGGAAACAGGAGTGGGAAGGGTTAAAAAAAGATGGCCGGAGGGCCGGTGTTGCTGTTCTTTGAAGACGGCGAAGGCTAAAAAGAAAAAAAAAGGAAACAGATTGAAGGGAGGTAAGAGGGAAAAGAAACCGGAAAAAGGAAACACAAACACAGAAAGTCCCCAGCACCGGAAATCAATACATCTCGAAATGTATGGCGCTGCAGGATCCAGAGTAGCAGAAATGGACATCGCAAAAAGGCGCAAGTACGTGTTGTTGGCGGCTTTACTGGAAACCGAGAACTTAGACACATCAAATACATCATGCGGCCGTATTTACTAAGACAAAGCAACTGTACTCACCTGCAGTGTACGGATCAAACTGGGGGAAACGAGTTGCCATCTCCCGACAGATATTCTCCGAGACGGAGGCATTGAACTGTGTCTTGTTGTAGTTGCTGTTGGTGACATCCCATAGTGAAGGGTATTGCTCAACTAACGACAAGAAGAAAAGCATTGCCTCGTCGCTGCGATGCATCTTTCGCTTCTGGCGCACGCCGAAGAAATGCACAAATACACGGCGAAATATTGCAGGAAAGACAGGAAGTTCAACACAGACTGTCCGGTTCGTTCACAGAAAGGTCAACTGCAAAGCGTAGCTGGTCTGAGTGCCCAAGAGAAGCTTGCAGACCATGCGCACTGTGAACGTCAAACGGATGGGAACTATCCCGTTCCCACGCTGGTCGCGACACCAAGCAATGCGACAAGGGAGATTAGGCTGCGAAGGCACAGCGCAGAGGGTTGAAAAGGAAAGAAGCGCCTGTCTGGTGTACCTCATCGTTCCTGTCGTGCTTCGTGCGTCTCGAATTTTGCGCATTTCTTCGGGGGGGGGGGGGGGGGGGGGGGGGGGGGGGGCGTAAGCTAAGATGCTTCGCAGCGACGAGGAAGTTTTTATTTTTTTTTACAACAAAAGCCGCCGTCTGGGTGTACCATGCTCAAGGAGCGGGGTTGTGCTGATCTGAGGGGGGAAATGCCGACAGTCGAGGGGAGAATAATGAGAGAAAAAAAACAGATGCGCGAAAGATAAAAGAGAAAAAGCTCAAAGAGAAGATGCAGACAAACACAAAGACGACGTATGCCGCAAAACGCACCTTGCTCTAACCAGTTCATAAATATTGGACTTCAAAAACGTTATTTATTCGTACATTCTTAGCACACGCGTTCTTCCACGTCCAACGTGCACGAAATGCACGGCAAGAACGCGTACTACAGCTCCATCGACACCGGAGCGCCACTCACGGCGGCCTCAACGCGTGGCACCGAGACCGAACTGCCGCCGCATTCTCCCGGGGACGCAGGGACTGAACGTAGCGGTCGAGCGAACGGTCCCCTCCCCCGTCGGCGGCGGCCGCCGGAGCAAAACCGGAAACTGCGTCACCGCGAGCACTCTCGAAGGCGTGACGTGTACACAGCCGCCCTCACTTAGGGAGGGATAACATCGCCCATGTGAATACCCCTTAATCGGCGTAGCTCCTCGCAGACGATTTCGCGGATCACTTCCCGCAAGTTGTCGCTGGTGGTGGTCGTCGTGTCCCTACACATTTAACTCACAGAGGAAGGACGGTTGTGCTGCCGCGCCCGGACGTCGAGGGTCTATTCGATCGTGCAGGCTTCTTGCATGAATTCGTCGACTATTTTTGGCAGCTGGCGGACGAGGCTGCCAAAGAGTTGTTCATTTACGCAGCGCATTAAAACTGAACTTTCTTTTCCTCGCTCATCCCGTGGTCGGCGCGGCGAAAGAGGCGCTTCATCTCTTCCACGTAACCGCGGACGGGCTCATTCGGAAGCTGGATCCTGGGCTCGACGAGTCGTTCGGCTCTTTCTTTCCTCGCGACACTGGTGAATACCTTCAAGAGTTCCTTCTTGAATACCTCCCACGTCGTTAGGGAAGACTCGTGGTTTTCATACTACGTGCACGCTGAGCCCTTCAGTGCGAGAAAAACGTGCTGGAGTTTCGCCGTATTATCCCAATTGTTGAATGACGCCATGCGTTCATATTGGTCCAACCATTCTTCGGGGTCTTCGCCTAGAGATCCATTGAAAGTTGGCGGCGCCCACGGCTGCTGCAGTATGATCAGGGTCGACATCTTTGGCGACGTAGTAATGCTCGTAGCGGCGTCCTTCCGCTGTCTGGTGCGGTCCAGCAGGGTCCCGAATTCAGGCTCCTCTTTCTGGAGACGTCGGCTGGCTCGCTGAGCTGCTGGCTTGTCCTCTGGTGCGAAGCGCAGGGGCTGACGTCCCGACTTGAAGGGAGCGTCCGGAACATGGAAGGCAACCCAGCACCTCCACCAGATGTCACGTAGTGGTGAAGGCAGTCGAAGGAGCGATGAAGACGGCCAAAAGTTCTTCTAAAAGAAAATTGTTTTTTGGGTTGACTTGCGACTACAATGAACTTAATCACTCGGCGGCGAAGCGACAACCACGCTCGGCGGTCGTCGAACAGAATCACCGCCACCGCCGCTGTCGGCCATGCTCAATTTTAAGCTGATAGCGAACTTTCGAGATAAAGCGTGAAAAGTTACTAGAACATTCCGGAACAACGTAGGATCAGCGCTGCCAGGCCGCGATCAATCGAGATAAATCTAGTCGCGTCTTGCGTCGCAAACAAACCGATAAAGTGGCGTGGCGGCAGATTTGAAGAAGGAAGAAACACTGCAAAGATTCGCGGCAATATATTATAACACGGCGCAGGATTTATTATGAGTGAGCGTTTCTGTGCCCGACTACAGACTAATATGGAATACATTATGCCGCGATGAACGTCCTCGCGCGTTCCTTTTATGCACTGGGCGCACGACACGTAACGTTAAAAACGATTTTCTTGTAGCGACGGCCAAGCATACCCTCGTCACAGATAGACGCGCAAGACAAATTCATACTCAAATAAGGGGACCCAAAAATACTGTGACGGCTGCAGTAGTGCGCAGTGGTTGACGGGCACGTGGAAGAGATTAAGCCTGCTTTGCGAATCGATCCGTCTTCCGGAAGCCCTGAACCCCTGTTTTTATTTGTGCTCTTACCCTGCCTCAGTCGTCTTCAGTTTTTGGCAGTCCCCCACGCGGCTCTTTGAAAATCGAAACACAGCGTTGCTTTCTAAGCACCATGCTCGCCGAAGCAAAATAGTGCAGTACTAATCTACCTCGGCACCTGAGGAGGACAAAGTTGTAAATGGTAGAAACAATAAGTACACAAACACGCTTTCTAAATGGGGCCCCAATTGCTTAGCCTACTGGGGCAGTGTTGAGTACGAGTGCGCTTCTGGCTACTTACTCTCTCCTTATTTGCAAGGACCCCTTAATGAACACTCCTCCTGATCTCCTCCGGTTCCTCTGTGTTTAGTGCCACTTATGCCCACGCCTCTAAGAGCAGTGCCCAGCCCTGAGTTTTGTAAGATTATTTTTTCTCTTCGTGCTTTCTCCTGGAGAAGCACTTTCTGGAAATCGATAGCAGCGGGCTTAACTAGCTCTCCACTGCAGTTTGTTTTCTGATGTTTCTCCAGGTGCGGACGAGAACAGTGTTTCAATGCTTTTATGAAGAAAAATGTGAAAGGTACGTAACCTCTGAGCGCAAACGGCTCCTCGCTTTAACGAACACCTGGAAATGCTAAGGTTACTTAGAAACACCTGAAAAGCAGAGGTGCATAGAAACACTTGAAAAGCAGTTAACAAAACGTCCTCTTTAATTGCTGACCTCCTTTCACTGCTCTCTCTGTCCGCTCTAATGAGCTTCTTTAAGGAGAAATTGAACGTTTGGACTTAGTTGGGTATCTCAAAAGAAGGTTAATCTCTTTTGCACACGTGCTTGCACTTTGTATATGGGAATGTGCAGTCGGGCCGGAATTCAACGGGAACACGCATTTGCTGTTCTTTTCGAATTTGTAGCGAAATATTCCTTTTGCAACCGGTTTATGAATGTATACTTCGGTAGACCTTTGACCATGAAAGATGAATCAAGCTGGATGCATACCGCAGTTGAAAGTACACAGATAGATAAAGTTGCTTTGTCACAAGCGCTTTTCGCGTTTCATTCCGAGTTGCCTGTACCTACCCCCCTTGCCAAAAGTAAGCGAGCAACAGGTTTTTACTTCTCAACAGTACAACGGAGCGTTCACGGCAACCCTAGAAGCCGAAACGTGTCAGAACATGAGGACAAGTGTCCACCTTACTTTACACAGATTCAGAGCTCAAGTGCTGGCATAGGTGCTTCACTGCATGGCTAAAAAAACAAATCACAGTGTCCCGGTTACTTTTAGCAAAGATGGTCTTGTGTGCACGTATCAAGAAGCTTTGAAGCTGAAGACTCAGTTGTGCTTTATCATGCTCGCAAACGCTTTCACGATTGATACAGGCCTCACAACAACGTGTGAGCATGTGTGTTTAGGATGTTTAAACGCGAATTTCTGAAGTTTGCCTTTATCCACGCAATTACCCAATGTGTGAGATCGTGCACGTGACGCGGCTGCCTAGGGAAGTTTTATGAAGGCTCCAGGCTACCTTAACCGCTTGCTGTGAAGTGCAGTGCAGTCACAAGTTTGCTCTGAGCCTCCTCATCTATGAAGAACCAGCGCTATCCAGGAGGCGCCGCGATTGTTCCAACGCGCTATCAACTACCACTTGAGGGTACTACTTGACAAAAGTGGTACCGCTTCGTGCGGCTGAGTGAGTTTCTCCCTCTAGTGCTACCCACATGGTGTGAGGTGCACAAAAGATCCTCGGAGGATTTCTGAACGCGTTGCGTCGACAGAGTGCGTCTGACCGCGGAGCGCTGCGCGTGCCAGCCCAGCGTTGCGCGTGTGCGCGTGCAAAGGGCGTGTGCGAGGCAACGGCGACAAAGAGCGTGGCGAGCACGAGGAGAGGAGAGCTGACGTGTCAGAAAACCGAGGTGTGAAGGAATACCGAGGTGTGAAGGAATACAGCGCAGCGGAGGTCGGGTCATTCAAGCGTGGAGGTGGCAGCCGTCGGACGTTGGGTCTGTGCTGCCGTGAACCTCTCTTGGATCACCGACGCAAGCCTCCTACGTTTTTTGCAAGTATGGAGGTGGCAGCCGATGGACTGATGGTCTGTGCTGCCTAAAGGTACCCTTGGATAGCCTGCTTTAAGCCTCTGGCGTTTCGTGAAGCCGTCGACGGGACCTGGCCACGTGTTTCCAGCCGCTGCCAAGTTCTTCGGGCTGTTGACTGGAGACCACCAGCGTCTTCCGGCAGTTTTCTCCGCTCCTAATATCACCTGGCTCTCTTTCGCCGCTTCCGTCGACGCAACGCCAGCGACACGTCGCAGTTCATCAACCAGCGTTCCGTCCTGTCTACAAGGCATCCCCGCTTCCCCTGGGACGCTCAGCACCGAGTGAACTCTTTCTTTTGTTCTGTAGTGTTGTGCGCGTGTTGAGTGTGTGTTTTTCTTGTTTTCCTATCCGTTTTTTATTGGCCTCTTTTCCTTTAAATTATAAATAAGGCTTCATTTTCTTTTCTTTGATCTCTTTGTTCTCTTGTCCTCTTGTTCGAATCTGCACACGATAGCTTTCCCCTGCAGAAAGTAGGGGACGCGTTACCAATTCGCGACATATAGCCTGCACTCTAAGCACCAATTAGCGTATATGGGAGTAAAAGGGACTAAGCCGTCCTCTAGCGCAATCTCTTTTAAGGACAGGGTATGCTGCCAAAATCCGGAGGTAGATTTCGATCGATAAATATGGGAACACAAAAGAACAACACACTTCAAAACAGCATGCGTCAAAACAGCGCGCAAAAAACAGCACAGCAGTAAACAGCGCAGGGAAAAAACGACAAAGCGACAAAACGGCACAGGGAAAAAAATAGCATTGCGAAAAAACAGCACAGGGAAAAGACAGCACGCGTCAGAACAGTCCACCAGGCAAAATCGCGCAGCGACAAAACAGCAAACCGAAAAAACAGCATGACGACAGAACAGCGCATAGGACTGCTTTGAATCTGCTGGAGGGGTTAACTATCACAGCTATAACCACAAACGGTAAATCACATAACATGCGGCAGCAACCTTTGGAGTTAGCGAGTGCTCGTTTCGCTGGTTCATTAAAAAACAGGGCAGGCTCATTCATTGAGTAAAAGCGTTGCTTATTTATTTATTTGTGATGCTAAAGTTGCCACATGGGACAACTTTGGGCAGTGGTGGGTAACAGCGTTGCTTGAACGGTGCACTTGCCAGAAGTAGTGGTTAAGTAGTCCTTGCTTGCTTGGCTTCAATGATAGATAGTTTTTTTCTGTATTATATGTAAGACGAATCTGGGAAACTGGGAGATAAAATGGCCCGGGCATCCGCTCTGGGGTCAAGGGCCCGGGTAGTTCATCTTGGTGCAAGAAGTACTTTGGTGTGGGCTGGTTGGTTCATAGCTGCAGATGATGCCAGGAAGGCGCGAAAAAAACAAGGACGAGAGAGGCACAAGAACACTCGTCCTTGTTCTTTTCGCGCTGTCCTGACATCATCCACAGTTATCTTAGTGCACTTGTTGTTGCCGTGGGGTTTCATGACGCTGGCAGTGATCTAGTTTCTTTTTGTATTATATGTAAGACGAATCTGGGAAGCTGAGAGATAAAATGGCCCGGGCATCCGCTTTGCGGTCAAGTGCCCCGGGTAGTTTATCTTAGTGCACTTGCTGTTGCCGCGGAGTTTCATGACGCTGGCTCTATATTGCTTGGTGATAATGTATTTAGAGAAGTTTGCGCACATTCGGTGAAAGAATATTGAACGTCATAGCTATCATTTAAAAAAATAACGGCATTATAGCAAGAAGTCGCTGCGTTTCTATAGTAGTTTATACGATGATGTCAGTAACGCCTCAGGTCAGTATTTTAGTTAGGGCAGCTTTTTTTTTATTCGTAGTTTTTAAATACCTTGAAAGGAAGCCCTGCTGTTGGCGGCCCGTTTTACGAGTATCTACCACAAATATGCTCAGCCTGTAACTCTTGGCTGAATAAATGTCTTGTACTACTACTACTACTACTACTGCTATCAGAGCTGGAGTCATCCCATTTATATAATTATGACCAGCTTTCCTTGCTGTTTATAATGAACCAAACCATATATTATTACCAATTCGTTATTCTTCTTATTGTTTCTGGTGGATACTTCCAATCTTCAATCCCGATTTGGCAATAAACATCATGTGAAACGAATTTCCCTGCGTTCATTCTACAACTCTGCTTCAGTAGACTCCCACCTGTGTTTGTTAGGTTTGGTGTGTTAGGTGTTTTTGTGTTTCCTGTGCAAAAGATCCAAATTTGAAGAAAATTGATAACTTAATAAGATTGGCTTCCGAGCGCAAAAAGTAGCTTTGGTCAAATGTGGCGAAAAAAATTATGTTTCAAGATAAACCTCCTCGAAGCGAAAAAAGGGCCCTCAATATGAAACAGCACTAAAAAAATTCCCGCTGATACATGAATTTTCTGATCAACTGTGTAACCCATTTCGCAAAGTAAAGTAACCGCCGGTCAGGCTCATACAACCAGTTGGCAGTGTTCTGGTTAAACACCAAACAAACAGAAAATGTCGACTCGGGCAACCCTGCTTTCTTTAAAAATAAGCATCGTATACTGGATATTTTGAGTTTAAGAAGGCACTGTAGCTCGCTCCAAGCAAAATTGCAGGATTCAGTTGGCGACAGCCAAAGTTTTGAAGAATAAGCACTTATTGTACACCCAGAGCCCTGCGTCGGGCGCATCTGCCATAATTCAGCGCCCAAGATGGTCAACCCCGCAGGATCGATGCTTCCAGAACAACTTCTTCAGCGTTATTCATTTCATTACACGCCATAAAAAAAGCCAATATTTGAGATCACGATTATTACCCTACCGTGTTTCTTATCGATTTTGTGAAACGAGCACTCGCTAGCTCTGGAGGCCGCTGGGCGCATGTGCGGTGATTTACCGTTTGCGTTACGGCTATGATAGTTCATCTCTCCACCAGCGCTGCACCGTACTCCGACGTGCTGTTTTGTCGTCGTGTTGTTTTCCTCCCCGTGCACTTCTGTCGTCGTACTGTTTTTTCACTGCGCTGTTTTGTCGCTGTGCCGTTTTGTCCGGTGTGCTATTTTGACGCGTGCTTTTTTTTCGCTGTGCTGTCCTGTCGCCATGATGTTCTTTCCCTGTGCCGTTCTTTCGATCTGCCGTTTTTTTCCGGTGCTGTTTTGTCGCTGTGCTGTTTTGTGTGTGCTGTTTTGACGCACAATCGATGAGATTGAAACCTTGGTTAAGATCTTCATAACTGCTATAACATCGCTTGTTTTAAAGAGGCAATTTCTTTTCATTGCCAAGCGTAAGCATTACTCATTTTTGTGGTCTAAATCTACAGAAGATCTTGGGTGGCATACCCTGCCCCTAAAAAGAAAGTGCGCTAGCGACAGCTTACTTTCTTTTTACTACATTATTAGCTAATACGTGTTTAGAATTCAGTCACGCTAATGAACGTTACGCGTCGCTCTGGCAAAAAGTGGACGTTTGTGCTTTGAAATGCTCTATGCCAGATATCATAATAGAAACACTGTGCGTCCTGATGGAAGCTCCTTTCCCTCCTGCAATCGTCGTGGGAGCCTGCAGCACAGGTTATATATTGAAAGCACTATACAAAAAGTTATCTTGCAAAGGCGTCTTATGTTCCTCGATTAAACAGGATAACGCGCAGTAAGTGATGAGGCAACGAAGTGGGACTGCATTTCAGAAATAGCCTGAGCCAGATAGCAAATCCGTATGCATGCATGTCAAGCAATGCGAATATTTCCCAAAGTGTCCTAATATTGAGGTTTGTAGATCACGACCATGGTAGTAGCCTCTAAAATCTACGCGATGTCGGAAACAAGTCCTTTATATTGATCGCCTCGAGTTATACAACGAATTTTCTTTTGTTTCAGAAGTCTCCGTTTTCGTTGTTCTTAGCTAGGAGAAGTTGTTAATCAGGAAGCACTATATTCCGAATAATACAGCATATATTACGTCATCATCTGATTAACGGCTACAGAGGCGCAGTGGCTATCATTCCTATGCAACACATGTGTGTCTTGTACAGGACCCACTTTTGGCGGTCACGGATGTGGGCGGAGCTTCACAGGAGACTTTAATTGCATCAGTATACACCAATCACTTCGGCGCAGCAATATAACTGCAGTGTTAATAAATAAAGCTCTCTCATACAGGTATATTTTCTCGTTTTTAGAGATTCAATGTAAATCAGCGAGTTCGCTGTTGCATGTTTTCACACTATACCTTGTCGTATACGAATGTACAACCAGTTTCAGTGACCACAACTGACACGAAAGCAGACGGCGCAAAACTCATTTAGACAAGAAGCCCTCGTATATATATTCTTTTTGGCGAAAAAAAATGAGCAAAACGGCGCTTCTTTTCCGGATATATTGATTGTCTGGCTGTTACAGAAATTTCTGTGGTACTACGCTGACGGAACTAAACTAAGTAATATTATTTTCCTGGTTCCTTATTTTTTTCAGAGGCAAGACGGCGTCTACTAGTGCGATGCGATTTTATAGTCATCAGCTATTTCTATACTCACATGCTTGGCAATCTTTTATGCACGTTTCCCGTTTTAAACCGGCATTTTGTTCCCATGTCGCTGCAACATTTACTTCTTTTCTAAATAAATGCAGTCGAATTATGCCCTTACTGTAGCCGAAACGAGGACATAAGGTTCCATACTTATCATCGCAAGCCCTTTTAGAACTTAGGTACAGTGCAAAGCAAATAATTATGCGATTTATTTTGCAGATGTACGAATGAGCTCACCAGAGTTCGCTCAGGCTTCGCAGTTCTAAGACTTCTCTGAGGGCGCCCTAAGAGAAAGCCCCTGCAAATGCATTTGCATTCGTACACCTAAGTGCCCTTTGCCGCCTCTTTGATGTCGTGCGGCGGCAATCGAAGATAAGATCTTGTATACTAAGTGACGACTAAATGCTGAAAAAATGGCTCTTTAGCTGATAAAGTTAGAAACATGGCACACAATTCATTAAGAATATCGCGCGCAAAACACTACATTAAAAGCAAGCTATTTATAGACGGAAGTTGCTCAATGTTTCTAAATTTTTTGAACATGCTACATTTTGCTTATTCTTAACGTCCGTTAGAAAGCCCAATAGCAAGCGAACTGATGACAAACTCTCCTCTCAGAACATCGCATAAGCGAGTTCACGTGGCAAAAATAAACGGGAAAAAATCTTTTCACCTTTCTTGTTTGAGTCCTCTCCAGGAAAAAAAAAAAAGATTTACTTCAAGCAGGCTTGCTCAAAACTCACATCTATGTCTTTCTCACTTCATAATAAAATAGAGCCCGATTGACGAGATAAAAATTCACAGGCCATCCCGTCGTTGAGACTAGATGCAAGCATAAAAAGCACTCCAGGAAAGGCGTACCGTGTTCTAAGGCGGCTCGTAGATCCTGATAGCCGCACACGAGTGTTTGGGAGCGTCCCCATTCACTCCCGTCATTTTTGATTGGTGCGAAAAAACGTGATTTCTCTCTCTCTGTGTTGCCGCTTTTTACGTCTCGCGCACGTGCCGAAGAAGAGGGAATGGTCCCAGCACGTGCTACACAGAACGCTGAGACATTCATCCTGGCCGACCACCGCATCGAAGAACAACAAATTAGACCCGTCTTCGGGTCGTGCTAATAGATGACGCCACGCGACTTACGTTCTGAACTTGTGAACTGACGGCAACTCAAGCGGTGCTGTCGACAAGGTAAGTTGCTGGGCGAGTTGCTCGGGCTGTAGGGCAAAACTTAGCGTCCTTCGCGTCGCGCGATACTTCGCCCACCGGGTGATCACAAACAGGTTGTTGTTGACACAGCACCTAGCACCAGGCGGGCTGAAAACAGCGGCGAAGTTGTTTAGGTTTGCCTCCGTGTTCTCTTCTGTTCTAGAGCCAAGGTCACCCGAGGTGCACCGACAACGGCAGCTAAAACCATTTCATCCTTACAAGGCGATCAACACAAAACTGTTCTCACCGCTCACGCTTGCGTGTGTCTTTGTCTTTTGTCGTCGTTAATTGCGTGCTGAATTAAAACAATGAAATAAATAGCTTCCCTGCATCAGAGAATCACCTCTGCTAAAATGAGTGAATGCACCATTTAACTGCTTGTACACGTGTATTGCTCGTAGCTGGCATGGCATGATGGCGTAGAGGTGCGACTGCGGTGCGACGTTTTCAGGACGCAAGGAGGGTCAATCAATCCACACAAACATTCCTTACAGAAAACGTATTGTAACCCGAAATAGCAGCTCAAAGTATGTGGCCACCTTGTCAATTAAATCAGAATAAAAGGTTCCGTATGCAGCGGTTTATTAGGTAAGGACATAGCAAGCAGCCTTCTGTGTGCCTTTAGCGCGTTTCTTAATAGTACCATGATCGAAACAATGCCAAAGGACGCGCGCAACGCACGAAGTGAAAGTTTTCGGTTTTGGATTTTCGTTCTTAGTTCTTAAATAAGGAAGTTAACAAATCCGAAGAGAGGAAATGTTGCAGCTAGCTTGGTCAGTTTCTTCACCATTCCCTTTTTACAGTGCATTTAGATTTGTTTTATTCTTTTAAACATATTTTAGCAATATTCAAACAGTTTAAAATTTTGGGTTCTCTGAATCTATGGTAATGTGCCCATCAATTTCTAAGAGAAGTGCCGGGGTTTGTATGGAGGAACAGCTTTGCAATTTTAAGCGGCTCATAACAACCCCTTCATCAAGTAAGTTCCTGCTTTTTTATTATCATGCTTACAGAACACAAACTTTCCGACAGCTTCACGCATAAATTAACGCTGAAATCTTTTGAGACCGGGCATCAACGCCACAACTACGTTACGCTCGACGCTAAACTTCAACCCCCTCTGCTGCTTTCACAAAGGACGCAGTTTCAGTTGTTCATAGACATGGGTCCGGAGTTTCTCGTATGTCCTCTTTTATCCAGCTTTACAACAGCTTACTTTTCGACTTCTCCTCACAGGCGATCACGGTGTGCCCTTCACAGTAGAAGTTAGGAGCATTCCCAACCCCGTCCTATCACACGTCAATCTCTGTTATTGACGCCATTTTCTGAGAGTTTCAAAAGCCGAGAACGAGCTACAACCATGACGGGCTTGATGACGCTCGCAGCTTCAGCAGTGACGCTACCTAATGCACTCATTTTCCTCTTTTTCGCTCCTACCATAGTGACACGTGTGAGTTTGGAGAAACACCCCAGCACTGAGGCAATCCTAAAAGAAGCCAGCGGGCATCAGCAGTGAAGGGGTACGCCGCAAGACTGACGGCAGCGTTCCAAGGCACCTACGCTTCGCAACAACCACCCAGGAGAGGGTACCAGGAGAGGAGGCAGACAAGCGTGGGCCACGAAATGCCGATAAGAGAGCCGTCAGCGCCCGCAATGCTGCGGCATCCCTCGAACGTCATCGTCCAGGCGTCGGGCCACCGCATTCCTGGGCTGGCCGCTGAAGCCGCGCCCGACGCGGCGCACCCAGCAGCAGCGCCCAACGCAAGCTGGGGCCACGCCTCGCTGCTCGCGGGCCCCGCGCAAGGCGATGCGAAGGGAATTCGCTTCCACCCCGACTGTCTGGCGGCACGTTTCTGACTGCGATGGCTTTGTTTCCGTCGCCGTGGCGGTTAAGCGATAGCAGGACAGCGAGCCAACAGTGAGCCGGACGCCTTCTCGCGTCACTGCGAGCGGTCGCCTGTGGCGCCGACGAAGTGGTCGGGCCGTCGGGCAGCCAGCCATGCTTGCATTATGGTTTTGCGGTGATGGCTTTATGTGGGTGTTTTGTCGGCCGAGCTACGCAGGTGTCATCGTCGAAAGATCTCTCATAATCGCTATTATTATGTCCTCCAGTTCCTGGTAGGCCTGTTCCATAACAGCCGTAAGCGTTGGAGAGTGTCTGCGCCACCAAAACTGTCCAATTTTTGATCGTGTAGTGAAAGCGGGATTTTGAGTTAACGCGCTCATGGGTTAGTACAGACGTAGAACAGTTGCTGCTGTTACTGCTTCAGCCTGGAAGATGGTTTTACAGCGACCGCGACATACTTCAACATCGTCATTGTCATCAGCCTGACTACGCCACCTGCAGGGCAAAGGCCTCTTCCATCTCTCTCCGATTGACCCTGTCCTTAGCCAGCTCCGGCCACTGTGTCCCCACTAACTTCTTAATCTCATCCGCCCCCTAACTTTCTCTCTTCTCTTTAAATATACGCTTGCCTTCTTTTGGAATCCACTCCGTTATCCTTTAGGACCAGCAGTTATCTTGCCTGCGCATTACATGCCCCGCCCAAGCCCATTTCTTGCTCTTTATTTCGGCTAGGCTGTCATTAACCCGCGTTAGTTCCCTCTCCCGCTCTGTCCGCTTCCGCTCTCTTAACGTTACACCTATAATTTTTCTTTCCATAGCTGGCTGCGTTGTCCTTAACTTGCGCTGAACCCTTTTCGTTAGCCTCCGCGTTTCTGCCCCATACGTGAGCACCGGTAACATGCAGATGTTTTAAACTTTTCTCTTGAGGCATAATCGTAAACTGCCATTCATGATCTGCGAGAACGTGCCATATGATGTCGTCCACCCCATTCTTATTCTTCTGGTCATTTCTCTCTCATGATCTGGATTAGCGGTCACTACCTGCCCTATGTAGCCGTATTCCCTGACCACTTCCAGCACCTCGCTACGAATTGTGAACTGATGTTCCCTTGCGAGACTGTTGAACAGAACTTTGGTTTTCTGCATGTTAATTTTTGGGCCCACCGTTCTGCTCTGTCTGTCTAACACATTGATCATGCTGTGCAGTTTATCCGCTGAGTGACTCAGCAAAAGCAATGTCATCAGCGAATCGCAGGTTTCTTAGGTATCCTCCATTAATCCTTATCCACAATAGCTCCCAATCCAGGCCTCGGAATACCTCCTGCAAACAGGCGGCGAATAGCATTGACGAGATCAGGTCGCCGTCTTCCGCACGCTTCATCTGTCTATAAACAGTCCTCTCACCCTCACACTCCCCTTCAACACGCTGAGCTTGTCATGCTGTACGCCAGCTATGAATCGGCGAGTGACCGTGAGTGACCTAACCCGACATTAAAAGCAAAATACATTCACTACAGCCTAACAGTGGCATTAATGCGAGTGCAGCGTCATAAGCGCAAGGCAGCAGACGTCCTGCACCGTAACTAGAGTCACTGAACACTTTGACTGGCATTAGCATTTCGCATTACCCCAGCTGTCACTGAAATTCGCCTTTCTATGGGGACAGTTGTGGGTGAAATTTTACAACGCAGCTGTTAAACGCCCGTTCCTTAGGTTCAGCGTCGATGTTGTCGGCGTAATCGGCAGAGCGAGCGCCGGAGGAGGGTTAGCGAGAGGAAGTATGGAGAGTGTTTATGGCAAGATTTGGAGGAAGTTCAGAAAAAAGCTATCTGCCAAGTTGCGGGAGTTTCCTGGGATACTCTATGACTGCCACTTTTTCAAATGTAGTAAATTTGACCTTTCGTTAAGCTGTAAAGCTAGATATTCACATCACGGTATAAGTCGTGCCTGAGGTTCAACAGTAGCGTTTTTATCGCTGTTCAATCTATAACGACTTCCTGAAATCGATACTTTTTTCACAGCCAGGACTCACGCTTAGTTTCACTTTCTGGGACATGTCCTGAATAGAACAGCATTAAAATTCGCATAAGCTGACTTCTAAATGAGTTCACCTGAGAAGGTGTAAATATAGAGAGTATGAAACCAGCCTAAATTGCAGAATATATGCTGATTCCTTAATAAATGTGTGTGAAACCGGTCACAGCCCTGGTTCGAGCCTGCTTGAAAATCTCGAAGTTCTTTGTGCGTGCGTGCGTGCGTGCGTGCGTGCGTGTGTGTGTGTGTGTGTGTGTGTGTGTGTGTGTGTGTGTGCGTGCGTGCGTGCGTGTGTGTGTGTGTGTGTGCGTGCGTGCGTGTGTGTGTGTGTGTGTGTGTGTGTGTGTGTGTGTGTGTGTGTGTGTGTGTGTGTGTGTGTGTGTGTGTGTGTGTGTGTGTGTGTGTGTGTGTGTGTGTGTGTGTGTGTGTGTGTGTGTGTGTGTGTGTGTGTGTGTGTGTGTGTGTGTGTGTGTGTGTGTGTGTGTGTGTGCGCGTGTGCGTGTGTGCGTGTGCGTGTGCGTGCGCGTGCGCGTGCGCGTGCGCGCGCTCTCTTCAATTTCAGTGCTTGAATTCCTGATGCTCTTTTTTTGTTGCACTGTATGTCAACAATCTGTAAGGGCGCGGAGACACTGTTCAGCTGTCTCTTGACTCCGTTTGAATACGGCACGCTTTGTTTCTGGCGGTTCGTACTAAATAGGCTGCCCAAGGAGAGGGTCGAAGAACAAGTATGTGAGGAAAATAAAGGGAGCGGTAGTTCTCGCACTACATATATCCACGTGCTTCTCAAATTTTCTACCTTAACATATCGTAGAATCAAATAATTCAACAACTGCGCTGGAAATTCGGGAAAACGAGTATGGTATCTGCATAGCGACCTTTTTTTCTGGTTTAATACTATTCAGACACGCCCTGCCGCATTGGTAATCGCCACCAATCATGCAATTATAGCGCTTGGTACGAATTATCATTCGTTGCTGCTGCTCTTGCGACCTAGCCAGCAACGACCTAGTAGGAAAAGTGAACTGGATAATTTCATATACAGCGCAGAAAATGGCCTTCGGAGCACTGGTTCCTTACCCGACCACTTTGATTTGTTTTCCTTTTGATGCCGCTTCTGAAATTTTTTTTCTTTTCATATGCAGTGTCCCAAGGGCACGCGTGGCTGCGGAGACGTGCTACAGAAAAATTCAGTGGTGAAGGCCTTTCTCGGTGAATTCGTCTCACACCACGATTCCCATTCGACTTTCATCTCCCACAACAGGCCAGCAATAGGCACGCGACCAAGAAAACAGGTTTTCAAGAGCATATACAACAGTGCATTTCCACACATCGTACAGCGACATATTGCGGGGTCTGCTTTGTGCACATACCAGCTTGCATCTCTATCCACCCGGTCGGGGACGTCGCATTTCTGTGCAGCATAGTATAGATTTTATGTTTGTCTGCGAATACGCCTCCTACCGCGAATGCTTCTATGCTCGTGAATGTCGATATGTTCGTGTGGCTGTTTATAAAATTTACCTGAATATGTTCTTTATGCGTTGCCGAAATGACCATGGCTAGGAAAGAAAAGGAAGGGCATCACTGACATTTGAAAAAAAAAATGGCTGTGGTTTAGCTCTGGTCAAGCTTGGAGTGACGCGATAGCTACAGCTGGCCGAGTGGAAATCGCCCAGTCGAATTGCAAAGTCAGTCTTTCGCCGCTCCGTTTCGCCTGGTCGTTCCTTCTTCATCTTCGTCCCTGGACGTGGATTCACTTTCTCCCTCCCTCTTCCACTCTCCACTCCCCCCCCCCCCCCCCCTCAGTTTGGCCGTCACGCCGCGCCGCTGGCAGCTGCTCCGCACCACGTGGCCAACCACGTGACCACGTGGCAGCGCAGCCACGCTGAACGCTCGAAATGCTAGCGTAATGCAGCTGTCGCTACAAAAGTTCACATAAAACAAGATTTGTTTCAGGGCATTATGACTACGTTTACCAGCTGGAGTAAATTGTGCGGAGTCTCAAAGTCTCACATTCAGTTGACGTTATGCCATAAGTAGAAAGAAAGATAGCGGCTTTCACCCAGCTTCAATTCCAGTTTAGATCTTCGTATGTGCAAATGGGCGGCGCTGATGCAGTTAACGAGGAACCCTTTAGAGCTCGAATAACGGATAGAAACTGAGGCGTGGTAGTTCAGAGGTGTGGCCAGTCAAAGAAGGTGCGAGGTACCAGGGCTATCAAAGTATCCTCGCATTATCACAGCATGCCCCATTACCTAGCCCGTATAACGATAGGTCAGAAGGGTAGTTTTTCTCCTTTACGTCTTTTAGCTGCGTAAGAAGGAATTATGTGCTATGGGCAAGCGACATTTCTTAACTCAGAGTTCTCTGAAAAATAGCCGTTCTCCGCATGGTGCTTGAGAACGGAGCGGTTCGTTTGAAGACTTTGCTAATTATTTTAGTGGGCTACCATTACTTCTTCTAAAAAGGAAACAGATGTGTGGTTGCATTGCACGCCCCTAGTTTTAAATGCTTAATGGTGGAACACGAAATAATTCACATTATAGTTACCTATAGAAAGCCAAGGTCTTAGTCATCCTTTAAAGTAGACCAGTACGTAACGCTTCAAGAGTAGGGATAAGTGAGAAGTATACCCTGTTTCACTAAATCTTCCAATCTCTAAAACACAGGCACGGCATCCACAATAAAAAGCTGTGCTTCCACAATTTTATCGACCTACAAGTACTCTCTTTTCTGTTCTGCTGCTTCTCAGGCCTTTTCCCAAGTTAAGATTTCCAACTATCTTGCTCATGAATGAAGCTTGTCCAGTGTATCATCAGGACTGCGGCTTCCGAGTGCCTGAATTTTTTACTCCTCTCTATCCGACTTTGTTTGCTCCGTGCGTTGTTATGCAGTTGTTTTATTACACCTTTCATGGTTGTGGACTGTGTACCGATTTTGCCAAAAACATACAGGACCTGAGGTTTGCTTCTGATCCGTTTAGAGGAGCCCTTAGGGCATCCAGGAAAAATAAAAGGTGTTCAAATAGAATGACAAGGGTTCTCCTTACCACAGAGTTTCTGAAAAACATCTGGAGAGGAAGATGGCGGCTGTGCACTTCAACCACCATGCAGAGGCGCATGAATGCCGGGAAGTTGAGGTCTCGTATTAGGTTTAAGTACTGCTGTGCAAAAAACGTGAATCCTGCTGTCACAATACGGCTCTTCTCGGAGCAAACCTCGTAGGGATGCTATGAAAGTTTCGTGACCAGTCTAACACCACACTTTTGACTTTCGTTCAATTTATTGAATTGAAAAACGCAATACTGAAATAATTTAATCTGCACACAGAGGACATCATCGCGGAGCAGCTGCCGATTCTAAGGCGGAATCGACGTTTTCGTCTCAACACTAGCCGAGCCTAATATGAAATCTCGTCTTTCCGGTCTTCCCGCGCGGAGTGAAGTGTGGTTTAGGAACCTGTATAGGCAATAGCGTCAACTTTTACTCGGAAACTCGTCAGGAACTCTATGCTACTCACCTCACACAGATTTAGAGCTTACGAAGTGCTATGACCGCTCTATTACACATCTAAGAAGTGAACCCTGTTTCTTTGTTGCCTTTGGAAAAGGCTCTGCCTTAACAAAATGATAAACCCTCTATTAATTTTACTCATCAAATGGGTTTCCTGAAGAGCTGGTAGCGACCCCTGATACTCGCCGCAATGCGTCAGCGGTTAAAGTAGTCGGCTGTTGAGCACGAGGTTGCGGGTACGAACCCTAGGTACCACGGCGGCCGCATTTCTGCAATTGGAGACACGCAAATGTACAGCCGCTGTTTCGATGCAGGTAAAATAAGCATAAGAGGCCAATATTAATCACGACTGCTCCAGTGCGACATCCTTGTTTGACGATGAGTGCTTCATACAACGCGATATACTGCAACATGGAAGTAGTTACTCATTAATATAGAAGCCCTACAGCTTCCGCAGAAACTTCGTAGTTGAAGAAAAATTTGACAAGGCCCGATTGATTTGTCCAGGGGATCGAACCAGGACTGTCGCCGGTCCGAGGCAGTCGCTTTACCTTACGCTAACCAGGATGGCTAGCAGATTATACATGGCAAAATTAGTTTTTAAAAGTAAGTCAATTTAATTGCTCCTTACTGTTACAAAATTATAAAAACGCAAATAAATTACATTACCAACTATGACAAAAAGTAATGGCATTGCATTTCAATTACTTTCAGAAAGTTCCCGCAATTACTTTTAAATTAGTGTTCAATTTTGACCCATACAAAAAGTACACTAGACGCAGGTCCTACAGCAACTTTACACTTCTCAATATATTTCATCCCAGTATTAGCTGAGCTTTACAGTGGGTGTCGAAATTTTTCCCCTGCTTTGAAGATAGCGTGCACTTGCATATGCAGAATACCTCTTCTATTGATGCGTTTTAGGCAATCCTGTCTTGTGCATGGTGAAAATTTCTTTCAGCCTTGGGTACGCTTTGCCGACCGAAAAGCAGTCCGACATTCTCAATGAAAGCAATTTCTACATTTATTAATTTACTTTCGGTTCCAAGTTGTTGCCGAAAAATAATTCATTACATTTCTTAAATTACTATACCGGGCAAGTAAATCATTGCTCTACAAGTTGTTTTGAAAACTAACAAAATACTGTAATTGCACAAAAATAATTTTATTACCGCCATATCTGTGGCAGGTGATTGGGCGAGAGTGAGTATATCAACACCTCGAAGTGGGAACGAATTGTTGATGAATTCTCTCTCTCCCTACCATCCGCTAGCCGTCCTGGTTATACTAGTAGGTAGTGCGACTGCCGCGCACAGACGCTAGTCCTGGTTGGATCCCAAGACCAGGACGAATTTTTCTTTAATTACGGTGTTTCTGTGGAAGCTGCATACCTTTCCTTTGTAGCCATATGACTCTATTTGAGCGGAAGCTAATGAGTGATTACTCTCTTATTACAGATATACTCCACCTTTCCGGATTTCTCTGAAACACTGGACTAATCAGATGTCTCATGCTTGCGGGGTTGAAGGGAACAAATAGTGTTTCCTCGTCTTGCACGTGGGAACAAGTTCGGCACGAATAACATACACCTTTGACACGTGTGCTATCAGCAACAATTGCAATGTGAAAAAGACGTTTCATATACGAACAACGTAATTAAAAAATCTTGGCCGGGGAAAGCTCAGTACTAAAGCAGGTTAATGTCGCTTCGAAGGCCGAATTTTTACCCTTTAGAAGTGATAAACAACGTGGCTTGTATTTCGTTTCCAGAAGCTAGTCTGTGTTTTTCTGTTGTCATTTACGCTTTCTCGTTCGTGTTTAATTTGTTGCTGATAGTACATCTGTCCGATCAGGCTAGTGCCTTGTGACTGTATGTGAACACATCATTCGACAGAATGAGTTTGTCTGTGTAAGATTGGCTGTGTAAGGTCAAGTGTATGGCTTCGATGCTTTTTTACAGCTACAGAAAAAAAATTCATCAGCAGCAGCACCAACACCAGCAGCCACATCAATAGCCGATTACTTATAAAAAGGTAAGTACGCGGTAGTATACTGAAAAACTATAAAGTGTGTGCGTGTGTGTGGCTCTGTTGGTGCGTTGAGTTTGATTGCGCTTAGTGAGGTGTGCCTGCTTAAACAAATTTGACAGCTACTCGTGTATGCTCCTTCATGACAATGTTTCTCAATAATGATTGGTTTTTTTGTGTGGAAAGGAAATGGCGCAGTATCTGTCTCATATATCGGCGGACACCTGAACCGCGCCGTAAGGGAAGGGATAAAGGAGGGAGTGAAAGAAGAAAGGAAGACTGAGGTGCCGTAGTGGAGGCCTCCGGAATAATTTCGACCACCTGGGGATCTTTAACGTGCACTGACATCGCACAGCACACGGGCGCCTTAGTGTTTTTCCTCCATAAAAACGCAGCCGTTCGAATCCGACCGCGGCGGCTGCGTTTTTATGGAGGAAAAACACTAAGGCGCCCGTGTGCTGTGCGATGTCAGTGCACGTTAAAGATCCCCAGGTGGTCGAAACTTTGAAACAGTTTTGAATGCGATCGCACCCACATTGGTCTGAAGTAGAGGGCTGAAGAGCCAAGCTCCCTGTTTGTGCTAGACGTTAATATTCCCGCCATATTAATTGAAAATAGGTGCCAGCCTGCATTCAAGGAGGGCGCCGCGTTGTTTTTACTCAGATTTCTTTTTTAAACATGGCGAATAAATTCCGTGTATTATTGATATGCATGGCACAGTCCAACACAACTGGCTGCAAGAGCGTACGCTGATAGCCATCAATATGACATTAAACATTCTCATCTCTCTCCTGTCCTCATCGTCGTTGTTGTTGTTGTTGACCTCACACAATGGCCTACTAATCCTATCCCTCTTCTCTTTCTCTCCCCTAATAAGCATCTCCCTGACGCTGCTCTGCAGTTTCTACAGTATTACCTTTTTTGTTTTCGGCGGCGAGGCTCTGGTTTGATCGATGTTTTAAGGTACTTTCAATACAACAGTGAAAGATATTACAGCACGTTTATCTATAAGCCAGGAAACTGTAGTAGGTGCGGCCATTTTGAGGAGTGCGCCGGTCACTTCGTGAGCGTCTAGGGGCTAGGGGTGCGGATGTCTCACTGTGGAACATCGACCTGAGCGTTATGACAGTGACTGCCGTTAAGAGCGCATGAGAGGAAGCTTGGTTTAATTCTCCAAGCTGGTAGATATTTTTAGCTGATAAAACTGCGTTGTCCCTCTTTGCGCGCTTAGTATTGAAAATCCCCTGATTAGTTACTACCATCTGGTGTATTCTTACACGCACTAACGTCTCAGAGCACACGAACGTGTTTGCATTTCACCCGCATTCATAATGAGGCCGTAATCACAATGCCTCATCCGGCGACGTCGTGGACGCTATAGCCACTGCCAGTGTGGTTTTGTCCTCAAAATTATTATGCAAATTGATATAGGCATGAATATGAACATAGGCAGTTCAATTGCATAGACACTGAGCCACCGCGGGGGTCCTCTTGTTTCTGTCTCTCGCACAAACAAAGAAAGCTTTAAATGCCCCCAAAACCATATGCCGACATGAACGCCCGTCCTAAGCAACGCCCTAACCCCGGAAATACGTGGTTACGCACCGTTGCTGGTTAGATATTTTAAACCAGATAGCTGAATGCGTCAAAAGCAACAGCAAAATATTTCACCTTGTTATTCAACCTTGTTTGCACACCAACGTGTACTACACCGGCAGTTCGTCTCTCATATTCATTAGACAGAGCAGGACCCCCTCCACCCCCACACCGTTGGAAACACATTCACTGAAGATGTTTAAAGTTTGAAGTCATAAGTCGTCGCCTATGTAAGATGTTCCTCCTCAGATGTTTACATGAACATCATGAAAGGCGCACCACATCAGCTTAATTCTTTTGAAGACCAGAGATCCGGTACCCCTCTCAATACAGCGAGCGAGCGGTCTGCTCACAAATGCTGTGCGTTATTAATGAGCAGCTAAATGGATCGAAAGAACTTCCTGGTACATAATCATTTATTGCAAATCACTTGCATTTGGTGTTTTTAGGAAGTTATATGGAACCGAGCAAGTAACATTGAATGTCACCCACGCGTAATATACAGCGCAGCGTTCGCATGCTTCATCCCCCGGAACGAAATTAGTGGTCGTAAACAGACGAACTTTACCTGTGTTGCAAATCCTTCTCTGGTCGACTCTGCACTGTGAATCAGCGTCGTGTCGGCTCGCATGTTTGTTTGCATGTTTTCGAAAGGAATTATCTAATTGCACCCACTCTCCTGTGTTTATCCGTGCTCGTATGTTTTCTCGCGTGTCGAGGATAATGAGCGTTCATTTCACAAACGAGGAAAAGCAGCAGTTGTTCTATGTCGTAATGTCTTTACATTTCAGAAGTCGCATAGATCCCTGAACATTCAGTGAACTTTAGGTGAATGATAAACCAAATTAATGATCGATACTCATATTATGTACCTCTAATTTAAAGACAGAAGTCCTTATAGAGAGTAATAGGAATATTAGGATCTCACTGAAAATTAAAAATAGCAATCTCTGTTTAGTAGCTGACAATTAATTCTGCATTTAAATATTGTTTTATTTTCTATTTATCTGCTCGTGCATACCTCCACTTATAAAAGAATCCGTTCCGAGCATTGCGTTTCTCCTCCTTGGTTCTAAAAAATTAATTCGCTTTAATTCCGCGTTTCACGATGCGCTTTTCTCTAAACAAAACAAAATCAGTTTCCTTTTTTGTGCTGTTTCTCTACTTTTTCTTTCAAGTTTGCAACGAATTCAGTCGAAATGATAAATTATTGTGTCTGTAATTAAAATCGCTTAGGAGAAGAATGAGTCAACGGAAGAAAGTTTTTGATCGAGTACTCGTCTTTTAGCTTAGTATGAGGTTGAAAATCTTTTTAGGTGATCTTGGGGTTGGCCTTTTTATAACTTCAATGCTGTTTCTTCTTACTAACGGATTCCTTGTTTCTTCTATGTGCTCTTGAATGCAACTATATGTAGCTATTTAATCAGAACGTGAACAAGTTTGTAGGTTTGTTTCAACCCAGCTCACTGCACATGACCAAACACTCGCACTTCTATTGTTAAAATGGTGGTATTCATTAGATCCTTGTAAATTACGGCGTTCTGGAATTCAATAGTGGTGTTAATTCTATTGTTCGGGAAGCCTGAATGCTCACGTTGGCGGGGATAATTACCTCGAGGTACACCCTGCATTTTGGAAACTAAGACATATGGGGTTTTAATGGGAGGTTAAAAAGGTTTTCCCCCATTTAATCGCGGATGACACAGTTGAATGCCACCAGGACACCACCTGGTGATCGCGCGCGCTACCGAGCACCCATCGACCAAGGCGGGCCTTGCTCTGAAGGAACAAAGGAACGACACTTTCGCTGGCACAAACAGGCATTTATTACTACAACAATAACGCCAGTTAGCAACAAAGCACGCTAAGGAATCGAGATCGTCCGACTAACCAGCATAGTTACGATCGAATGTTCGCCCACACTAGGGCAGGGGATACTCCGCGGCCGGAAGGGACGAGATGCGGAAGAACGTTCCTCTCCACGAAGCCTCGCCCCGCTGGCGGAGAGCGGAGCGCCGCGCCTGACCGTAAGCCCGCGTCGAGCTTGCCGAGCCGAAGAGAGCCTCGTCTTCCGCGCGCGCAGCAGTCAAGCCGTCCGTGGCGCTCGTGGCGCTGCGACGCCGGCGCCCTCCCTTGTTAGTTAAGCTAACTACCGAGGAATAGTCATGCCCCCCTCCCCCTTCGAGACGAGGCTGCTGTAGGGTGCATCGCGGGAAAGCAAACCGCAGGGGACGGTGGGACACGTTCCCACAAACGTCGGGAGGTACTTTGGAGGGAGCTTGGCCGCCTCCAGGGGTGTGGAACCGAATTGGCTGCAAGAGAAATTCAGACGCCTTTTTACATCTCTTGCGCACTCGGTCAGCACAAACACCGGCGTGCCGCCAGAAGGTATTAAAGCGAAAGCTTTACTACGCGACCAGCGAGCCATTTCGGCTCATCGCGCACTTCAGCCGTATACCGTATGCCGTGGCCGACGAATAACCTTCAGCCGCCGTTGCCTAGCAACGCCGCAGCCGCATTCTAACAGATGGCGCCTTCGACGCCACTGCCGTCGCCGCTCGCTCCACAAGATGTTCTCCGCTGGGGTAAAGGGAGAGGAGGTATTGTGGTCGTTATGGAGCGCGCGAAAGAGACGCAACAACGACACAATGAAGCGAGGAAGAGACAACGCGCTCAAGAGACGCCAGAAGAACGCGCAGCACGACACGAGAAGCGTCGTAACGCAGATGCGGCTAGAATAAGTCGTGCCACGTCCCGGGGTGACTCTTCAACTGCGGAAGAGACCGGTTTGAGTTCTCGAGAGCCTCGGAATGAGACGCTGCGTAGACGACGTGCCGAGGAAGCGAAGCTTTCGCAATTCAACTAGGGTTAACCAGAGCTAAACCACAGCGAATTGTTATTGACCACGTCATTACTGTGGAACGCGCTCCGAGTAACTCGATGACGTGGTGCATTATTTGTGCTATAGTCCGGAGAAACTTCAACCCTTTTTGATGGTTTGTGGCGTGGGCGGCCTGTCCAATAGCGTGGCCTACGCAGCAGGTGTTCTCACGAGAGCATCCGACATCGATGAGGGTGACTCGACCTCAGCTTTTTTAAGGAGGTCAAGTAACTCGATTGCCGGTTACGGTATTCAGTGCTTGAATGCGGCTGACGCACAGACCGGCGCAGTCCGGTGCACTAAAGGGTTTGCCGGCCTACTAATCTGCTTTCTGTACAGTCCATTTCGGCCCCTGCACATTCATCCCTGCTACGTCTGGGGCGTTTGAATAATGATGTGATTAAATTTGGCTCTTCTTTTTCCGCTCAAAAGAAAAAAAAAACTCCTTGAAAGGACGCCGCCAGGGCAAAGCAAATGAAGGCTGTGCTTTTGACGTCTGGAATAGCCTGAAGTCATATTTTCCCCTCTAGCTGACGAGTGTAAATGAATATGCTTTAATAGTGATGATTCACGGTGTAATTCTGCCGTGTACCACTGGCCTCACACATAATATTTTGACTAAAAAGTGTTAGCATGAACCAAAAAAACCTTCCATTTCTGAGGGCTTTGCGATTAGGTAGAAGAAACACGTCGTTTAAACTTTTTCTCGCTTTCTTTCAGGAACAGGCGATGTTGTCTGCCTTAAAACCTTTGCGACGAAAATCGTCCACAGATGGCCAAGCAACGGCGAAGCTCCGCGGGCGCATCGTGTATCCCGTGCGCACTGCGACGTTCGAAACAAGCACAAGTTATGGGCAGGGGTGCGACTTTCTTTGGCCGTATGACGTTAATTTCGTTCTGCAGGGTTGCTTTGATGAACCGTGCTACAGGCCACATCTCATGCCACAGTCCTGAGATCCTCCTATGCAAACACGATGCCTTCACTCGTCTACACTTCTGGACGCACTGAAACGCTTGAGCAAGTTCTGGAACTTATACGATGCCTTTATAATGAAAGAACAGCGCAAAAAGGAACGAGACGTGACAAGAGCCTGTCGTGGGTTTTCCTCGAGTGTCTCGTCTCTTTTTACGCTGTCCTTCCATCAAAATGAACCATTGCCAACACGCCCCAAATTTTCGCTCGCTTTAGATAGTGCCATTTGATTTAGTCTCCCTGCTAACAAAAAAATTCGAACAAAACTGTTTTATTTTTATCACGCTCAAAAACCTCGTTCGCTCCGCGCACTACGAGGTAGAAACGGGCGCATTCTACGCCTGAGAAACAGAAGTTAATATCTGCGACCACTATTTGGGGCATAAATAAAATAAAAGGTTATGCACGTTGCTTTTGTTTAGTGAAGTTTACAAGATTTGAGCACGTCCAGCAAAATATGCGTACTAGACATATATGTATGCGGTCATTGAACAATGGTGTTATTCTATAAACAGAAGCCTGTGTAACCGACCCGAAGAGGCCCTAAGGCAATTATAAAACTTTTTTTTTTTACTTTGTTGCAAGGCTAGGAGCCGACCTGAATGCATACCTCAATTTTTATGGAATATGCAATGAAAGGAGGCTGTGGCCTCCTTTAGGAAGCCTGTTTCGGATAGATTCAACTCTGGGACAGTTTTCTTTCTTTGCCCCTCTATAAATCTCGAGTTTGCGGCTTGTACTTCAACTAACCTAACATAAAGCCTCGCTGATATGGGGTCTTGCGGACGCTCTGGAAAACGAAAGGCCAAAGCTATATGCATTTCTCAGCCAAAAATTCCAATACGCACCGCCAGATAAGCCGAATGCTAACAGCCAGGCCGCTCAAAGACACACCGAACAAGGTGAGGCCTTTACAATCAGTTTTGCTGAAAGCTACAATGCACTTAAGTTAATTAACTGAACTTATGAATAATCTTCCTATATCTTTCATTTTATTTTTCTCTCGGTCTGAAAGCGAATGAGTTATAAATATAGATAAGTACTGAACGGATTATTTTTTGTTGAACGCTCATTAAAAAGAATTTCAGTGTAAAGCCCTTCCGATATATGAAAGGAAAGCAATTAAAATGGAGTGTCAGCACACTAGTCAGCCGCCAAGTCCGCAGTGCTCCTGCGTATCAGTTATGCTTTTACTCCCTTGTTTGAAGTTAATCCGACAGCACAAATATTATGGCAAGCTGCCAGTTTCTAGTTACAACAAATCGTCTCATTCGTGCCAGTACGAACATTGAGATTATCACTCCCAATAACGACCTTTAAAAGCGTACTGCGCATTTTATTCCTTACTTTTGTTCAGACGTCAAGTTTAATATCGTATAATTAACGACAGCCGCCAAGATACTAGTTACAAATGAAAAACAGCGCAAAAAACAATGACATGACGAGACAACGAGACAGCACTTTTTTTGCGCTGCTTTTTTTTCCGTTTAACCCCCCTGCCTTTCCTTCTCCTCCTCCTCCTCCTCCTCCTCCTCCTCCTTGCGCTGTTTTCCGTTTGTAAGTTCATGCACCAACTAGCCCGCCAACATGCCCTCCCAAATAATAGTACCGCACCGACAATCCCCGCCATCCCTACTTTTGTAGCGACAGCTACATTACGCTAGCACTTCCATCTTCAGCGTAGCACCCCTTGAGCACTGTGGCGGCGCCGTGACTGGTCACGTGGACGGTCACGTGGTGCGGAGCAGCTGCCGGCGGCGCGGCGAAACCGAGTGGGGGAAGTGGAGAGGGGGATAAGGAGGAGAGAGTGTATCCACGTTCAGGAACGAAGATGAAGGAGGAACGCCCAGCGAAAAGGAGCGGACAAAGAATGACTTCGCAATTCGACTGAACGAGTTCAATTTGGCCAGATGTAGCTGTCGCGTCACTTCAGGTTTAACCAGAGCTTAAACACAGCCATTTTTTTTAGCATGTATGTAGATTGAAGTGAAATACGCGGCAACAAAGAGCCGCAAAATTCCCATCTTCTTTTATGGCTAAAGAACCATCATTGGTCCCAACACTCTGAGCACGATCACGACTATATGGGAGTAAGAAAGGAGTAGACTGCCCTCTAGCTCACTACCTTTTGTAAAACGGAGCACAGCCCTTTTTTCCCCTTTCTGTTAGCTGTGCAGATGCATTGTGAATTCTTTAAGTCATCCAGGGAATTCAGTCTTCACGAGTTCCAAGAGTAAAGATAACCGCCGTGAATTCATTTGCTGTATGCGGCGCAAAAATAACGGAGGCCACGGGAGACGACGCCCAATCGGCTTCGTAACCTTTGCTCCCTCTTGTTTTAGTAAGTATTCTGCTTCACAAAAGCAAACCGGAATATGCAAAAAAATTCCGCACTAAAAAGACATCCGTACTCACTGAACGTACGCTCAAAAGTAACCTATCTCGTGAATCAGCAGGTAGCAGCGTGAATCCTTAACATGAAGCGTCGTTACGTGAGGCATATACAACTGACGTCACAGTCGGCAGGAAATATTCACAGGATACAGGTGTGCGGGAAAAATAAACAGCCTGACGCCGCCACACCGCCAAATCGCCTTACATGCTTCAGGTATTAGGAGAGTATCATGCTCCGTCCGCTGGCTTGAATATCAGCCGTATGCGTGGGAAGATTGCAGCACAATAAATTTCTGTCCCAAGCATGTGTATCGCGTAAACCTTTCCTAACAAACCAATGTGCATTTCGGTTTCTTGCTGTTTATTGAAGCGAAAGCTTCACTACGCTAGGTAACGCCGATGCCGCCGTGCGTTGCCGGTTGACCTTTAAGTGAGCCAGTGGTGAAGCGTAGCTATAGGTCTTATGATATGTGGTCCACTATGGTGTCGCACCACTTCACCTTCGACCTTTAAATTCGCCTGTAGAGGGCGGTAGAGTAGGCCACAGCGCTCATTGGTTGACCAACCTTTCGCGACGAACCTTTAACTGCCACCTTCAAGGGTGGCAGGATGGCAGGGTGGCCGCGCTTCCTATCCAATGTGCGGAACGCACTCAACGTTACAGACGCCAGGCCGCGTCTAGTTGCCCGATACACCACAGCTTCAACTCTCTAACCAGGTTCAGCAGTACTTGAACCGCAGCTAATTTTACTTTCCTACGTTCTGTCAATTACGCCAGACAAATTTCATAATGCAGAGTTGAACAGACGCCCGTGTGGCAAGGAATTTTCAGTGCAGAAGTGCATTTAATCGCTACGGCTTCACTCCTTTCGTAAGCTAACTTTCGACCGCCCGTCTGCCCGTCCGTCGACACTGCTATAGACTGTATGGGAATAAAATGCACGCTAATATATATATATATATATATATATATATATATATATATATATATATATATATATATATATATATATATATATATATATATATATATATATATATATATATAATTTACAAGGGATTCAAGCCTACCCCACCTCGGTGCGCGATTGCTGCCATGTGCAGGGAAAAAGAAATTGACGGAAAACGGGGTGAAACACGCGCGTCCCACTGAATCAACAACGACGTACGGCTTCATAGAACTGGTATGATGCGCGCGCACGAGGAAAATGTGCCGGCGACTGTAAAGTCGAGGTGAGAGGTGAGAACGCCGGCGTCGGTGATCATCAACAGACATAGCTTCCCCGGAGCCACTCGATCGGCACGCACACAAAATCACCGGACTATATACGGCTCTGTAATATATATAATTGGTTTTTGGGGAAAGGAAATGACGCAGTATCTGTCTCATATATCGTTGGACACCTGAACCGCGCCGTGAGGGAAGGGTTAAAGGAGGAAGTGAAAGAAGAAAGGAAGAAATAAATGCCGTAGTGGAGGGCTCCGAAATAATTTCGACCACCTGGGGATCTTTAACGTGCACTGACATCGCACAGCACACGGGCGCCTTAAGCGTTTTTCCTCCATAAAAACGCAGCCGCCGCGGTCGGGTTCGAGCCCGGGAACTCCGGATCAGTAACCGAGCGCCCTAACCACTGAGCTACCGCGGCGGGTCGGCTCTGTAAAGCCGAAAAGCGTTTCTAGGGGCTGATTTTGCCCGGATTTCGAATGAATAGGTCGAATTAGAGTCGTACTCGAAGATTACGCTGGTCGGCTATCTCTGCGAACGTGCGTATCTGAATGGGGCCTAGGAAAGAGGCGCGCCGCGCTGACGAGCCAATGCCTTTGACTTTACTCTTAAAAGGGGATAATAATAATAATAATAATAATAATAATAATAATAATAATAATAATATTATTATTATTATTATTATTATTAATAATAATAATAATAATAATAATAATAATAATAATAATAATAATAATATTAATAATAATAATAATAATAATAATAATAATTGTTTTTTTGGGGAAAGGAAATGGTGCAGTATCTGTCTCATATATCTTTGGACACCTGAACCGCGCCGTAAGGGAAGGGATAAAGGAGGGAGTGAAAGATACTTGCGTTTGTCGGCGATGTCCAAGAATCTTACTAAGCTTGCTCGTTGCCGAGAACATGATGTACCCGTAAACATAGCCTCTATCTGTTTTGAGAGAACATGACAAGCAGTCAGCGACGACGAAGTTGTTTCGACAGTTGAGGTGAAATGCCGTAGTAATATTAATGCGTGCCCGAAATAAGAGGTCCTATTCTCTTGCAGCCCTCATCAAAATTACCATGATATTTTTTCTGGCGGTCAACTAACTATAAGACAGGCGGCTAAACTCAGAGCAGTTCACGAGAGATAATTGGTAGGGTTCGTTGCTGACAAAGGAATGCACTGAATTGTCAGCCCAGCAAGGACGCATCGTAACGTTTCTCGAAGAGATGCGCGTATGCAGAGAAATATGGTTTGTTTATGAGCTTTAATGTCCCAAAGCTACTCAGGTTATGAGAGACGTCGTAGTGAATGGCACCAGAAATTTCGACCATCTGGAGTTCTTTGACGTGCACTCACATCGCACAGCAAACGGGCCTCTAGAATTTCCCCCCAAAATTCTATCGCCGCGGCCGGTATCGAACCCGCGTCTTTCGGATCGGCAGCCGAGCGCCATAACCACTGAGTTACCGCGGCGGCTGCATGCAGAGAAAGAGGAGGTTGGGGTGAGGTGAGATGGTCCACTAAAAGAATTCAATGCTCGAGCCGTGTCTCAGCACAGCACAGGTAGCCTCGCTGACTTCCACATTGCTCTGCTAGCACCGGGTCATTAAAAGGATTTCGACGAACGTGAGATTTCCCAGCGCAACAACGTTTGTCGACTTACTTTGTTTAGTATCTCTCTTTAAATTGCAGTTGCAGTTCAGAGGAAACAGCAACCACACTGTAGCTGCGCCTCGTCGACAACGAAGTCACCGACGCCGCACCAGCGCTGTTCAGGTTGCTAAGGGGCATTACGGACTGGATGACCCGTTTCAGAGGCTGTTTGGCTTTCTGCGTGGAGCCTGTTGCGTGAGAGACTGCAAAACAACATACTTTCCGTGCACGTTTGGCCGATTTCGACAGCTGGACGCAGCTGGTCACACCGTCCTTCTAACTACTGCAACGCTATTTCGGGGAGCTAGCACGTTCAGCGAACATATGCGCGGGAAGGACCGCATTCTTCAGCCAAGTCTAAACAGGACCTGCAAAGGCATTCATGATGCCAACTGGATAATATTGCGAAGGTATAGTGAACTGAGTTGTTTGCTACGCAATGACATCACCATATGCACTACTTCACGCTAGTAATAATCTGATAAATCGCCTAAATTATCCGAAACATACCACTTGTTAACGCAACTGAAAAAAATTTTAGAATTCAACGATATTAAGGCGTCGACTGTGTGGAAGCTGCGGGTAAAGCATGCGAATTCTTCTTTGTGCTCGCGTTTAAAATAATGAGGCAATAGCCGTACAAAGCTGCGGCGGGGTTCAGGCTTCTCCCCAGCACAGTGGGGTGGGTAGGAACCCCGATAATGACATCCTCTACAGCGGCGGCACATTTACAACGCAGAAACACTAGCTCAGAGGAAGAAAACCAACGCCAGCGAAGGTAAAGTTCACAAAGCGTTGTTTGGCCGCATCGGAGGGCGCACGGCAGGATCTGGGCGATGGCAACGGAAATCTGAATCATCACTAACAATGGCATCATCATCAAGTTTCGCCGCACTTTCGCTATTGAAAAGCGAAGCCTAAAGACAGTCGCCACTTTAATAAGCGATTTCGTCATCACTTTGAAAGCTATACCAAAACAACTTCGTATCCTTGAATCTGGTCGATTTCTGAAAGAAAAAAAAACTCTCCAGCTTCCTTTTAATAACAATTAGATGCCTCATCAGATAAAAAAATGTGTCATCGAAAGCTGACTTCGCTGAGGCGCAGGAGGGAAGTGACGTAACAAGACCGGAGCATTCCCATTGGCTGCTGACAGGAAGTGACGGCACCCAACCGGAGGATTCTATATGTTGGAGGGATGTGATGTCACCAGACCCGATGTGACGTCCCTTCCGGTAAAGTCGTCAACAGCTGCTAATGCTATTGCACTGCCAACTCCTAACGGAATCAGTTGTCGTTGTGAATCTTTTTTGTATTCAGTCTTTGTGGAAGATAACCAATGCGGCACTAGTTTAGGGCTTATTTGCACAGCGTCTTTTCTGCTGTGCCTTCGTTTCAGTACCCAGACAGACACCATCGGCAGAAATAGTTTAGGGGGAGGGAAACTTATCTCTGATTACGTGTTAAAGTGGGATAGCAGTGCTTTCATTAATTAACCAACGATTTTGCAATACGGGGATGACCCATTCACATAGGCACCCTTGCATTTGTTGGTCGGCGGTTCGACTCTCGTTTCGGCTGACTCACGTTACGACTAGCAATCCTGTGCTACATCCGCGCAGATTCGAACGAAACCATTCCCACAATTGTGCGATAATTTGGGGAGGCGCAATCTTTCATCCAAAATTACAGCAATGGGCAAGCCATTGCGTCATTCTAGGGATGCATAAACTATATAGGAAGTGATGCTGTTTAAAATCTCAAAGATAGCGGCTTCGGCTTTGGTAGGAGTCGTCTCGCGACATTCAAATCTGGTCATTCGAGTTCTATTCCAATTATATTCTCCTTTGTAACTGGTAAAGCTGTAAGTAGGAGTATTACTGACTATTGCTGGATAACATTTCGTACTTTCCTGTCTTTGATGACGTCACACTGTTTCGACCAATCGCGAGTTTGATTTTTTGGTCGATGCAGGGTTTTGGTGGCTATAGCCGGGCTCTCGTGTCGAGGAAGCGTCTAATGCTTTCGCAGTAAAAGTGTTCTCCTCATCATGCAACCTCCGACTAAACTACATGTTACCGCCACGTCCCGGTACCGGTTGGCGTTGATACACTCGAAAGAGGTATGTCATTTTCCTTTTTATTATATGTCGCGCTCCTGCTTGCTGCAATGCATTTTTATTCTAAGCTCACGTGGGATACACTAGTTTTACTCCCGATAGCACTTGCAACTTTCTCTTGTTACCCGAAGTCTAAGAACTCCACATACTACTGAAACTTTTCCAATCTTCCACTTTTTCTTTTTCTGATGAGAGGGCTAAAATTCCTCTAAAGAACGAAACGTAACCCTTCGAGTGCATAAGCTCAAAGCGAAATAACGTGCATCCGACTGGTAATGACTGGCGTTGCATTACTCTGTACTGCCAGCAAAGCCCATGAAAAGTCTGGATGGGGTGAATAATCTTCGTACTGAAACAGACTTTAATCTTGTCGTCCATCTTGCAATCTTGCGTCGACGGCAAGGCGAACCCGCGTCGCATGAACTGGCAAAGTCGGCAGAAAAGGTCATATTCGCTATAAAAAAATGCAATAACTGCGCGCTTTCTTTTTCTCCCATTTTCAACCAACATGCGCTGTCGTTAGTTTCTATATACATCTTATCTGAGGCCTTTTTTGCTCTCTCAGTGCTGGCCACACGGCAGCCATCATTGCACCTAGCTCCACCTCACGTACATGGTTTTATTTATTTTTAATAGCCCCCACTCTCGCAATGAGATTTGCGTGCTCTCCTTCCAGTATCCATGTCCGCGGTCCGTACCTGTCTGCTGTTGCATCCCTCGAGCCGTTGGCCGGTGCTTTTTCTCCGATAGCATTCCTTCTCTGCACCTTCCGGTTTTCTTTTTTTAATACGAGATTAGTTTGCAGAGCATCACTCTGGAGAAATATATGTAATTGCGTGCACAGCCGCACATGACAGACGCAAGTAGTACAGGCAGTGAAGTTCCGTAATATTCTCTCCACATGCCACACATTGCTTTTCTTGATGGCTCCATTCTTGCAGACGTGATTTCTGCTTCAGCTCATCGATAGGGCGAGCGCGCAATTTCTCCTTTCAAGGGTGGTGAGCAATGGACTCGAAATTCAATTTGGACATCCCAAAGCACTGCTGTTGCAAGGGGCCGAACAAAATCAGAGTTCTTCCCCTCTCGTGTTCGCTGCGCCGTCTAAGATTGCTTCACCCTTTCTACCGCCTACATTAGCGGTGACAAATGCAAGGCCGGTCTCCTTTGGAAAGAAAGCTATAAAATACATCGGCAACTTTTCAACATCTCTAACTTTTCATGCGTTTGCTCGGCTTTCAAATTACAGCGAAGGTGAATAAGAAGAGACCCTATCGAGCGCACAGTTTTTAGGGCTTGCGAGTTTTGGTGAAGAAGACGTTGGCCTGTGACCTTTGTGGAAGTAGTGGCGGTAATTGAACTGCTGCAATGCCCTCTGCCAAAAGAAAGGGTGGTTGCATTGCAGCGTAGAAACCTGAAGCCTGAGTGAAAAGTTTGCGTCTACGAACTTAGGTTGCTGAATGACTTGCTCCGGAAAAGCATCAGCTTATTCCAGAATATTGCTTAGTCATGCATTAGCAACCTCTGACGCTACCAATGCGTACACATAATTTTTTTTTTGAAAAAAAATGCTTAACAGGTGGTTTCGCTTTTAAGCGAAGGATGACAATCCCAGTCGCTTAACTGTCAGTCGTTTGATCAACGTACTTATAAACAAGAGGAATAAAGTTTTTACGAAAGTTAGCAAACCTTTCGCTTCCGCAATTTTATGTCTATCTTTGGAGCATTTGGAAGAGCCAGCTTTTTGGATCTGCATTTTGCGGCACATTGGAGATGACCTCTTCAGCAACTTAAAAGTAGTCAGTCTTAACAGAAAAGTGCTCTTCAGAACTTAAATACCAAAACTAACATATAGTGAATCAAACCACTAAACTTCTTCCACGGTCTACGGTACACTTTGAGCTGGACAATTGTGCGTCTTTTTTTTCACGAAGGGTTTAAAGTAGCCGCCATCCTGAAGATATAACACGAAGCCAAAGTTTATGGAATTAGTTCCAATTACGTGCGAAACTGGGATGAAAGGAAAAATCTATAGGAGCTGATATACGACGTTTCTTTTTGAGTTTCCATTTCTGCAATGAGCGCGAAAAAGTTTTAACTACACAACACTCACCACTGTTTCTCAATGGTAGCACCGCGGCTCAATGACTACGGCTATTTTTTTATCAACATCTTAGCCACCGTGTTCTAAAGTACCACCTTAAATGATAACGCTGCATGTAGGTGCAACGCTAGAAAAGGTTGACTTCTATTGCTGCTTGAAAGACAAACGACGCTTTGAGATCTCCGTTAGGGAAACACTGAAAAAATTTTTTAGAGTATTATTTCACTTTAAAGTTTACTACTCGGCAAAAATATTAACGGCCTGCCGATGCATGCAATATTGTCACTGACTGCTTGACGTAGAGGCTGGCGGCGAGCACAGGTGATAGCAGGAGCACAGGAACAGGCAGGTCCGCCAGCAGCAGCGTAGTCGTCGGCACGCGGCAATCGCGCTTCTACTTTCTCTTCGCTACACTATACCTCCTCCGACCAACCATCTCTGAGCTACGCCGTCGCCTTCCACCTTTCGTACATCGTCAGTACCAGACCGCTGCCG
This sequence comes from Amblyomma americanum, assembly GCF_052857255.1. Classification (NCBI taxonomy): domain Eukaryota; kingdom Metazoa; phylum Arthropoda; class Arachnida; order Ixodida; family Ixodidae; genus Amblyomma; species Amblyomma americanum. Next base: position 131,053,369 of record NC_135499.1, read on the forward strand.
ATTCCGGCTCTCGACGCCACGAGTTCGTGCCCCCGCCTGATGCACGCAGGAAAACGGACATCTGGAGGACTGCAGACCAGCGGCCGCTGTGTTTCCACTGTGGTGAGCCTGACCACATGTACTGCTACTGTCCGTACCGCGAACTCGGCCTTCGAGGTTTCAACCGGGCTGATCCGCCCCCCCCGCCACGGTGAACATCCCCGCGATATAGAGGACTACCTTCGACGCTCTCAATCGCCAGTGTCAGCTTCATCTCGCACCTCCCGATCGCAGTCCCCTCGCCGATCATCACCCCCTTTCGCCACGTCGGGAAAACTAAGTACGGCGACGCCTGGAGGTGGCGTTGCCGGTGTTGCACGCAGTAAAGAACCTCCGCCTACGTTGGAATGTCCCCGCTCGACTAATGGCACCATTGGAAGCGAAGACTGTTCTGTGGCATCTAGCAATGTAAACGTTTTAATCGACGGTCGTGACGTAACGCCGCTTGTCGACACCGGCGCCGAATACTCGGTCTTTAGCGGCAACTTCTCTCGGCGTCTTCGCAAGGTTACCACCCAGCGGGACGGCCCGCTCATACGTACCGCGGGAGGACACCTCGTAAACCCTGTTGCCAAGTGCACTGCCCGCGTAGAGATTCACGGTGAGACATGCCCAGCCATATTCGTGATCTTGGAGAATTGCTCCAAGGATGTTATTCTTGGCATGGACTTTCTCCGTGAGTATGGCGCTGTAATCGACGTAGGGAGGAACAAGTTGACCCTCCGCGCACGTTCTTCATCGCCAGTAACACCTCGGGTCCCACGCGCTGCGATGAAAGTTGATGCCGACCATGTTCACTTGCCGCCGTTGTCGGCTGTTTTCCTGCCGGTCCGAGCCGATACAACCGCATGTGGCGAAGGCGTTCTCGAAGGAAGTGTCCAGATGCTACTTACGCGGGGCATTGGTGTAGCGCGAGGGATCGGCAATGTTCAACATGGGCGTACCAACATTTTGGTGACCAACTTCAGGAACAGGCAGGTCCGCCAGCAATAGCGTTGTCGTCCGCGCGTAGCAATCGCGCTTCTACTTTCTCTTCGCTACACTATATTTAGATATTTAGTTTTTGTTACATCTCCTTGTTCAAACACCTCGCCTTACAATGATTTCCTAACCCGTCCTTTTGTTTTCATTTTTTGTGAATGATAAAATTTTGAAAACGGCACATATTCCAACCCGCCGCGGTGGCTCAGTGGTTAGGGTGCTTTTCTACTGGGCCGGAGTACCCGGGTTCGAACCCGACCGCGGCGGCAGCGTTTCGATGGAGGCGAAACGCAAAAGACGCCCGTGTGCTGTGCGATGTCAGTGCACTTTAAAGATCCCCAGGTGCTCGATATCTATCCGGGGCCCTCCACTACGGCACCTCTTTCTTCCTTTCTTCTCGCAGTCCCTCCTTTACCCCTTTTCTTACAGCGCGGTTCAGGTGTCCGCCCAGATGTGAGACAGATACTGCGCCTTTTCCTTTCACCAAAAACACATTTAATATTCCACTTATACAGGTTGTTTTTAGAAGTCAGTAAAAGTAACATTCAAAAATAGGCTTTCCAAGAGAAAGTGATTTCTCCGCAGTCATAGTGCCGGCAGTGGCGGACGTCACAAAAAGTGTGCGATTAGTTCATACAAATCTGCTAATCAACCTTTTAATTCTACCAGATAGGCGTTTGCACGTAATTAGAGAAATGTAGTGGGCCGTTGTTGCAGCCGCGATCAATTGCTAGATGTGAAAAAATCTAATTACACTTTGTGCCACGACGCCAACAATTTCGGTTGCCCGGGTTCATCGACGGGATTTGCAGTGGCTGCGGAGCCTAGCGCGTCTCGATACAACGTTCCTGCGGAGCCCGCATAGCCTTGCCTACGGATTGATGTTGCTCGGAGTCGACGCATCACACCCTTTTCCCTCTTTTTGTCTGGCTCGAGCGGCAGTATGCGATGCCCCGGGAGCAGGCAGGAAAAGGGAGGGAGTGGGTGCTCTCCACAAACGCTCGCCTCGCGGCCCGCACTCGCCTCTTCGATAGGCTTGAACGGCCGAAATTTCTCGCCGCATTGCGCCAAGGGCAATTGCATTTCGGTCAATCTAATAATAGGTAATGGGTGCCCTCCGCTACATTTACCTAATTGCAATGAAAGCCAATGTGCTGAAGTTGGAAAGTTACTTAGCCTGAATAATAATAATTGGTTTTTGGGGAAAGGAAATGGCGCAGTATCTGTCTCATATATCTTTGGACACCTGAACCGCGCCGTAAGGGAAGGGATAAAGGAGGAACTGAAAGAAGAAAGGAAGAATAGGTGCCGTAGTGGAGGGCTTCGGAATAATTTCGACCACCTGGGGATCTTTAACGTGCACTGACATCGCACAGCACACGGGCGCCTTAGCGTTTTTCCTCCATAAAAACGCAGCCGCCGTGGTCGGGTTCGAACCCGGGAACTCCGGATCAGTAGTACTTAGCCTGGTGATAAACTTATCCAACACGTTTTCTGACGTCCTTCAATGCAATCGCTACGATCAAGAAACAATCATCTTATCTCAAAAAACTTATATTTGAAAATTTCCCAGTTTTACAGCGAATAGCCTACACATTTCGATCGCTTCTAATATAACAATTCGAAATGCTAGATATATTACAACTCGGACAGCTCTGGCCTTGGAAGCGAGACGTCGTGAGTTTGGTCCCATATCATACCATCGACACTCTTCTTTATATCTCAGGAATCGCAGATTCGAATCAACCAGAAATTGTGGCGAAGATGACGATGAGGCGTAGGAGGAAGAAAGGCAGGGAGGTTAATAATAATAATGATAATTGGTTTTGGGGGAAAGGGATTGGCGCAGTATCTGTCTCATATATCGTTGCACACCTGAACCGCGCCATAAAGGAAGGGATAAAGGAGGGAGTGAAAGAAAAAAGGAAGAAAGAGGTGCCATTGTGGAGGGCTCCGGAATAATTTCGACCACCTGGAGATCTTTAACGTGCACTGACATCGAACAGCACACGGACGCCTTAGTGTTTTGCCTCCGTAAAAACGCAGCCGCCGCGGTCGGGTTCGAACCCGGGTGGTCGGAATTCCAGGTTCACTATTCCTCATGCCTGCTTACACGTTGCAGATCATTTCCTTTGTTTGCTTCGACAGCCAACGTTTCTTGAACTTCACTCGAATCTTCTCTGGTGAAAACGCTTCCAACCCTTGCGAAGTCGACGAGCCGGAACAACCGAAACCACCCAAACAGTCGGCAGTCGCCATCTTGTCTGCAAGGTCGGGGAATGCCTAAAACCCGCGACCGACTTGAGAGAAGAAAACCCGGCGGAACCAAGAAAAGTGTTGCAGGCTTGAAAACTTCATTTCGGAAAATTGGTACCGTGACAAAAAATATACCGCAAATAAAGAGCTTTCTGATTTCAACTTGTTTTTGCAGAAAACTGCTCATGAAACAAGGCACCATTTTCAGCTGCGTTGGAAGATAATGCGTTACGGCACCGTAGCTTTGGCTCCATTGCCAAGAAAAAGCGTCTCTGAGTATAGGTACGGCTCTACGTGTCGCGGCTGGTTCGTTTCTTTGGAAGCCCAATAACTTCACACACAACGCGGGACAAAACGTATACATCCTAGTACCTCCCCCTTTAAAACTGCGCGCAAATGTTACGCTTTTCAGTGCAGCCTGTCTTTTCGAAGGCCTTTGTGTACACCAACACAAGCGCTGTCAGCGTTTAATACGCCCTCTAAAATGCAGGAAATATGTCAATCATGTGTGTTTATTTGACTTATCTAACTGCGCAGAAAATACAAAGAATTGAAAACTCATTTTACTTATTTTTCAGATGCAGCGTATACAAACAAATTTTGGGAGGACACACGGCAGCTTTTGTTTAATATTTATTGCCATAGGTCCTCTCTCTTACGTTAATCACTTGTATTATTTCACTCTAGCTTTAGTCCAAATGTTGTAATACATAACCAAAACAGGAGTGTAAAATTTGGCAGGGTGACTTCTCGGAATAACACATTTGAATCAAGGCACAAAAGCAAAATATATTGCGCTTCGTGTCATACGAACAAACTAAGGATGTGCGGTTTCTTTTACGTGAAATTTAGGTTACGAAATAAAATACTCTGCCACTTATAGCAGGTAAAACAATAGTTATACTTCATTACCTAAGAAGCCAATTAATTAACTGATAGACTGCCCGAAACTCGGCCAAACATTTAGTTCGCAAGTGAAGTTAGAGCGTCCGATAAAAAAAAAATATCAGTGCTATTCTCGAAAGCTGCTGTATTTTGCTCGTTACGGCCCCTTCCAGATGCAAGGTACAGAAACTGAAGAGTCCCCCGCACGCTCTTTTTCACTGGGCCTGAGTACTGGCCTTAAATAAGGTATTTTATCCTCCTCCTCCTCCTCCCCGAGACAGCTGCGGCTCAGACACTCTTATACTGAAGCTCCGCGAACTTGAGCCGTCCATAGAAGCACTCAGATAACGAGTGCCGCCCAGCGCATGCATTGAAAGCGGGTGGTGCCTACGATGAACTTAAATTCCTGGACCTTTTGTCCGTAGCATCATAAAAGTAAATTGCCTTCAAGATAAAGCTTACGCAATATTATAACGCCTCTAGGGGCTTCTTTTCGCACTGTACCGCCGTCTAATTGTATATTCCCACGAATCGACTGAGATTAAAAAGTTAATGTTCTTCGGAAACAAAGTAAGCTCACAAATTCGCGACGGAACTGCCAGTAATTCTGCTTGAGAGTTATTTTCGTAATGCACGCCGCTTTTAATAAACGCTTAGCACGCGATGCATCAAACACTTCGCGTCTTTGTGTGCGTGCGTGTGTTTGTGTGCATACATGCCCGTGCTGTGCTGTGGGCAACTGCAGGGACGGAGGCGCGCGTGTATGCAGGAAAAATTTTAAACATAACCTCAGTTTGATTAATAATAAATACTAGCAGCTGCATTTACAGAATTGCACACTAAGATATTTTGATCTTAAAATTTCTGCTGTTTTCGGAAGGAAACAATCCCTGAAAATTAACAGGAATAATGAACTTGTCCGTTTTCACATGTAAATGTATAAAATAGAGCTTATATTCAATACCTATACGCGAAATGAAGAAATAACTACTCACTGAGAGCAAGCTTTATTGTTTGAAGTGACAAATGCAGGCCCATTTCCCCGATAACCGATCTGCGAATTCTCCATAGACAATTTTCCCTGATAAGAATGCTATACCAGCGGAAAGTTTTAAACGCGCTGTGAGCTTTAAACGCGCTCCACGCTGAACACGAATCTACCGAAATGGTGATTTAAAAGGAGCACATACCGTTTCAGTTCCATGCTCCACGCGTTATTTCCTCGCTGAGAAATAAAACCAGTTCAACTACTGATTGTATACCCGTCGTTAAGGGTAACTAACAGACTGCATACCAAGAAAAGGCAAGTTTTGCAAGGATCGGCGGAAATTTAGATGGGAGGATGAGATTAAGAAGTCTGCAGTGGCAAGATGGCTGCAGCTGGCACAGGACACAGTTAATTTGAGAGGCATGGGAGAGGCATTTGTCCTGCAATGGGCTTAGTCAGGCGGGTTATAATGATGCTGATATGTTACATGACTCGATTTTATTCCTATTATAAACAGGTATTTTTCCTATCATGTTGGTAAAAAATTCTCTTTTGGAGTTTAGGGTCTGTTCCGATTTAAGCCTAAATCATATTTCAATTTGAATCAAGTGCTTCCTCTTTTTCTACGATTACCAATCGAAATAAGCAGCGAACAATAAAAACACCCAGGCAGTCGAAAGAAACGTCATTTTCGCGTTTTATTTCTATCCAGGAAATGTTTGGAAAAACAAGAAATCATTATTCCCAAAATCTTGGGCACCATCACAAGAATCGCGTCAACACACACACACACGCACACATGCTGTTTGTGGAGGGCCCGAGCCCTTGCTACTCTGAGGTCCCCGTCTCGCTCAAGGTGCATGCTCTTTGGGAGGGGGATACGTTGAGGGTAGAGCGCAGGATGGCTGAAAGGGGGACTCCCTCGGTAGTGTGCGTAATTGAGGTCAGGCTTAATTAGGACAATAAAATGCGGCCAGCCTCTGAGTTGGACAGACGGCCTTTTTGTGCCGCAAAGGTAGCTTCGGTGAGTTCCTCAAAGGTGTTGTGGACACCGAGTTTGAAGAGTCGGTCGTTGGATGTGTTGGGGGAAGACGCAGAGCCGTTTTCGTGCAACTTCGCAGGCGCGCATTTACCCGGTCGCTCTCTTTCTATTGGAGGGGTAGCTAACATGGAAGGGCATATGTGGTACGGCTTATCATGTAAGCCTGGGTGAGGCGAGTCGTGTATCGCTCGCGTTGGCCAGACCGGCGGTTCGCTATGCGGCGAATCAGTCTGGTGGTCTGTTGATCGTGTTTTATAAGTCTCTAGGACTTATCTGTCTGTGCGCACCATGAGAGTGGAGAACTAGCCCTAGCACACGGATTTTGTATACTTGTGGGATAGGATAGGTACCTAGGGTGAGAGAGATAGGTGGATTGACTTAATCGTATTGCTTGGGCCGGTAGAGAAAGAGCTCTGATTTTGAAGGGGAGCAGGTCAAGCCACGCTCCCGCACATATGTGTCGATGGCGGTTAGTGCCAACTGTAGATGTTCTTCGATCTCGGCATCACTGCCACGGTTTTCCCAGACAAAGATGTCGTGGGAGTAGAAACTGAAAAGGATGTCGGGAATTTGAGTTAGCTGTTGGGGTAGTTGAAGGAGTGCTATGTTGAATAGAAGAGGGCAGCGGACGGCTTCCTTAGGCGTACCTCGTATTCCCAGCGTGATCCCTGTGAGGCGGTGGTCGCCGAAGGTAAGCGTGGCTGTGCAGTGGCTGAGGAAGTCTCGGATGTAGTTGTACGTCCTGCTGCCCACTCCCAGACTCCCAGGGTTGAAGGTTTTGTAGGATAACTCAGTGTGCAACGTTATTAAAGGCCTTAGTGAGATCCTCCCCTAGAATAGCTTTGGTGTCGGAGGTTTGTGAGTTGAGAATGTGATGTTTTACCTGTAGGAAGACGTCCTGTGTGGAAACCCAGGACGAAATCCAAACATATTAGCGGCCATGAGATTTTTGCCTTCTAGGTATTGGCAAAGCATGGTCTGGACTACATGCTCCATCAGTTCGCCAACAGAAGATGTGAGGGAGGTGGGTCTGAGGCAAGAAGTGAACAGTGGTTTCCCAGGTTTGGGTATGAAGACGACTTTGGCCTGTTTCCAATGCGGTGCGGTGGGAGGGTGCCCATTTTGCCAGCACTCATTAAAGTGTTTCGGGTGTCTAGGACATATGTGAGACAATTCCTGCGCCATTGCCTTTCCTCAAAACCAATTTTCATTACATTAGTAACCCGCTGCGGTGACTCAGTGTTCAGGGCGCTCGGCTGCTGATCCGTGTTATCCTAATTCGAACACCACCACGGCGGCCGCGTTTCGATGGAGGCGAAACGCAATAATTTCGACCACGTGGGGATTTTTAATGTCAGTGCACGTTAAAGATCCCCAGGTGGTCGAAATTATTCCGGAGCCCTGCACTACGGCACCTATTCCTTTCTTCTTTCACTCCCTCCTTTATTCCTTCTCTTAAGGCGCGGTTCAGGAGTCCAACGATATATGAGACAGATACTGCGCCATTTCCTTTCCCCAAAACCCAATTATTATTATTATTAAACGCAAAGGCATCCGTGTGCTGTGCGATGTCAGTGGTGGTGGTGGTAGTGGTTTTATTAAAAATGATAGTAAAAAGGAAGGAAAATATTTTTTGCTAGCCCCGGCATCTGCCATCGATACTGAAGCACCTGAGCTGGGGCAGCGGAAATAAAGGACAGCAGGCAGAATGGAGAAATGAAATGAAAGAGGTGAGGGGACAGGAATAGAGGACAGTGCACGTTAAAGATCCGCAGGTGGTCAAAATTATTCCGCAGCCCTCACTACAGCACCTCTTTATTCCTCTCGTCTTTCAGTCCCTCCTTTATCCCTTTCCTTGCGGCGCGGTTCAGGTGTCCACCGAGATGTGAGACAGATGCTGCGCCATTTCCTTTCCCCAAAAACCAACTTATTTGGATTGCAGAAACGCGCGGGACTAAATGTTGCAGTCGTAGTTCGTCGGCACATCCTTCTCGACAAACCCGATGCCACGAACGCCAGCATAGCTTCCGCGCCGAACGAACGGGCAGCAAGCCGCAAGCTTCGTGGTGAACGCGCTTTGGATGAGCGCTGCGTTGTTCGCCGCTCACCGCGTGATTCCTGCGTCCCCGCACGGCCCCACTGCGCCCGAACGAGACGAGCGGGAGAGAGAGAGAGAGAAAACTTTATTGGGAATATATATGGAGGAAGTATGAGAGGGCCTTGAAGGGACCCTCCCTTACAAACACTAGGTGGGCTCCTCGTTACAGGAGCCCATTGGCCTCCAGGGCTGCTCGGGCTAGGACGACTAGGGCCTTTTGGCTCCTTAGGTCGGAGCGGGAGGCGCTGCCGTCGCGCGCTATCTGTTGGAGCAGAGGCGTACATTGCGAGGAGGAGAAGGAGGAGGAGGAGGAGGGAGCGGTTTTAGTGGGCGCCGCCTGGTGGCGCTACGTGCGCGCCAAGCGAAGACGAAAAGCAGCGGAAACGTGCTTTGCTACTCGCTAAACTGCGACTTCTGTAATTTCTATGCTCATAATTACTAATATACACCACAGTACGTGTCTCTAAAGCGCCCTTCAAGACAACACCGTATTCACTAGACGCGCCTCTGTTCATTCCAAAGCATCGAGCTGGCGTGGCGGAGTGGTTAGCGTGCTCGTCTCGCACTCCGGAGACCCTGGTTCGATTCCCAAACTGCTGCTGCTGCGGACAGGAAGAATGAAAAGGAAAGTGCACTGGGCTGCCCACTAGCTCAAGCCGAGCCACAATTGCTGCCACGTGCAGAAAGTAGGAGAGTTGAAAGAGAGGAGAGCAAAGATTGAAAGAAAAGACGCGTGCTATAATGCCTCAGGCCAATCCCGGACGCAGTGCAATACCGGGCCAACCTGAGGCGGAGGTGAAGCAAGCACTTCGCCACATATCCAAGAATAAGTTTAATATCCTGGGTACAAATGGGACCTGTAGAAGATATTAAATCGGGCAGGTAGGTCGCCCAACATTTTCTACTAAGTTTTATTTATTAATGTTTCTGGGATTTTTCGCTCACAGCCAACGCCGCCGACGCCGACGACACCGGCTTTTCTGCGACACGGGGCCCTTAACGCTTTCGCGCTAAAAGCCAATTCAATTTCCAACTGCTACAACTTAAACACTGCATTGAAATTGGCTTTTGGGGAAAGAAAATGGAGCAGTATCTGTCTGTCTCCACGGTGTAAGAATTGTGCTGTCTCGCCCTTCAGCGCTGCGTGCATGGACGGTGGCACTGCAACGGACTATGTTCTACTGTGACTGAATATGTGCATTGATGGTGACTTCTGGAGTGGACCTTGTTCTGCTGTGAGCGAATATGTGGATAGATGGTGACTGCGGGAGTGGAATATATGTTCTATTGTAAGTGACTATGCGCATAGCGGGTCAGATCCGACAGGTCTTAGGTTGTTATTAACATATAAGTGACGCTATGGTGGAGCAATTGCCGGCAGACTTAAGAAAGTCTGTCTGTCTGTTGTTGCCAGGAAGAAAGAAAAGGAAAGGACACAGGCTTGCTCACTGGCTCAAGCCGAGCCACAATCGCTACCACGTGCAGATAGTAGGAGAGTTGAAAGATGGGATAGAAAGACAGGATAGTACAGACGCGCTAAAGACAAGGCCGATCCCGGAGGTAGTGCAATACCGGGCCAACCGGTGGCGGGAGTGAAGAATCCTTCAAACTCTCCGCCACATTTCCAAAAATAAGTCCATTGGACCCGTAACAGATACTCTACGGGGTCCGGACATTCGCTCTCTCTTAAGAAACGCTAATCCCACCTGTAGCATACAACTCAACTCGCATTTAAGCGGACCCCTGAATCGCGGGGTAAGGGGAGGGATAAAGGAGGGACTGAGAGAAGAAAGGAAGAAAAATGAGCCGTAGTGGAAGGCTCCGGAATAATTTCGACCGCTTGAAGACCTTTAACGTGCTATGACATCGCACAGCACACCGGCGACTTAGCGCTTCACCTCCATGAAAACGCGGCCACCGCGGCCGGGTTAGAACCCGGGAACTCCAGAGCAGTAGCCGAGCGCCCTAACCACTGAGCCCCCGTGGTAGGTTGAAACACTACGTCGACAACTCTTTTTGAGCTAGTTGGTGCATACTTGAATTTGTGGAACACTGCGGCGGTTCTAAGAATTGATAAAGATGTAAATAGCAACCATCTCGCCCCCGCCTTCATTTTGCGCTGTTAACAAGTGAATTGCAGTGTATGTGACACTACAAGAACATTTATGCCTAGCAAACAAACCAAAGCGGTGTGCACTGCATGAAATAACGGGACGGACTCTCTTCAAACATTGCACTTCACTTCGCCAGCAGGAGCTACGGTATGTCAGCGCACCGACTGAAGATGTTATAACGTTTGTCTTGCTGTTGTAAGGACTGTAAACCCGCAGAAAATTGTGGCTCCCATTGGGCTCTAGTTCCACGAAGGCGCTTTTATTTCTTCTTGCACGGTATTGTTTTTATGCCAAAACCCTGCTTTGACCGGACTCTGAGCATCGCGATCAAATAATACATCCATTCGAGCGAGGAGTTCAGTTATTCATTGGGCGCTGACTTCTTTCTAGCGGTGGCATATGGTTCCCAAAACATCGAAACTCAGAAGGGGGCGCAATTGCGTAACAACACTGAGGAGACTCGCCTTTTGTGCCCCCGGCATCGTGCATTTCCTAACGCGAACGCACACGGAATTGCTTTCTCAAGCCCCGTCATATTACATGTGCTGCCGAGTGTCGTCACATGACCTCCGAAGCGAACGTGGAGCAGTTATAAGCATCGCTCGCTTCGCCAGAACTCGCACGTGTCGCAACCGCACCTTTTGTGGCCCCCCGATGCCTCAATGGGGAGATGGGGTTGGCTGTAAAATACCGAGAGAGACGGGCACTGAATAACACGCTTCAACTGTGACGCTTGCAAGAGCGCAACACGGGACCGGAATGTGCTGAACGATTTGCCACGGCTGGCCGAACAGGCTGCTATTCAAAAGATCAGCGGGAGCGGCGTCGGCTCAAGGCAGGAGACGATCGGCCGACGCAACGGCTGCTTCGCGGCAGGAACTTCAATTAGGTGGCGACATCCGACCCGGGTTCTTTGTACGTTCGCCGTTAAGAATTTCTGGAGGCAGGCCACAGCGAAGCGTAGAGCGTCGGTACTTAACGTTCAATCAAAGGGGTCTGATTTGTCTCGTATAAATTAGCAAAATGTCGGCAGAAGCGCGGGTTGATATTATAGTGCAAGCAAGGCAGCAATTAATAGGGGCTTGTTGGTTGTACATTTTTGACGGAATTAACGCGCTACTCTAGCAACTAGACGAGACCAAACGGGGTACACAGGACCAGCGCGTTTTGCCTCGTTCAATTCCTAGTGCAGCGCCTTAATTATATCAAAAAATAAATATTAAAGTGATTGCGAAATCGGCGCGGAAGTGATGGATCCCGTGATGGATCCGTGAGGACTACTGTGGAGGCCGAGTGTGAGCTAACTGCTATGTGTCGCTCTAGGTTGCGCTGCGCATTGGGTGGCAGTTTGGTAAATACTTCTACAGGGAAGCTTACGGGTTTAGCGCATTAATCAACTAATGCTATTAGAGTTTTAGTTTAACCATTTAGCCCTGCATTTGGCCGTGGAATCTGTATCGTCAGCCTTTAGAGAAAGCCTAGACGGGCTTATGTGAATCCGCAAAATCTGATCTGGACTCTCGTCGCCTCCAGTCGTCTTTGATTTCTCTCTCTCGCACTTCCCTCTCCTTCCTTTGCCCTAAAACGCGGAGATGGCATTCCTCTTTCTCAACTTTGCCAGCTTTGTGAATTGAGTTACAAAAATAGATTACTTAATTAAGTTAAATTAATTTAGCAAGTAATGAAAGTCTTACTGCTGCCGCTGTAACTTCAACAGTCGAATGCAGGGACATACGACTCAACCACAGATATAACAGCTGTCGATGTAAAAGAAGCTTGGCGTTTGTTTCAACCCGCGATCCAAGGCCGATGTAGCGCAACAAGCTATATATATATAGAATGATCCTCAAAACGTTTCCACCTCTTGTTTTTGCCGACTGCAAAAGCGCAATTTAATTCAAGGAAACCACCTGCATAAGAACAGACAGAGAGAGTGGCATAGGAGAACGGGGAATCAAATGATGAAAATAAGGATACATCACTCTGTCTAATAGTGCGCTGTGGAGGCGGTTTCATTCGGGATGGCCAGAGAGATGTTGCCTGAGCCAATTTTCGCTACCGCTTCGGCTGCTGTTACCATCAGTAGCGAAGAGTTTTTTTAGACAGCATCTATTAAGGAAGTACTTTACCGGAATCCACCAATAAGTGAAAGTCAGTGCGCCAACCGGAGTTGCGAAAGAGCGCCCTAATAATTCCGAAATTACCGGCAGATTCCCAGAAAAACGTACCGCTTCGCGAACGCTCTCCACTATTGACAGGAGCTGCTTCCTCCCGACCGTTCCTGTTGCTTTAGTTGATTTCCCAACGGCCCGGCTGCATAATCAATTTTTTTTAGCGTTTCGTTCTAAGGAAACAAGCGTGGGATGAAAAAAAATTACGTTTTTTTTTTTCACACACTGGCGCACCGAAGACAACTGGTGCTGATACACACATGCCGGCGAATGTTTTTAATGATTGAGAGTAACCTCGCCGGCATGTCAGCCAAAGAACGCCCCCAGAGGGCAGTAGTGCCTTGCCTAGATCTATGCCTCTGCGGTGTTCTCTCGTCTCCTGAGGTCGCATCATACCACAGCTGGCCCATTCCCGAATACGCGCACCGCGGAACATGCATCGCCGGGGCCAAGCGAACGTTTCCCGTCGCGTTATCCGCAGACGCGCGCTTATATATGTGCCTCATCTCTCTCCGAGCGCGCTCGTTTTTTCCATAACGTCCGTGCCGTAGCGAGCCATCGTGTACAGTGCTCTCCCAGTGAAACGCAAAGCGAGTCAAGCGAGAGGCAAAGAGGAGGGGGGGGGGGGGGGGGCGACGCCATTTCAGGGACCCCGTTTGTGCTTTTCGCTGCATATCTGGCGAAGAAACATGTTAGACCGTGAATTATGGCGCTCGTCTTTTCGTTGCCTTCCCGACTTCCAAAGCTTTTCGGCGTTCGCATTACGGCAATAGCTATATCTCGTGGCCATGCCCTACTTTCCCTCACGCGTTTCCATCATGGCATAAACTTGCCCCTTCCACGGTCGGCCGGAGATTCTTAAATTTTCTTTTCGATTCGTTTTGCATCCCTTATTTCACTAACGCATTTGTTGAAGAAAAAAAAACGCGAAAGACATGAGCGGCGGCCACTTACGCATGCCGGCGCCCATTTCGTAGACATTAAAAGTAAAAATTTCACAAAACATTTGAAATGGGCGGATAGGGGGGGGGGGGGGGGGGTGCAGGCTAATGATGCAAATTGCTTTATTTTCGTTTTTTATATGGATTCTTTGGAACCATCAGGTGCGTTCACGAGCTTCAGAGATTTCACAAACTCTCCGAGGACGAATAAGGTTGTTCCTGTTGCAATTTACTGCGCGTTTTGGCGTACTTATAACAGACTTCTCGGCGTCTTTCATTTCTCTGGCTATCTTCGAGCCATCAAGCTACTGACGACCTGTGTTTATGGTCTACCCCTGCGTCGCCTTTTCACACTCGTATCGGAGTTCGGCTTTACTTATTTTGCTTCAGTACGCGCACCATACTTGCAACCACTATTATTTTTAGTTCGGCTTTTAAACACAGTATACACACTCTCTCTGCAGCAATGTAAACTGCGAGCATTGCAAACAGCCCTTCCATCCGTGCGACCATTCAGAGCTTCTGAGAATGTAATAATAATAATAATTGGTTTTGGGGGAAAGGAAATGGCGCAGTATGTCTCACATATCGTTGGACACCTGAACCGCGCCGTAAGGGAAGGGATAAGGGAGGGAGTGAAAGAAGGAAGGAAGGGGTGCCGTAGTGGGGGGCTCCGGAATAATTTCGACCACATGGGGATCTTTAACGTGCACTGACATCGCACAGCACACGGGCGCCTTAGCGTTTTTCCTCCATAAAAACGCAGCCGCCGCGGTCGGGTTCGAACCCGGGAACTCCGGATCAGTAGTCGAGCGCCCTAACCACTGAGCCACCGCGGCGGGTATGAGAATGTAAGCCGCAACTAGAATCTTTGCTGTCTGGAGGGGCGCAGCTGTTCTAAATTTAGCTCACTGCTGATCGGGACACCTCTTGCGCTATCTTGAAAAATGATGCAGACTGCATTAGCAGAGAGGCTCTGGTCGTTTAAGCGGTAATGTTTAACGTTTAACGCTAGCTAAGAGGACCCAACATTCAGAAACTCGGGAGAAGTACTAAAGGCCACGTTTGCCAATCCTTTACGCGGAGATGGGCTGCAGTAATGAAGTTTGAACAGCGTAAAACAAAATAAAACGGCGGAGGAGTCAGGAGGAGCTCAATATATCGGCGTTGCTCAACGTCTCATCTATCGTGCTGGCCGTCTCAGAGGCATGAAGATGAATTAACCAGAAGTGAGTAACGCACGCCCTGAATTGGGTTTGGGCCAAGCTCCATCTAAGTTCCTTAATTTGCAGCAAGAAAAAAGAGCTACAGAGTTTAAAAGCACCTTTAAAGTTCTTAAAATTTAAAGTTGGAGTTTGAAAGTTTTCTATGAGTAGTTGTTACTACTTCAAACTTCAATCCACTATGATCATTAGCAGCTGGGGAGGTCTCTAAACAGGCATACAGAGCTAATTCGCTTCAAATATTATTCGCTATTTTTTCTCGATTTCTGATTCTAAAGACTGACTAGATGCACAGTGACAGTTGTCAGTTTCTTGAGTATGTATCGTACGGCTGCATCGCTAGCGGTTGGAGTCAATTTTTTTTTAGTTTTAGCTATTTCTTGAAATAACTCGAGAAGGTGACACACTAAATCAGTGTTCGACCGCTGCTCCGTCGTGTCTTCGTCGACGGGCAGGATGGAGCCACTGCGGTTCTAGGAAAGTGCAGCAGTGCTTATTCTCGTAAAAAAGCTGTATATTGTCACTCACTGCCCTTTAAATATAGCTATACGCTTTCCCTAAAGGCAGCCCCGGAGGAACCGAGAAAAAAAGAACAAAAATGGCGGCTTCTTTGGCTGATACGCTTTCATTTATCACTCGCAGATTGGGTTACGCGATGCTACTGAAATGAGATTAGCCAACTTGGCATGTATTATCGATGAACCGGAGGACCGAAAATAGCCTTGGCTTGGCCTTGAAACATGTCTGAGCGCAAATTGCGACACTGTATATAAATCCCGTGAATAACTATAACCCTGTGGTCTAAGCAGTCACTTAAGCATTTTTTAAATAGATTACTGGCGGTTTTTCGGGAACCAGAGTCGTGCTTTTAAATAAGGTATTAAGCCTCGCGAGTGCACTTCAACCAACTGGGTGCTTTCGGCCCAAGCAGAAGTTCTTGATATTTCTTTTAGTTTTTTAATTCAGTGAACTTACATTTGATTTCTAGCACGTTAGGTAAAACATCCGCGTTCAGCGCCGTAGACGGGGAGGTATACTTCATATATGTAATTGCGCCCGTCAAATGTAGCTCGTCCAATGTATGAGCGCCACTTTGATTTATTCGTGGTCACTACGCGCTCCCTTATAGTTGCCACGGCCTGCACAGACTGACACGTCCGCAGTCGTTCTCGCTTTCCTCCAACTGATACAATATCCCTGGACTTTTGGGTTTCCCGAGGTTAGTTCAGCATATACGTAATTCAAAACAGAACTGTTTCAGGTGTGCCATGGGACACCGCACTGGAAGTGTTCCTTTTTACGTACCTCTGTCATTTGAAAACCTAATTTAGAAAAAAAGCTAAGATAGCTTTTCAGGAGACTTAAAACAGCTTGCTAGGATTTAACCTCCTGAGTACAGTTGAAGAAAATGGCTCACTGCAAACATCTCTCCATTGGATCGGGCACGACAAGCTTTCTTTTGTACTTGTTCCAGCCGCGAAAACGCATGAACGCATGAACTTCTAATCCGTGCTGCTTTGGTAGAATTCAGGGCGTCGTATGTGACGTCACAAAAGTGACCCACAATGCGCTTTGATTCGATCGGCATCTTCAGATGACCCCAGCAATGAGCGACTTCGTCTTAGAATGCTTTGGCGCCTTGAAATATATTAACACTTGAGAACAAAAATGCTCGAAGCCAGGAGGGGCTTCAATTAGACTGGTCGAAAAGTAATTTCTTACTAGGAATTAACGGGTGTCAGCCAATCGGTTTGTTTATCGAAAACTAGTATATCCGACCTCTAGAGTCATCACTGATCATCATGAATTTAATTATAGGGCTCATTTTCAGTTTCTGCCTCTCGGATACTCCTACCTTTTCTGTAAGTGCGTGTGTCACAAATATTTCAAGCCGGAACAAGCACTTGCAAAGAGGGTAGTTCAACTACTCACTGCATTTCCATTTTTTTTTTTGCTTTTGTCCGGGATCTAATCTATTTTGTAAATCTGCGCATCTGATATTTCTGGAAGATGGTGTGTTGGATTAGAGTTAATTAACCAGCGAAATAATTAATCAGAGGATGCTGCATTCCTGAAATGTGCTCTTACCGAAGTGGACAAAAAGTGGAGCAAGTATACGATTATTTATATATCGGGTCAAACATACGAGAATCGGCAACATGCGCACTGCATTACAATAAATCATGACAAGCAGGATGCAACCAAAAACAAATCCATAGAAAACGTGCATTTTCAGTGGACATGCGCAGTGCGATACATAATTAATTAGTCCCTTCAAAAAGGCACCTCCCGTCAATAAACCCTCTCTCTCTCTCTCTTGGAAAGAAACCACGAAGGTATACAATGAGGTTAACACGTTAGTCAAAAAGCACTTGAACAGTTGCTTGAAGCATCAGTGCAATTTTTAATTTGCTTTTTTTGTTTTTTAAATATGATTATACGCTTTTCAGGAAGAGGTCAACTGAGATGCCGTCTAGGAATTCGCTAGGCTTACTGGTCCACACTTCTATGGCATAAGGAAGAAATGAGAATTTGTATGCGTCGCGGCAGGCTTGACTCAACCTTATGCACTTTTTATGATTTAAATGTTTTGAACAATGAAACTGATCTTAGTATACTCATTTTTATGAATTCTGGTTGCACCGTTATAAAGCATAAAAAAGAAATTTCATGCATTCGACTCGTCGCCGACTAGCAAGTGAAAAAAATGCACCCTTGAGCACGCAAAGAAGTTTCACTGTCATGGCGTGAGTTAATTGAAAAAGTGACACAAAGTGCCTTATTTTGAATATTTTCGCACTCTTTTTCTTGCTCAGGCATATTTGTTGCGGATTCGAAACGATGTTGCCCTATAAAACGATGGGTCTAATGATAGTGTTATAGTCTGTTAGCTTTACGTCAGGAAGACCTGCTCACAGTTTTCCACGAGAAATACTAGTTGTTTGAACGCTTTTGCATACGTGTTAGTATAAATATAAATGTGCCAGCTTAGTTTACTGGAACATGTGACTCCTAAATTTTTGACCATATAAACTTTCGTTATTTTAGAGTTTGAGAAATTCTTTGAAAAATTAAGAGGCACTTTTGAACGAGTGTAACTGTTGCTGACAATTTCTATCTTTCAAGATTTGCATCATAAGACAATGTTATTTAGAGAATCGTTTAGTTTTTGTTATTCGTCACGCATACGTGGTGTCGCGTACAGCACGCTGTCTTCTGTGAAGAGCCTTACTGATACTCCTTCTTCATCGCACGTATAAAGTAATTGACGTTTGTAGGAAAAAGGCAATCGGACCGAAATCCCTGTGGCACCCTGGAGAATACTGTTATTTGTCCTTATTTCACACCGTTTATTTCCACGTATTGAGTACGATTTGTGAGATAAAAGGCCACTCATTCAACTATATTACAGTTATTGCCAATGTTACAGCGTTTGTCGATGAATTCTGAATGAATGTTCCGCTCAAATAAAATCAATAAGTTTGGCGTCTCCTTGCAGACGGGAATAGACCACTAGCGCAAAAACATTTGTTTTCAGTAGCTAGGTGATTGTTGACATTCATTTTCTGAAGCTATGTTGTCTGCTGTAGAGGAAGGTTTTTTTTTCAGGTACGATGTGATTGATTAGTTGATAACATGCTCCATTAGCTTGAAGCAGCAGCTAGTTAGTGAAATGGGCTTATACATGTCTTCAGACAGTCTGCTGGCGCCTTTGTGAACCAGAACCACTTATGCATATAGCCAGACGGAAGGGAAGACCCTTGTTTCAAGAAAAAGTAAAAACTATGTGCAAAATCGGGCCATTTCTGTGCATATCGCCTAAGAAATATATTTTATACGTTGTCCAGGGACTTTTTGACATCTATTTGAAAAAGCAAGGCAATAATGCCAGGCTCTGTAATCATAATATCCGGAATCAGGGACCCTGGCTAACTTGATGCAGAGTTCAGCTTCTCTGGTAAAGACAGACTGGAAATATTGATTGAAAGAATTTTCCTTAATGTGGGCGTCTGTAACAACCGTACCTCCTATTTCTATCTGTGATACAGGGGGTCCAGAGTTTCATAAATATTGTTTCCTGGGCGGTGTCTACACAAGAACGGTGTAGCGCTGAGAGGTACACTACGACCTGAGGAAGGAACGAAGGAAGGAAGGAATGAAGGAAGGAATGAAGGAAGGAAGGAAGGAATGGAGAAAGGAAGGAATGAAGGAAGGAAGGAAGGAATGAAGGAAGGAAGGAAGGAAGGAAGGAAGGAAGGAAGGAAGGAAGGAAGGAAGGAAGGAAGGAAGGAAGGAAGGAAGGAAGGAAGGAAGGAAGGAAGGAAGGAAGGAAGGAAGGAAGGAAGGAAGGAAGGAAGGAAGGAAGGAAGGAAGGAAGGAAGGAAGGAAGGAAGGAAGGAATGCCTCAGGCGACCTGAGGCTTTGAGAACGGTCACACACACGGACCCTCAGCGTTGTCGTCTTCAAGAGCACCGATAGTCACTTCGTTGTAGGCTGGTAACACTACCCACGCGGAGAAGTCACCCCCCCCCCCCGGTGAGGGCGAGGCGGGCGAGGTGAAGGTGGAATGGTATGGCTTAAGCGGACAACGTGCCCTATGTCGGAAGAAGGTGTAGCGGATGAGGTCTTGGGATGGAGCGGTGCAATCCCGCAGGTCACGTCGTTCATTTGTCGTAAAACACGGTGAGGGCCCGTGTAACGAGTCAGAAGTTTTTCGCACTAACTCACACGACGGTACGGGAGCCAGAGGAGGACGAGGGAACCGGTAGGACAGTGTACATGACGGTAGATGCTGTCATAGCGGTGATTTTGAGAGGTTTTGGAGGCGAACAGTCTGTGATGAACAACCTTGTAGGAGGCGTCGTACCGGGTGATTACATCACGACCATAAGTAGTGAAGGAGTCAGCGGCGGACAGTAAGGTATCGAAAGGCAGTAATGGGTCTCGTCCAAAAAGAAGATAGAAGAGTGAGTACCCAGCGGTGTCATGGCGAGAAGAGTTATAGGCCAAAGAAGACACAAATGGGTGGCCAACATCCCAGTCACGGTGATCGTCTGAACAGTACATTGAGAGCATATCATTGAAAGTGCGGTTTAGACGTTCCGTAAGGCCGTTCATCTGAGGGTGATACGCCGTGGTGAATTGGTGCCGAATGGAGCATGAACAAAGAATTCCGTCAACCACTCGGGAGAGGAAGCAACGGCCGCAGTCGGTGACCAGTTGCCGGAAGACACCGTGGTGAAGTAGGACGTCGTGCAGAATGGTCTCAGCCAGGTCACTAGCGCAGCTGGTCGCGAAAGCGCGTGTGATCGCGTACCGCGTCGTATAATCGCTGGCGACGGCGACCCATTTGTTCCTCGAGGTGAATTCCGGAAAGGACCCAAGCATGTCAAGGCCAACTCGAGAAAAGAGCTCTACCCGAACGGCAATCGGCTCCAAGTGGCCAGGAGGTAGAACCGAGGGCTATCCCAAACAGGGCTGCCCTCTCGATACCCCACTTAGGCCGTGGCGGGCTGGAAAACAGGGGCGCCAACATGCTGCCCACATCGGTCCTTGTATGGTACTTGAGGGCAGAGGAAACATCAATCTGGGATCTCTGCTGAAAAACCTCTGCTAGCCCAAATGTGGCTGCCCACACGAAACCGCTGTAGGTCCCACATAGGCATTGATGGGGATAAAAAAAGGACGCGCCCACATGCTCCCCACATTGGTCCCTGGTGGGGTACCTGAGGGCAGGTTGAACATACATAAGCGGGAATAACCTCGTTAAGCCTAACTGCGGCCGCACACACAAAACCACTTGGATCTCACAGCAGCAGTGCTGGGGCTCGAAAGTGGGCGTGCCCACAAGCTGCTCACATCGGTCCCTCGTCACGGTCATTTGGGGAGATTTAAAACAAATGCGGGCGCTATGGGAGAAAAAAACGCGGCAAGCCCAAACGGGGCAGCCGATTTATTGCCACAGGCGGTCCTACATCGGCTACAGCGGGCCTTAACCCACAGGTGTGGCTCCATCGTGTTATGCATGCATTTATTTTAGTTCACAAATTTGTATTATGCGCACTCATATCTTACACTTATAGATAATTTGTAACATAATTCTCAGAATGTTTACTCGGTCATTTCAAATTGTATGCTTTCGGCCCTCACACTCAAATCAATTGTGCAAAATAATTAGTCCAAGCACGACAATGACTGTGCCGACTTACCAGGATGCACTGAACTCCCGAAATTCTCCAAAAGTGAATATAGTTGAAAACAAAAATATGCGCTGTACGCGCAACGCCTAAAAATAATGTGCGCTGCCTGCATATATTGCAACACGGGCTCACTGCGGGCAGCCTACATAGTCCATTTTCCGTTTGAGGTGGATCTTCCCTTAAAGAATCTACATCGGCCCCCTATGGAGACCATGTCGGCTGGCCACAATTGGGCTTGCCCCTTTAGAACTCGCATCGGTCCCATACCGATTTCGGAGGGGCGAACCGAGATGAAAACCTAACGTTCGTCCTCAAGGGCTACCCACATCTGACCAAAATAGGACCGATGGGGGAGCTCGGTGGTCTACTGAAATAAAGAAATGCACGCCGAATGTGGGCAGCCTCACAAGGGCTACCTGCATCGGTCCCATGTGGTACCTATTGGGTCGTATATGGGTAGCCCACTGGAGGCCGACTGGGGCTCGAGTTGCAAACCCCACATTAGTCTAACCGGGGCTCATATGGGCTACCCACATTGGACCTACAAAAGGCCTCACTTCAGTCCATGTTGTGCTAAATGGGTCCATTATTGTCAGTTCCGTCTTAACCCTTCAACCTAATTGCAGCCTTCATCATCTAGAGTAACAAAGGATTACCGCGATCATAAACTGTCTCCGTTATTAGCCAGCAAAAGAAACTTTAAATATTCCTTTTTTTTCCTAGGGCTCTAACCGAATGGGATAATCTACCCTCTGCAGTGTTTTTTTTTTCTGCGATTAATCAAGCTTTTGACTGATAACCGTTGATGGTCATTTATCACAATTCACTTTCTGACTTTCCTCCTTTTGTGTATTTCACCCCGCGTACAGAACCCTACATCTGGCATTTTGTAGTGATGTTCCATTACATGGTATTCCACTCTTCCTTGGGCCTTAACGGCTTGCAGTAACGTACAAATAAATAAATATTAGAGGACATGCGATACCTATGAAGCTTTTAAGGTTAACACGGGTGTAGCTTCTCCTCACACTACGGAGGTTTTGGGTTTTGGGTGTGTCATAATTCCCGGTTACACAGCTCGGAAGCGGACACGGTGGTCTGACAAGTTTTCACCAACACTGTTCGTACTACATGCAGTGCACGCCCACGCACTGTTGACTTCTTTTTACATCCCGCGTCTGACAACGTTCACGTCAGCGAAGGTAGGATAGTGAAAAGTGACGTACGACCGTCTTTACACGTGCGCTTCGCAAAGCGCGCTCCTTCAGAATGGCGCAACAAGACAAAGCTCGGCCATAACCAGGAGTCCCACTTTCGGAAACAATCTTATATTGCTCCGCACTTTTCCTTTCCCCTTCGTTGCCCGCGAGACGACTCCGCGAATTCAGAAGCAAATCGCGCGGCCGTCAAGAGAAGAGCACTTAGCAAAGAGCGAGCGGAAGCAGACCAGAGCTCCACGACGCTACGCGTGCACGTCTTTCATTTCTTTTTCCTCCTTCATTTCGTTCTTATTTTTTTCCTGCTCAAAGTGCGTGCACCTCGAGGGGACACACGACGGTCGTCTGCACTGCGCACTTAGTTGAAGGGGTCAGCAGCAACAAGCAGCATGGAGACGAATGTGCACATCACCGCGTTGCACGTCGGGAAAGTCGCCCCCACTTGACCGTTCGTCAGCGCCAAAAAAAAAGGAGACAAGAAGAGCGTCTGGCCGCAGCCTTGGACAGAGAAACGTTCGTTGCGAGGGAAGGTCGTGCTGCTTCACCGTGGACGAATTAGTCGAGACAAAAAAAAGTAAAAGAAAACCAGAGGCACACCGCTAGGCCTACTCCTTGCCTTCCTTCACCCTCACCTGTTTCCCAGCATTTTCCCGGCGGAGCTTATGTCTGTTCCAATCGGCCTGCTACCACTTGCTCTTCTTTTTTCGTCCGTGCCTTGGTTTTATCCTTTCTTTTTTTTCATGCTATCTTGGGCAGCCAGGGCTCTCTAAAAGCAGATCTAAAGCCTACAGATGGAAAGTTGAGAGCGCTGTGCAGCGCATATGGCACCACATCTTCCTCTATTGGAGGCACGAAGTTATTGCTCAGTGCGCGACGAAAGAAATGAGAAAGAAGAAAAGTCTCTAAAGACGACAGTGAAATCTAACACAAGCAAGAAATATATTCCAGTCGAATAAGGCGAGACCGGGGAGGCTGCGTGCCGCGTCTATGGCTATGTACCCGGGCTCACTTCCATCTGACGGCGACTTCATTAATGCAAGGGTGATCTAATTTTGGGAACCGGTTTCGCAGACATGACGCGTGCGGGCCGGTGATGCGGAGCTTCTCTAACAGGATGGCGGGGGCAAAAGCGGGGTGAGGGCAGGTAAGGAGGACGGCGGAAAAATGTCGGCCCCATTAGCGCAGGTTGCGAAGTCGTGAAGCTCCGAGTAATAGAATGCCCCACGTTAACGCCCCTCTATTGATGCCTAACCCACACGTGCGCCGAAAAAAACGCTTTTTCCCCTCCTTTTCTTTCTTTGTTTTTTACTTCGAGCTTTCCGCGCAGCATTTTCGCGTGCAGTGCTGCAATAACGCGCTGCTTGAGTTTCGATGACAATTACTGCTATGTTTGGTCTTGCGATAGCAGGCTTTTGAAGCAAGAGCCAATGTCAAGAACAAAAACAACTCGGCACGCATCCTGACATGCCATTAATGCCCGGCCTTTAACGTGATAGAAATAAACTGATTCTAACATGCCAACGCAGCAAACGTGTACTGAGGCATGCTGTAGTAGATGGTTCACGGTTAAGTTCAACAGCCAGTGCAGTTCACGGGCGTGGAAGTACTTGTATGAGAGCGTTTCTGCACGTCGCAGGCATCAAAATACGGCAGGGATCGAACCCGCGACTTCGTTCTCACTAGGCAGAGTTCAATAGTCAGCGAATCATTGCGGCGGTTCGTGCGACGTCAATTGTTTTGCGCTCTTCACGGCGTAATTTATAAGTAAGCGTCGCTTGGGCACCCAAGCAATAAAAAAATCTCGCAATCCTAGCAATTTTTTTGTCAATCGAGAATAGTGGTACGCAGTGAGGAAAGAACGAAAATATCCATTGCGTTTTTCTGCTATTTTTCTACTCAGATCATTTATTAAGCCCTGAAATCCGCTTCGACGAGTGAAGGGGAGGTATTGTTCGAGAACTACTTTTGGCTGAAACCAAAAAGAGAAGATCCTCATAGAGGTGAACTTCATGAACGAAGAGCCGAAATGACGTCACTATGGAAACATATTTCGGATTTCACCGCTTACCGAAGGTATTCGAGGTATAGAGGATAGGATATCATGTGTTTAAACAAGCCTGAAATGACTACTCTATTGCACCAGAGCAAAAGACTGAGAGACCGTCGTCTAGTTTAGTAAAATCACAGCAAGCGGCCGCTATGCACAACGACGGGAACGGAATGATAAGAAAAAACAAAGGGCCTAAACCGTGCGCGGCGAAATGCGACCCCGTGTTTACGCAAGATTCACCGGTTTCAAGAACCCCGCCTGTTTTCCTCAGGCGAATATATAGATGTGGGTTGGCTGTAGGTTTAAACAAGAACATAACAATCGTGGTAGCAGCGAATCATCATCAACAAAGGAGGCAGCAGTGTTTTGCAGTCCGCAGGGCGCAAGACCCGAGGGCTCAGGTAGACTTCTCAGACGTTGCTGGCAAACTGTCACCTGAGATACAAGAGAGTCCCCAACCGTTTGAAAGCATGAAGAAAGAAGAGACATTGGGAGCACTGACACACATTTATTGTGACGAGGTGCACGCGTCCTACCGTAAGCGCCACTCGGCTCATTTCTTCGCGCACATAAGGGTCTGCACGCATGTACTAAGTGCACTTTACTTCGGGGAAACGAGACCTGTACCGAGCTATTAACTATAAATATTGCTGCGTGCTTATTTTGCAGCCATATTTAAAAAAAAGGAAATTCTAAGAAGAAATATCAGCGGGCAACAGTAACCCTAGAGTGCTAGGTTATATCTCTGGAACATTTACCAGTATATTGTTGGCGCAGACGGTTACTTGCATTCCTCAAGAAATCGCAGGTGACGTCCACGTTTCCTCTCACAATTGCTACTCCATAAACACACGGGCGTCTTCGCGTCAATTTTGTGCAGCGTAGAGACGAACCTTCCTTTCAACGTCTGCCAACAGGTGGCGCCACCAGTTATCCGCAATGCAATGCAACCACCTTCTTTGTGGCCGCGCTGTTAGGAAAAATGGCCAACGACTCGAAGGGCTTGTAACAGAGATCATCACATGACAGAGGTCACGTGATCATGGGAACAAAACTGCCCTGGCCGCTGGCGTGAGAGGCAGGAAAGGGAAGAGCTAATAAAGTGTTTAAAGTGCCCCTGTCATTTCTTCGTAGCTTGAGTTTTTTTTTTTAACTATGAAGGGTAATGTCAAATGAACTACGGTTGCGTTAACAAATATTTATACAAATATCTGCACCTGCGAGAATATAGAGCAAGTAGAGCATGACCTTCTGCATACAATCTAGCTACAACATATATAAAGCGTCATATGCACACTTTGAACGACTCAACACTAATTGAAGTTTGTTGTAGCTTCAGTTGTAGGTTAAAAAATACAAAATAAAAGAAAAACACACTCCACACAGATGCGTTGAATATACAAGCTATAGAGAAGAGAGAGAGAAAAGCTTTATTGGCGCCAAAAATTGGTCGATTCAGCGGGACCCGGGTGTCTTCATGTTGAAGTTCCGAGTCTTCCAGGGGTGGTGCCCTTATTCCAGGGCCCCACTGAGTCTTGCTACCTCATACGCATGCTGGACCAGTCCTCTTTGGACCGCCGGCACGCTGCTGGTGAGCAGGCTCTCCCACTGTTCCGCATTGGGCTCTTTTAGTTTATGGAATGAATAATTGTTTTTACACTCCCATGTAATATGGTATAAAGTGGGGGTGGCTCCACACCACTTGCATGTGTCCGCGTACTGGTCCGGAAACATTTTATGAAGTATGTGTAAGTTATGAAAGCTTCCTGTTTGCAGTCTACGCCAACCGACTTCCTCATATTGCTTTAATAGCTGGTGTGGTGGAGGATACGCTATCCTCTGTCCTCTGTAGTGATTTAGGATTTCCGCGTACGATGGTTCCACCGTTGTGGTGGGCTCAGGGTCACTTGATGTATCTGCTCGGTTGGTAAGCTCGCGAGCTAGATCGTCGGCCCTCTGATTCCCAGTCACCCCGGTGTGCCCCGGTACCCAGAAAATTCTGTGCTGAAATAATAAAGCAAAAAAGTATGCGGACATTGTGTGGACACACTGTTTTACACCATCTCACATCTGACAGCAGAGAAATTCATTTATTCCTTCCATTTGGGCGTGAAATAGCCGGGATAGATTTGTTGAGCGCTTGCACATAACCATAAATAGTTTGCGCGAGCAGTCAGTATACTCTCACACATGTAACATTTACTGCCAGCAATTCGTACAGCTATTGCACGCTGACTGCTCCATAAATACTGTGCTGTAGTGACAGAGTGCGGAATAGGGTACTTCACCTATGATGTTCCGCAATTTTTAAAAATAGGCTTTTGGAGTTAGGAGCGCGTTTTTTTTTTCGGCCCAGCAATGTCAACGTTGTAGCGCATCAGAAAGCAGCTAAGACGTGCTAACTGTTAAGATGGTTAACTCATATTCAGCAGCTAACTTTTCAAGTAGTACTGGTAAGCACCTTCTTTATCGAGAGGTGTGTAGGCCACCGTAAGTAATAACCGTATCGGCTTTTAGAATTTCGAAAATGGAGTTATCCTCGGCGCTGTGGCCCAACAAATTTTACCTATTTCCATGAGTTACGTGCACTGGAGGGGCTGCTTTGCCTGCAACTTTCTCAAAAGCACATGTATTTTGGCTCGATGCAGCCAAAATTTATTGGTCCACAGCGCCAAGGGTATCAGCGTTTTTCAAATGCTAAAATCTGATACGTATAATACTAATGATTGCGTACAAGCTTCTCGATAAACATGTGACCAACAATATTAGGTAAAATGTTTACTACTTAGTATTAATTAACCAGCTTAGTGATTCGCACGTCTTAGGTGTATTCTGATGTGCTACACCGCAGATAAAGCTATGCCGATAAAAGCGCTTTCTAATACAAAAAGCGTATTTTTGAATAATTGCACATCTGAAGTGAATCTCATACTATAGGGTTTAATGGCCCGAGGCTGCAAGTGGGCATTGACCGACGCCATAGTTGAGGGTATCGGGTTATTTATTGACCACGCAGGGTTCTTTACAATACACAGAACACGGTGCATGATTTACATTTATCCGTCATTTAAAATTCTGTCCCGCGACGTGGGGTCAGCAGCCGGATGACGTCAGAGACATTGTCACAGCGGCACTGTTGATGCTTTTGGGGTTCACTGAAATGGCGAGGAGCTCCCGGAGGGGAATTCTGAAGGTGCTATTTTTTTTCTTTGAGTTGTACGATCGGCCGCATTGTTCAGCTTGTAGCTTCGCATATTAAACTGTGATCTTGCGTCAGCTTTGAAGAGTGTCATCTAAAGCGCACTGGCTGAATCTTCGCTGATGTATACGGTACAAAAGGGTATAGTGCGTCATTTTAGCCAGGCATGCATATACTCCGCACGCTTCTTGAGTTCGAAATAAACGAAAACAATATGGCCCTAAATCGTGCACACGCTCGGAAGATGAGCAACCTTTTTGGGACTGAGACGGAAAGAAAATAAAATTGGAGTTAACTAATTTTCACAAGCATCGCGGCTGGCGCGCATGAGAAGTTATCTCTATACAGCGCTGTCAAAAAGTTAATCTTGAGTATTAAGCAGTTAAAACCAAAGACAGCGAAGGACCGTATGCACGGACTGACTTGGAGGACGAAGTTGTACGGGCAAAAAAAAAAAAAACATTCGTCACTCATTTACGCGCAAAAAAACCAGACACGTCCAGCTTTGTCGGGCAAAAATTTTGAAAATTTGAAAACTGTAAGACACTCTTATAGAAATATTGAAGTTAATGGTCTATTATTGGGATGTGTAGGAAAATTTTTCTTTTAACGTGCTTCCATCGATCGCATCGAACAGTTAAGACTACTATAGATAACCACTGGGGAACGCTTTTGATCGCATCGAAGAGTTAAGACTACCATAGATAACCACTGTGGAACGCTTTTGATGATAGCAGAAACATGAATAGAAAAATGATACAAGACAACCGTCGGTTGATCTGCGGATGTGTATTGATTTTTCTAGTGAAATCTTACATTATATGAGAATTGCGTTTATAAACGGTTTCTCGCTCAAAAATGTTTTTTCCCTAATTGCTGTGTATGACAGAAATACACTCACGCTCAAAACAATACACGCTGTGGCAGCTTCTGCCGGAGTTCAGCTAAGTGTACACGGACAAGCTTACGACGTTTTAGGGTTCCTGCAGTGCTTAACACAGGCACAGAGACCGGAGAGTGCGATCTCAAGGACGCACGGAGGTTTTATTCTTATCCACTTCATTGTCTGGCTGCTTCCACATTCAGGACACACGCCGAACGCCCCGTGCACAACTCGTCGCGGCGCCAAATAACACCGTTCGCTGCTCCGGCGCTTTCTTCACGCGCGCACGTATGCGCTGTCGCGACGCACGCGCGCGGCGACTTCAAAAACTCTCGCTGCTCGTCAAGACTCAGCCCAATTCCCGGCATATCTGTCCCGTACATTACAGGAGCGGTATTCTGTATTGGCTGCCACCCGTCGGATCTCGAATATTGCTTTACCCGTCGCACGCAGCTCTCGCGCGTGGCGTCTATACACGAGGTGTCGAAGCGGCGTCTTGAATGCCTGAGTGAGTAAGCAAAGGCTGCATTGATTTGCGACGGGGAAGAGGCAAAGGGCTCCGCGCCAGACACCGAACAGGATAAGTGAAAAAATAAATTGAAAAGGATATGGAGGGCGGTTCGCGAGAGAGCCCGGCGTGCCGATGGCGGGAGCTTCGAAGTAATAGAGCCTACACCCTTCGCGGGGGCCCCGTCCCGCGAGCTCCGTGCACCTCATTGAGTTAAAGTGTAGCGCAAGCTCGTGTTATTCGCTCTGCTCTCTCACGCCCGCGGGCGTCTCTATTTGAGTGCTGCAGGGCGTTATGCGATATTGATCACGGGGATTCGGGACAGAGCGTGCCTTGAATTCGGGGCGGGACGCGAAGCGCTCAGTGGCGTTGCGTGCGTGATTTATTTCCCAGGGTTGCGTACAAGGCCGAAAATTTGCGCGACAGGCGTGCGTAACTATAGGCGCAACGCAACGCAACCGGAACGTGAAACGCAGCTTAAGACGCGGAGACCTTGTACTATAGCCCTTTGTGTGGGCGGATATTTTGTCCTTGTTCTTCTTTCGCTCCGTACGGCTGTTTCAGAATTCACTGCATGCGAGGTCGAGAGTAAAAAAAAAAGTGCGTGGAAAGGAGCAGCGCTTCTGGGCTGTGTTAAAGCTCTGGAACATGAAAATAAAGGGTTGTAAAACCCTGGGCGATGAGGACAACCTTCTACGTGCAGGTCGTCAGCCGGTGGCTAACAATATGAGAAGCTTACGTTGTGCGCTCAAGAGGCGTTGCCCCTTAAATCGCGGTTCACCGGAAACCTTGACCCTGGTCAGGCGCAGGACGCAAAACGCTTAATGCGCCTATTCTGACACGCCTAAGCAAACTTCCGGACCTGACTGTTCCAAGACTGTAGACCTCAAAGCAAAAAATAAATAAATAAAGAGGAATACACTGCAAGTACTCGGTCTTCTACGCTTATTAGAACAAGGACACTTCCTAGCTTGTTAACTGTGCGGATTACTCTTTTACTTTCATAACTGGCCCTTATAACGGATACTTCCTATTTTATCACGAGCAGAAGAGAATCACGAGATATGTGCAGATAATATATTTAGGTAGGCGCTCAAGCAGGTGGGTAAAACTAAAGCCTTTTCTTTCTTTTTCTTCGTTCAGTGTCTTAAAAAAGGTCCTTGCCAATATATTTTGGAAATTGAGCGTGTAACGGTTTAAGTCGTGAATGCATAATTTAAACTATTATAAAACTATGGTTCATTTTTCGGAGATCATATCACTTCAAGATAGAGCTTACACAGCTCAAAACAATACATCATTCAGGTAAAACTGCATCTTTTATTGTATGGCCGTAGGGTTACGCTTAATGTCGAACATTGATTTGCGGAGAGCAGCAGGCCTTAAGGTTTCCAAGGTTGCCTACCAAGTCCTGGTGCTGTAGTCCTCGTCGAAATAAAACTTTCATGAGCTCTTGACACATCACTCAGCAGATTTCCAAATGTCATAAGAACGCTCCAAGGCTGACTGCACCCCTCCCCCCCCCCCCCCGCCCTTTTGGCTTTATTTATGCAAGCAACAGATCCATTCTGGCTGTCCCTGCTAAGCTACCCATTCATTTGTATGCCCGGCGGCCCTCACCAATTTTCTCATCATCAGTATCATCATAAGCCCAACAAAGTCCACTGCAGGACAAAGGCCGCTGCCACTGACGTGCAGTCAACCTTGTCCTGAGCCAGCTGCGGTCATCGTATGCCTGCAAACTTCCTAATCTTATTGCAAGAAGTGTGGCACGGTGCTAACAGACGTGGAGCAGATAGACGGAAGCCGACTGACCGCGCGTAGACTAAGCTAAATTTACTTTGAGCGCCATGCCCTAAATAAAGGATGCTCTCTCTCCCACTTTCCCAGGCTTTTCTCGCACGCCCATTCATTCTTAATGAGTACGCCCGTTTTCATTGACCCCAGATGGAACGTCCTAGGAAGCACCCACCGTGTGATATATGTCTCCTACGACTGAAGACAGCCCAGGCTAATATACTAATAACGCAATAGCGTTAAAGGTCCCGTTCACCAGAAAATTCGGTGTCGGCGTCGTCGGCGTCGGCGTTGTACGCGAGAAAAAAAACACGACCATGACTGGCAGATGGTCCCAAGAAAGGAAACCTAGGAGGCAGGTGGGCCACCTAGGTCACGTGACCTTACTGCTTCATCACAGTCTGCCCACCGGATAGTGAAAAAACTGCCCACCGTGGCCTTGGCAGTTAAATTAATGACTTGTCGCTCCAGAAGAGCAACCTGGGGTGCACAAGGCCCACCGCTGGGCGCACTTTCCATCTCAGGGCAGCCGTCCATCTCAACCACTGCACCACTGCGCCAGGAGGGGTATGAGGATCTCCCATAGGATCTGTGAATGTAGAGAATGACCTTCTGCGTATATGGGAATTAACTGATTATGCTTTAGCGTCGTCCGCTCCAGGAGACACCTAAGCCAGGAGATGAGCGCTGAAGTTTTGCGCAGATCATACTAAACAAATAGTGATAGCATCTAAGCCGGAAAAAGTCCTTCACGCAAGCTATGGCCAAAATACAAAGAGGCGAGACCATTTATCGCACGTTCCAGAGACAAGGACAGGAAGAGCATCCGATCCGCAGCCCCTAGATACGCGTGCGATTTGCCGCCGCGAATCCTCTTTGCACTCATCACCTAGCGAGCGCCTGGGACTACTGCATGGTGCCCTCCGCCGTCTTGCTTCTTGGCTGCAAGTCGGAAGAAACGGCCACGACACGAAGCGCGTCTCCATGGCTACGTGGCGTTTCCGATTCATTTCAGGGCTCGGGTCGGCGGCGTGCCTGATTGGCTCTACCCACTTCTTCTCCGTCGAAACGACGCCACATAACGGGATGGCGATTCATTAGAGCAACGCAGCGCCTTGGCTCACCAGGCTGCCCGCACGACCGATGTCTGGCTCGGCGCGATTTCTTGGGCTGCCCTTATTTATTTTTTTGGGGTGGGGGGCGGGGCGGAGACTTTTCATCAGTGCCCCTTTCTTTTTTTATTCTTCGCGCTTTTCCGTCGGTTCAAGCACTTGTGAATCGCGCTCTTAACAAGGATGACGGATGAACCAATCTGCGGATAAAGCAGTTTGAGGCTTCTCGCGCGTGGCTCGAACCAGAAATAGAAACGCAATGTGGAAGCGAAGTGTGAAGGAGGGCCGAGTCCCAGACTCATTTCTCTTTTGTGAGAATTGCCATCTGTTTCCGGATTTATTAACGGGTGTGGTGACGCGAGAAAAAAAAAACGAGAAGCTGCACTAAGCAAGTAAAACAGCCAGGTGAGCACGTGTGTCCTTGCAACAAGAAAAAAAAGTATTCGGCGTAAGTGCGAAACCTGGAGCCGTATTCTATCACCTGTCCATTATCCGTTCTCCATTTCGCGTCCGTTCTGTCCTTTATTAGTGGTCACTCAGATATATGCGAGACTTTCAAGGGTCTGTGACAAGCGACCCGGCCATTGGATGGTTAGCGACCGAACCTTACTATTGGCTTAAATTAGATGCAATATGCAGTCGGTGCAATATGCGTCCGACGGTGAGGTCCGGTCGCTAACCACCCAATGGTTTATTTTATTCTGTAAATTTTATTCTCTTTATTTTATTCTTTATTTTATTTTATTCTTTATTTATTTTATTCTCTTTATTCTGTAAAGTGGTAGAAAACTAATTCTAGAGCGTCTCTCTAACTACTTAAACAAGTTTAATCTATTATCGCCTAGGCAGTTCAGTTTTCGCCAGGGATATTCTACTAACTTGGCCTTAAAAGCACATAATTATAAATTCAAGGCGGAAAGTGATGAGGGTAAACTAGTTAGGTCTACCTTTTGGCTCATCAAAGCACTCGATAGCATTGATCATGACATTCCTTTCATCATACGGCGTTACCTGTCCCGCCCTAGGATAACTCAGAAGCTATTTACTGAACAGCGAGCAAGTAGTGGCCATATCTTTAGTTCATTCCAAATCGAAGATCGTTACTTAAGGTGTTGCCCGCGGCTCCATACTCGGTCCTCTTTTGTTTTTAAATTACACAAATTATTTACCATCATGCCTTTCATCGTCATCACAGTGTATTTTGTACGCAGATGACACGACTGTGTTTACCTCTCATAATGGCATCAAAGCAGTAACCGACCAACTGAACCAAGCCTTAGCTAATTTAAACGTATGAGGGCAGAATAATAAACTATTAATTCACCTTTTCAGGAGAAAGTATGGTTTTTAGTTCGCGAAAGAAGGATCGAGAGAACATAACTACCTTTTTCATCAACTTTCAAGAAATTCATCCTAGTGAGCGCTGTACATTCCTCGGTATCGAGCTGGACACATTTTTGAAGTGTACTGCTCATGTTAAACAAATAAAACAAAAGACTTCATATGGTCACGATTACTCTAAATGCATGTAACTACTTCAGCAACCCCAACGCTAATTACACTTTATTATGCTTTAATTAACGGTCATCATAATTGCTGTATTATTTCTTGAGGCCTTACGTATCAGACTCATCTATCATCTCTAGAACACATACAAAATCAGAGTGTTCGACAAGTCACAAATAGCAATTATAATGTTCATGTTACTCCACTTTTCGATGAACTGCATTTCCTTCCGAATAATTTTCGAATAAAATTTAACTTGGGTATCACTGCGTTTCAGTTCACCTTTAATAGTAATTTGCTTTATATTATCAGGAAAACTAGTCTAAATAATCCCAATAGCACGTAAATTTCTCTACAAAACATCTTTCTACTACAAAAGTACGCACTTGCCACAATAAACAGACAGCTGGATTTACAGCTATTAACCACCGGAACAGCCTATCATTCAACGTTAAATGCTCACCGTCTCTTACTTTATTCAAACGGCCGTTACGTTCGTTCATTTGTACCTAAATTTCTTTTTTTTTCTAATAAAGAACAATCATTGTGTGTTATTTTCTTGCTGGGTTATTGCTCCTGTGTTTTCAAATAATTTTGCTGCTGTTGTATTGATGTTTAGTAAATTTATTGCGGTTACTGTTTGTTCTTTCGCTGTAATTGTTTATTCCTTGCATAGGTAATATTTACAAGTACATTTAGTTTCCCACAAGCTGTCCCACTAGAGCTTTCCGTTTCAGGAGCTCTTTCTATAATACATACTCTGATGCATTTTATTCACTGACAATAAGCTTGAACAGACAGCCTTCCACAGACACAGCCTGATTGGTCACTGCTTCACCTCTGTCCTCCCTTGTGCCGCGGCATTCAGTTCGGCGGGATCGCACGCACCCCGTTGAGCCAGTTCGTCGCACAACCGATGCCCAGTTACTTTTCCGCGATGAGATTTGCCCCCGACAGAGGGCGTCGGCCTTGTCAAACGCACCATAATGTTCCGTCATTCGTCGGCGTCGACGCCGGTCTGCCAGGGCGACATGAGTGCGACACGCGTATGTGCAACTAAGGGGCATCATGGACGTGTTTCTGTCATAACCACCGTGACGTCCACTCTCACGGCTTACGTCAGTAGTAGGAGCGGTCATTTGCAGAGTACCAACTTACTGGCGACTGAAATGAATCGCAAGAACATACTGTGCTGGGGAACGCATTTAACCTCGTTTGAAGTTATTGAATTCAGTATGGATGAATCGAAAATTGAGAACGGCAAGCTAAGAGGAATGACACACATCGCACAGAAGTAAAGGCAAGCTGGAGAGTGACTCTAGGGCAGGACAGCCCACACCAGACAAGAAACACGACAAACCATACGAAGCTAAGCGAAGTGCGCGATGTATGGACAGGAGGGAAGACTGGACCACCTACAATCGGCTGGACGCAGCAGCAAGGCGGCACGCCAAAGAGCTCTACCGGCGGCAGTGGGCTTCTATCTGCAACATGATAGAGAAAATTCGCTGCCCACGACAGCTCTTCACCACATTTCGGCGCACACAAACTCCTCAGGTAAACCCTGGCCGTTCTCGGCATCTCGAGCGGGCAAACAGACCAATAGTTAGTTAAACGGTTCAGTGGTGCATTTGCGCCGCAATGCACCGCGAGCGCCGCAACTACAGCGGAAACGAGCATCGGCAATGACGACAGCGTTCCTCCCAAACCCCGGATCACGGCCCGTTCAATGCGCTCTTCAGAACGGTGGAACTGAACGACGCGCTGCGAAAATGCAACCGCCGCTCGGCACCTGGGGCCGACGCGGTCACCGATCTTCAGCTGCCCAATTTGGACGCGGAGCAACGTCAGGTCCTCCTGCGGCAACTGAACCTGGTCTGGGAACGCGGTACACTACCTGAGGAATGACGCACAGCAGTCAGCGGCCCGATACCACAGCCACGCCGCTCCTCAACGGATATCAAAGAACACCGTCCAATCGAGCTAACGCCGATGGGATGTAAGTTGATGGCACACATGGCTCTACAGCGCTTACTCGTGCGGGCTGCTGATGCGGAGTTGTTTGATGTACGCCAGACAGGATTTCGCGGGATGTGCTGCCCTCTAGAATCCATCGCGGACGTCGTCTCTCCCTTCCAGCATGCCAGAGCGGCTCGGAAGGTTCCACTGCTCTTGCTGCTTGACGTCTCGAGTGCGTTTGACAACGTCCACTATGCGGATACTCTCGCGGGGCTCGAAAAGGCGGACGCATACAGACGCCTGTTGCACTGTGTGCACGGTTTCCTTAACGTGCGCACCATACGCGCGCGCGCTTCAGCAGGTTCTCTGAAAGCTTTGTCACACGCATTAGTGCGCTAGCACTAAGACCTCCTGTCGCTGACTTGGCAACTGTCTGTCTCTCTGCCTGTCTGTGTTGGCGGCTTTCCTAGG
The DNA here is from genome assembly GCF_052857255.1 of Amblyomma americanum. Lineage (NCBI taxonomy): Eukaryota > Metazoa > Arthropoda > Arachnida > Ixodida > Ixodidae > Amblyomma > Amblyomma americanum. The sequence continues at coordinate 131,089,009 of NC_135499.1, forward strand.
TAACAGGTTGGCCACCTGGGTTGCGTGTCCTTCTGACGTCACCATAACCAGCTCCATCGGATTGTGAGAAACCTGCGCAAAGTGGAAGGTGGCAGTTCAATGAATGATTGCCTGCGTGAGGTTGCTCGGGAAGAGCAACCTGGGTCTCACAGACACCACCGATGCCAGCACCTGCCACCGCTGGGCAGCGGCGTATCGTTTAACTGCTGCACCATTGAGAAATAAGTGGTATGAGGACTCCCAGCTGTGTGAATGTGAGGTAGAGAATGGCCAATTCCTCATACACGGTCTCTAACCCATTAAAGCTATCGCGCATTACCCTTAAGGCAAAGTTTAAGTGTACGCTGATCTTTCGCCGATCTCACTGATCTTTCTCTGAAGACTGCTTGACCTTCAAAATCGAGCCTGAGACCGACACCGAAACGAAACTGAAAACCGAAGTACTAACGCATCTAATGCGCATTTGATTGTCCGCCATTTCTTAATTTCATGTGGCGATGTCAACGGTGCAGGGCTGCCTACCCACGGACACACGTCACCATGTGCGTACATCTCCAGATACGCTGACGACATAGCCCTGGGTCCTTCGCGCAATAGACGCCCGACTGCGCGGCCTCAGTCTGGCGCTCTGCACGGACACGTCCGCAGCCGTGGCGTGCGTCACACGCAAAAGAGCCCGCCTGGCGCTGCTACCACTAATCAGGACGCCGCTGCCGTGGAGAAGCTCCGTGGGTCACCTTAGCCTGGACATCGACCAGCGCGGCTCCTTTCGCAACGCGGCTACCAAGGTGCGCCTGCAGGCGAACGAGACCACCCCCGATCACAGCCCGGGAGTCTCGCAGCAAGCCGCGGCTCTACAACAGCGCAGCGTTCGGGGTGACACTTTACGCGCTGTCGCTCGTCTTGGTGCGCAAACCGCCGTGGAAGGCGCTCGAGGTAGAGAACCGCAAAGGGCTGCGAAACGTGTCTCGGCTACCCACAAACGAGCAGTGCTAGGCGACACTGGCTGATGCGGGCTCTTGGCCTCTGCAGCTACAGGCCACGCAGCGCGCTCTGCACCACACTGAACGACTCCACCGTGCAGCAAACGGGCACGCACTCATCTAGCGCCTTCTGTAATTCCTCGCTCACGTATGGGGGCCGGTGCTGCATGAATGCTTAAAAGAACGTCTTACGGAGCAAGTTGGTAGCTGTTCATATTTGGTTACAGGCGCGAAAGAAGACGCAACACAAGGCAGAAAGGAGGGACGGAGCGCCACTCACAACTGCATGAATGCGATCAACTGACGCGCGCCACAGCACTATAACCTCTGCTTCCCCTGGCCCCCCGCAAGTGAGATGTCTATCACAGTGCTCCAGTCGCTTTAAGAGGCACACACCACATGCAAAATCGTTCAGTCCTTCCATGCACGTGGGTTCATTTCTGCCTGACATCTTGCCCTACAATTGTGCGGTGTCCCATTGTGAAACACCTGTTCGGCGTGCTGTGGTCTGCGACCAACACACTGAAGAACACCCAGACCCATGCATCGCACAAAGGGAGCGTATCTTCGTCGTTGGAGCGGGCTTGTCTTTTTTTTTTTTATTCAAGATGTTTGCCATTAGGCAAAATGAGAAAGAGAGAGGGGATATGGAAGAAAGAAGAAGGAGTGTAAACAAGCCTCGCTTAATAAATGGCAAAAAATTTCGATAAAGCCATTATCAAGTGTCCACTTGCGATAGTCGCCTTCAACGTCCCATCGCACGCCTGCCTTCCTTAGGAAGCGTCGTTTCACGGAGGCTGTAGCAGGACAAGTCCACAACAAGTGTTTTGGACCACAGAGTTCAGGCGCAGGAACACAATGGGGACACTTGTAAGTCAGTTCTAAGCGTTTGTAACGGCACCGATGACGCACAGAGGGAGTCAGACCCGCTCCTGCCCGAATCCGGCGCACGGATGCCTCCCCCTTCCGCGTGAAACTACGGGGGAGAGGGTACGAACACGGAGGAACTAGAGCACGTTTTCGCTGGCGCTAAGCTAGTTTCTCGAAAATATGTAAGAGGAACGGACCTAGGGAAAGTGGGTAAGGTGGCGGGATGTCTGATGTGTCAAGGTCTGTGACTGTGTCTACATGAATATTATGCGGATCGTGAGCATGGCCACGAATCCAGTGTATACGCACATGACATTGGCAATTTGAGCAGAGTTGGTGAATGCATTGTATAATTTGGAATGTGTGCCGGACAGCCTTAAGCTGCTTAAGGGCGGCAAGGGAGTCAGTCTAAATATGAAAAATATCGAAAGTGGGTACGAGTGGAAGGGAAGCAATTACATTGTGTATCGCTTGAAGCTCCAAGGCAAGGGGGGTGCAAGCGCGGGAGTTAAGGTGAGGATGGGAGGGATTGGAAATTGCTGTAACTCCCTGCAGTGCTGTCTGTGATGCATTGGTGTATATATGCACCCTGGAGGTAGATGCGCGGTTGATACCGGCGGCGAAACAGAGGAGCAGAGGAGTCTGTAAACGATGACGCCTAAGCGACATCCTGTGCGCTGTGTTTGCCTCACGCTAGTCGATGTATTAATGTATTAAGCTGAGTGTTCTCTTGCAGAATGGGTATGGGTGTAATACGAGGGAGATAAGGTACGCCGTGCATATCCTACCGATTGATAGCTTCAAGGAAGTCCCGCTGTCGACGGGGGAGGTGATGAAATTGGGCCTGGTACATTATCCGCGGCTGGAGGATGAAGCGCACAAGCTGACGGGCAGTATCAGAACGCGCTACGCCACAGCGCATAGCTATGCGTCGAATCAGGTCTAGAGTAGCCTGAACCGATTTACAGGACACGTTCAGCCACGGGGTCCGAATCCCAGATGTATGATGTAGAAGACCTAGAGCACGCACACATTCTACTTGAGGAATTTAAGAATTATCTACTGTGAACGTAATAGGGGCTGCTTTCCATAAGCCACGCCTATTTCCAGTGTGAATAAAACATGATTTAGTACGCAATAGGGTCAGACCCAAAGGGGGGAGTCGCGATGTTAAGGCATGCAGCGCTTGCTGGAGCGCCTACTGTTGCACAGACGCATCTGGATGACAGGACCACAAGGTTATGTCGTCGGCTTACGCAAGGACGCATACAGACGGAATTTTCTCTAGGACCCGGACAAGAAATATGAAAGTTACATTAAATAATGTGGGGGCGAGGACGAAGCGCCGGGCCTCGGGGTACACCATGGTTGGAGGTAAAGTTACCAAAGGCTTCCCATGGACGCGTACACTGAAAGTTCACTTTGTTAAAAATGAGTGAATCGAGAGAAGAAACCGATGCAGGGGACCCAGATCCTAGAAATGCCAAGAATTGCAGATTGAAGGACGTTGTCATATTCCTTTGTGATGTCAGTACCGATCACCGTACGAACAAGATGACTGTGAGGAGAATGGTAAAGTACATCCGCAGCCAAAGCAACAAGATCGCCTTCCGCTCCAATTTGAGGGCGGAAGCCAATTTGAGATTGTGGATAACAATCATTGTATTCCAGCCACCATGACAAGCGAGCTGCTAGATTGTGTTCATAAAGCTTTCAAATAGTAGGCGTAAGTGAAATAGGGCGGAGGGCCGAAAGGGAAACTGACGGCTGCCCTGATTTCGGTATTGGCACCACGATAGAATGTTTCCAACCCCCAGGAATAACTCCAGAATGCCACACCTCATTGAATGTATCAAAAAGGGAAGCGCACTTGAAGAATCATCGCGCGCTGGAAGTGCGAAAATAAGCCCCCGTCTGCAACGCGCGATGATTCTTCGAGTGAGCGTCGGCTGCGTGGGGCCCGGGGAGAGACGGGCGCGTCACGGACTTTCGCGTAGCGACGCGTGCAATGATTGGGCTGCAGTGGAAACACTGCAGCACATACTCCTGCTCTGTGCCGCTTTCGCAGAGCCGCGTCGCGTCGCGAGATGCCTGTGGCCTACAGGGCTCCGAGAATCATCCCGGCAATCTCAAGGCGCTCCTATCGCCGAATGGCAGTGTGCGCACACGGCACAAGATATTGGTGAGCCAGTGTACATAAATCGAGCAAGCGATCCTGACGTCTCGCATGCTCATCGTCAGGTGGTGCGCGCGTGACGTGGATGCTTCTTGTGTGCTGCTTCGGACGATATGCGGCCGGGCGCCCCACCCAGGCAGCCTTTTCAGCGCTCCACGCGCAATTCGTTAGTGATAGGACGCCAGTGCTTGCGCTTTGTATATACGGTGTTTCTACGTTTTTGTAAGTATGTGCAGTGAACACTCGCTCGCGATTATAATTCGGCCAGTGCATGAGAGGTGGGAACTTGTTCACTTTTTTGTAATTCTGTATAGTCCTTCACCTCTCCTTTCTCGCTATCGCTCCTCTTATACTTTTTTCGTTTTTATTCCGCTGGCCACAGCTGGGGTGCTTCAGGTATTTGATAGGAATCGCCACGGATGTAATATCATTTCCTTCCTTTATGTATTTTTGTCGTAATAAACCAATACTACTAGTCACTCTCAAGAAATCGATGACCGAGCTTAGTGAACGACCCGGCAAGCCGCACCCGCCTTACAATTATGGGATTAGTGGCTGAAGAGGAAACGCCAGTATTCAAGGCTTTGCTTTCGCCAATCAAACTGTCACCACGGAGGACGAGGCCTTTCGACACTTCGGGAAGCACGCGTATGGTTTGCGCGCTCGACAGGAGACCTCATGGGACCCGAGGATCTCGGCGAACAAAAAGACCGGAACGCTGTCGGGCCAGTGGTGTCGGCGACATGGTTCCGCCTGGCAGTTAGGACGATGCGTGGGCTTCGACGCGAGGGATTGAAGCCAATAAAAGCGGTGGCCCACTAATCCACTAATCCTCCTGCTCGCGCTGGGCTTCCGCAGGGGAGCAATACGTCAGACCCAGTGGCAGCGAAGGCGGTGGCAGCAGCGGGGATGGTATGTGAGACACTTCACAGAATTCGGGATCTCATGCGGCGCTCCGAATTACCAGCGCCGGACCTCAATGTGGGCGTGGCATGTGGTTACCATAGAGACTGACCGCACGGCACTCACTGTCGGCAGTCGGCGATCACTGTCGACTCTGAGGGCAGCGAAGAGCACTGCACGTTGTTGTTGTTTTTGAAAGGATTATTTAATTGCGGGGCCCCCAGTGCCATGCGGAGAAATAACAAGAAGCAGGCAATTAAACTATCCTAACCCATCTCACAATCCTATCGAATCTTTAAGGTGTCCAGTATGCTCACCCCAAAAGACCATCTTTTCCTTAAGTTTTACCACGATGGTTGAGGGCTAATGATTAACTGTATTGATCTCCAAGGATCGGCTAAGGGGATGAAAATCTTGAGTAGGTAGTCGGTGTTCCTTTGTCTAGGTGTCCGTTGGCCTCCGTTGCAAAATTGGGCAGCTCCACCAGTCGCACCTGGTGTTGCAGGTCTGAGCTTGTTAAGAAGGCCTTGAAAGATTTTTCGAGATCAAGTGAGGGAAAGGATTCTCTTAAAAGTTGAACTCTAGTCATTGATTGCTTTTCCACCACGGAACATGTCGGCCACGGAACATGCCATGTTTTAAAGGAGAAGTAGCCAGTGTTCGATCCCGAGCTAATTATGGCAGGACACCTTAGCCACGTCTGCCTTCTCCCAACATCTTCATCCCCTATCGTGACCCTCTTCTTTTCTCCTCTTCCCCTTCGCCAGTGCAAAGTAGCAGGCTAGGTACTCATTTTTCCGGCCAACCTCTCTAGGTTTCACGTCTATAAACCCTCTCTCTCTCTCTCTCTCTCTCTCTCTCTCTATCTATCTATCTATCTTTAGTTACACCGCTAAAGGTTCTTTGCTCATTGCTACCAACACGTTATTGGAAAGGTAAGGAAGGGAAGAAGGAATGTACATTTATTTATAGGGGAAGGTGGTTGAGGCAAAGCAGGTGGAGTCTTCAGTCCAAATCCGCAGTGGTTCTGGCCCACGCTGTGCAGATGGCGGTGAGGGCCTCCTGGGCTTCTATGGTGGTGCTGGTCAGCCGCAATTCTCACTGTTCCAAGGCCACATTGTGGGGATTCAGGTGGCGTGCATGCGTTCATTCACAGCATTTGATAGAATGTTGTGCAACCAATTTGGCAGGTTCTCTCACACGATGAATGGCAATTTGCCAATATGCCTCAAGAGAAAAGTATACAACAGCTGTATCTTCCCGGTACTCATCTATGAGGCAGAAACGCGGCGGCCAACGAAAAGCGTTCAACTCAAGTTAAGCACAGCGCAGGTATCAATGGAAAGAAAAATTAACTTAATAGACAAGAAAAGGACAGAGTGGATCAGGAATCAAGCACGGATTAATGATATCCTAGTCGAAATCAAAAGGAAGAAATGGGCTTGGGCAGGGCATGTAATGCGAAGGCATGATAACCGATGATCCTTAACGGTAACAAGCTGGATGCCAAGAGAAGAGAAGCGTAACATGGGCCGGCAGAACATTACGTGAGCGGATAAGATTAAGAAGTTTGCGGGGATAAGGGGGCCATAGATTACACGTTGAAGCCACGACACGGAGCCTTTGAATCGGTGGTAATATGGTAGCTATGCACTGGTTTGTCCTGCATGTGCTGTGATGGTGAGTGCGATGGCAAAAGCCTCCGCTGCAGCTGTGTCAGGGGTCTCAAGGCATGCAGCAAGGTAAGGGGAGAAGGAATGATCGACCGCCGTGAAATCGTGCTTGGAAGGTAGTGGGTAGGAGGCCACGTCCACATATACTGCGTGCGTATCGTTGCAGAACTTTCTGCGAAGACAGAGAACGCAGGCCTGTCGTCGGGTTTTGGAGTTCGTGATGCATGTGGTGCAGGAGGGCTCAAGATGGAGATCGAGGGTACATGCACAGCGAGAATGCCGGTGAGGGCAAGGCTGCGTGAAGCCTTGGGGTCGCAAATACGGTGGAGAATGGCTCTGTCTGCGGTAATATAGTGAAGAAGCGAGTACGTTGAGAGATGAGGAACCGCCAAAGTTTAAAATGTGACAACCCCTCAAATTTTGAACTTGGCACACCTCCAAAAGTTCCGAAGGACTCCCAAAATTTTGATACTAGGCAAACCCCAGGGATGCATTAAGGTGGATTAGTGGGTCGGATAAGTATATACCTATATAATAATGCAATGAACGGTACTCGAATATTTTAGTATGTGACCACTCATGCATACCAGAAAAGTGTAATGGATCCGGTTCCAAAAGAAGTTTCGGCGGGGAAATCTCAATAAGAGCAGACATATTGTAGACGCCACAGCAAGCAGCCTAAATGTTGTCGCATTTTTTTTCTTTAAGGATGTGGTTAACGTTAACAAGGCTTCTAAGATTTTTCGCAACTGGGTTAATGTAAAAGCCAGCAGCTAAAAAGAAACAAAATGTTCTGCGTATGTAGGATCAAAATAAACGCCGTTTTCCAAAATTATCAGCTGAAGCAGCCGGCCAAACAAGCATAGCATTGAGGGCACACATATGCAGCAAATTTTTTAATGCAGCAAGCTTTTATTGGTGAACCTGCTCCATAAACCTTTCCGTCCCTTTGGTATTCTTGAGGCGCCTTTTTTTTTACGCCGCTCTCACAATCGCGCACTTGAAAGCTCCGATCCTCAGCATAAGGAGCAAAGGCATGTTATTCGAATTCACACGTGTGGTGTCATTCAGTGTATCTATGTTCTGCACCAACTGTTATTATATCCCGCACAGCATTTATTCGTTTGTCTCTTTTTTACTATGAAGAAACGTAACGAGACGGCGCTATTGATAGCGAGTTGTCAATGAAGCATCATCCTCGTCTGTTTGTTCCTTTTCTGTGTTTATTTCTTTTCTGCTGGAATAGTCAAAATACGCAGCAGCTACTCGAGCTCTTCACCATTTTACCTATTCAGAATGCATGGCCTACTAAGGTAACATTGTGGTCCTGGAAAGCCCGTGTTACCTAAGTTGTTCTAATACATATATGTGAAAAAGGACTAGTAGGGAAGGATACCAAAGGAAAAAAAGCAGACACTGTGATTGACACTTAGATGTCTGTAAACTGATGCTTAGTTTCGTGTCATTCTTTCGCAGAATTGTAAGTGACATCAAACTAACTAACTGGGAAACCTATCGCAAATGTCCCCCAGCAGAGGGATGAATAAGGGACATCACAAGCTGTCATAAACGTATTAAGGAAGCCCATAGCAAAATCACCAGAACGATACAGCTTATGGTTCATCCCGAAGCGGCTCAGGCTATGAGAAAGGTCGTAGTGGAGGGCTCCGGAAAATTTCGAGAACCTGGGGCTTTTTTATGTGCAATGACATCGCACAGTACATGGGTCTCTAGCATTTCGCCTCCATCGAAATGCGACCGCCGGATCAGCATCCAAGCACCATAACCACACAGCCACCGCGTAAACTATACCTGAACGATACATCGTATGGTTCAAACTCCTGTAACTGAGAGGCGCATTCTTCACCTCTAGGAAGCAGGAGCAAATCTCACTAAAAGATGTAGAGGACAGCGAGTCAATTGAAAACTTAAGCTGCGCGTCACCCAGCTCACCAATGAAGCGCGCGACAATGCGATACAATTGACCCAGCAGAACTGGATACATATTTGCACTTCCCTCTGTGGTACACTAAGCACGATCCGAAGCTGGAATGTCGTCCATAGTCTTATTGGCCCCAGCAATGCCTAGCAGTCACTACCAGAACCCTCATGCAAATTGCACACAAGTTTTCCGGTACAGGTCAGGAATTCATCCAGGACCTCTATACGAAGTGCATCGGCGATCTTCATATTCCCCTATGTACCCTAGAATACCAAGCAGAACTGAACTCAGATATGGGCGCCCCTATCAGCCCAGTCGAAGCCTTTGCGGCTGCAAGGAAACACTGCCCCAAAAGGCATTTGGATGCATTGCAATACATGGGCTTTGCATACATTTCAAACCGTCAAATCAACGACTACCCAGATAACTCGCATAATAAAACGCATCACTGGACGTACCCAGAGCCTGAAGGAAGAGTACACCCTGAGTCTGTTCCAAGCCCTAATTATTAGGAGGGTATCCTACTGTATCTCACACAACAACCTCAAGAGAAGCGAATAATCCCAAATCAACACCATCATCAGAGGTGCTTACGAACCGGTGCCAGGCCTATCTACCATCACTTCCAACGAGCAGTTATAAGTCCTCCGCGTTCATGAAACATATCAAGAACTCAAAGATGCACTCCTTTGTTCTCAGACCACAAGGCATCAATCCACTGCAGCAGGCAGAGCCATTATTGACAGGACTAGCACCCGGGAGATTGGAAGGTTTCGGAAGCTAAAAAAACTCTACCGCACCACATTTCGAATCGCTTAATGGTTGCACCAATAACTAAACACAGTCACGATGAACTGCACGTGCAAAGGCGCAAAGCCAGGGTGAAGCATTTGCGACAAAAACTAGACTTTTACATTTATGTCATATACGTGGATTTTCAACTTATCTGGATGGCGGCGTATTCGTAATAGTTGCCGCAGAAAACGTATACAACTCACCGGTAACAACCTCCATTAGGGAAGACATCCCTTCCACAGCTGAAGCCAGAGTGTGGCCAAGGCTTTTAAACACCAAGACAGACTCGGTAAAACAGCCCACGCTATCACACACTCACAGCAAACCTGCCGTGATTAAACGCCCGTAGAGCCCCCAAAGAAGCAGCAGAACTCCTTGTTCCTACCCCTTTACAAGAACGCCTCCGAAATACTTGGGCAGCGGGTCATGCCGAGTTAGACGACTAAGAGGCAGCTCATAACCCAACTCGAGCGCTAATAAAAAGAGCGGCTCCTTCCCATGCTCACCAGACGCCACCTACCGTCCACGTATAGCGAACCATTAGAAACACTACGTCTTAAACGTAGGAGATACCTTCCATCGCATAAAAGGATAATCACAGCAGATTCTGCAGCCTAGCGCCAATTACAGGCAAACTGATTTTGAAATTTAAATAAATACAGTAAAATGCATCTTACACATAACATAACACCTGTTCCTGGTGTGACACAAGTCGCATACTTTTCCGCGTTTCGTGGGGGTGTGAGAGCAAGCCTGAACCTTCAAAGGGGACACATACGTCTTAAGAACAGTGGTAGGCTCATCTACAACCTCATCAACAAGGTTCGTGAAGCAGCTCGGGCCACTGGAGTTCTAGAACGAGGGCTCCACCCATCTGAACGTCAAGCAACTCTCAGGACCAGTTTCTCAAGAAAGTTCATTCTCTCCCTCTCGCTCAAGGACAACCAAGTCTCTGTGGAACTGCACAAGTGGTTCTAATTGACATTTTGCTTCTCGCTCCAACAGCTACGCCATGCAACACCTAGGCAGCCAGTCGACGTCGTTCGCGGCGTTTGACATCTAATTTCACTCCTGGTCAGAAATCAACTTGTTCAACCACCAGCGTAAGCAGACCGATGGGCAGAGATAAGCGTGAAGGAAATACTACTCGTTCCCGGGGCACTTACATCTCTTGTGTCGTCATTCTAACCGTTCCGTTACTCGCTGCACGGCTATTAGTAGGGGCTACGAGTGCCCTTGTCACACGGGTAAGGCTAGCATGCTTACTACGCCTCAACCGAGGCACGTCCTTGCAATAAGGCTATAAGAGCACTTCATGCGGTCTGAGTATAACAGCCAGTTTACGCCTCGGATCATTTGAACTCTTCTGACTTCGATTTTTTTGCTTAAGTTCGTTTCTTTTGCAGCCATCGAAGTCCTAGTTTCGTGCCATAGAGCTGGTTGCCTACGTATGGCTGTGCTAATATGGATAGTGCGGAAGAGGCGGGGAAGCACAAAACTAAACATTCCTGTAAAATAGCACAGTCTCCTTAATACATTCAAATGACCCCTAACAACGTCAACCGCAGAAAGGGATACCTGTCCCATGTATGCACGCAGAGGCTTCGCTCTGCAGCCCACAAAAGAAGAAAAGACGGAAGCGACCATCACCGCACAGCTTGGCACCCAGTGTCAATGTCAACTCGCCCTCCCGCACCCTTCGCATCACCGCATTCCTTCTTTCGGCCCCTTGCTGCCCCACAATGTGTATTTTAAGACCTTAGCCACAGCTTTCCAGCAGACCGTCAAGAAGGAGCCGAGCCACCTTCGAAACGTTGAGTTTTCAAATAAAAAGTGTTGGCTGGAGCCATGTCATAGTTGATTATAGGCTATAAAGAAGTGAACGGAAAAGAGCAAAGGAATTAATTCTCCGAATAATTTATCTCCTTTTTTTACCTCACACTGGCCAATACCTAATCTCGCCAGCACTCCGAATTTACATCTTTAGGAAAAATGAGAAAGAACGGTCATTCAAAAGGACGTAAGTTGAGCACGATGGCAGCATGAAAAATTGATTCTAACCTTCTGAAAATAAATACTTTTGAGACGAAGTCAAAATGGCGCGTAGGCAGCAGACTCGAAAACCAGTTATTTTTGTGCCTCAAGCGCTGCAACAAGTAGTACGTCGGAAGCTGGTTCTTTTTTTTTTGTCTCTCATTCCGTTCCAGCTAAACGCCATGTAATCATGCGTTTCGACAGGCAAAATCTCAAACAGTTGTAGGCGCTGGGAGACGTTCCTTGTAGATGGACAGTTTGACGTGAGCGGTGAGCCTCATCGTGCGTGATCCATAGCAAGCTGCGCTCTGAAGTTCTAAGATATAATGAAGAGAACCTTTCTGATTATATGACGCAGTTGGGTCAGCAACGAATTAGCAACTAAGAGGGCGTACAGGTACGCGTGGCCGGCATCATTAAGCAGGAAGACAGAATAAGATTTTTTCCGCAATCAACGCCTGCAATGTCCTTTCCAACTGGTACCGGTACTTTGATAAGGGACACATTGAGAACACTGCAGTCCTTCTAAATTCATCGCTATCATCATTGGGCTGCGTACACCCACTTTTGGATATAACCCTTTCCCTTTGATTTCTAATAATGACTTTGATGCCCCAATTTCGGCGAACTAACACCTTTGTGTCTCCGCTTTTGTATCGACTCTGCCATTACTACAGACTACCGGTTTTCTACTCGGCGCGTGGCATGTAATCCTCATATTGGTTCTTTACTTTCTTTTACATTAATTAATCCCGTTAGAGGAGATTCGAGCGCTGTTTGTATTAGGAGCATCGGCTACTTCTCATTGTTTTGCGTAAATAATAATCTCTACTAACATGTGCAAGCATTTCTAGAGCAAGCACATTGAGCTCACGCGTTCAGCTTCCACTCAAGTGTAATACTTCAACGTATTTGAATCACAAACGACTCCTATATATGATGCAAAGCGGTGAGGCAAAGCGGTCAGTTTAAAATTCAAAAATTGTAACGAGAGCTGACGCTTCTTTCTGAGGCGCCAACGCATTAACCTTTAACGTTATCGACGCAATTGGGCTAGTTTACATGGTACAAAATCTTAAGCAAAAGCGCAGCGCAAAACGCTAAAGGAGAAATTTTAGGGCGCTCCTTGTCTCAGTCAGGACGCCTTAAAAGCGGCTCACCTTCCTTCACTAAACTTTTTAAGAATGCCTTGTAAAGGAACCTTGAGTGAAGCCCTAGAAGGTCTTTCCTAAAGGCGGGTGCAGCGCTAGCTTCGTGCTTCCTTACCTTGTTTCTAGCGCTGAACGCATCCGCACGCACAACAGCGCGACTCTGGCCACAGCAGCGACTCCTAGGGGTGCTTGCCGGTCCCAAAAGGTCGATAACATAGCTGAGATAGCTATCTTCACTGCCTCAACAACCTAAACAGCAAGACACGTTTCGGAACCTATCTAACAATTTTTAACAAAAGAATTTCGAACGCGAAACAGTTTATCAGCGCATTTTCTTTTTCATATGTTATAATATTTCGTGATAACAATCAATCCCCAGATCTCCCGTCGTCAGGCTTGAATTTTTTGTTATTCACGTTGTTGCTTCTGTCAAAAGCGTTCCCTTTTGGTTTTCTGTAGCAGCCTTAACTGCACGATGCGAGCGACGGAAACTCTATAGAAGAAAGATTTTGCTTAATATCGGAATTATGGACCATTACCCTCAATATTTCTATAAGAGTACCTTGCAATTTCCTAATATTCGAAATTTTTGTCCAACAATGTTGGACATTGGTTGGTCTGCGTTGCTGGCAATAGGACACACGGACGATTAGAGCCCCGGCATAAAGTATTAATCTTTAGATGGCAAGTATGCCACCTGTGTGGATTAGTGAACACATGAATATATTTCTTGTCCATCTATGTTACATCGGGCATCAATGTTCTAGACGTTCGGTGTTCATTCGCCGCGTGCAAAGAAATTGTGGGGATACAAGCGGACCCGTTTTTACGGAGGCTGCTATGCAACGAGACTGTACACGCCATCAGGCTGCCACCGGGTCACATGCGCAAGCTCATTGAAAACCCGCACTGGACGTGAAATTCGGAGTTTGTGGATTCGGATTCCACCAGCGGCATGTGGTTGTTTTTTTCTTCTGCTTTCTACTTATCTTTAAGCCATAAAATAATTACACCCTTAACTCACATTGTTCAATGCACACAAAAATAAGAAACAATCCCCTATGCTCCTCAGTTTTGGTGGCTTTTGGCTTCTTTCGTGTATATATGTTTGGAAATATATGCATACATAGGAAAGAAGCTAACGGTCACCGAAACCAAAAAGAAAGCATAAGGGATTGTTTCTGTTCTTTTAGTACGAGGTGTTGATCAATAGAACAAATATAGTTTGTACCTGAAAGACTACGGGTAAGAAAATGGAAGAACAGAGATGAAAAAACCACCACATACCGCCCAGGGGTTCGAATACTTTCGCGGGCATATATTTTTTTTTTTTGCGTGTCGCCTAAGCTTGACAGTGTTCACCAGCGCCATCCTCGTCCATAGCGGCGGACGTAGTACGTCCTGTTTTACCGCGTGTGGTGCGTGGAGCGTGATCGAAATATCAGGGCGGAATTTATGCGAGAACCCTCTAATGCTACCTATGGCATCGCAAATGCCAGAACCGATACCCTCGTTAGCTACTGAGCAGACAAGGAAAGGGAAACGACGGCCTCGTTATGACATACACAATTTACTGCCGCTAAGCTTTATACTGTTTGTTTATTCATTCTACAAGCCACCGAAAGCCGGCTTTATTTATTTGTTTTTTTTGTGACACAAGATGCGACCATGTTTTTCTGGAATGATCGCGACCACACGCAACTGCTTTCACACTGTTCGACGAGATTGTTATAGCTGCTTTTGTCCATTTATCTTAGAGGTTCTTAGCCCTTGGCGCTGCTGAAAGTGACGCAAACTGTGTTGGACGACCGCTGAGTCTGCTTCTTGCTACCACCGCCGCAGTGCTGTGCAGTTGTTCACACACACACACACACACACACACACACACACACACACACACACACACACACACACACACACACACACACACACACACACACACACACACACACACACACACACACACACACACACACACACACACACACACACACACACACACACACACACACACACACACACACACACACACACACACACACACACACACACACACACACACACACACACACACACACACACACACACACACACACACACACACACACACACACACACACACACACACACACACACACACACACACACACACACACACACACACACACACACACACACACACACACACACACACACGCACACACACGCACACACACACACACACACACACACACACACACACACACACACACACACACACACACACACACACACACACACACACACACACACACACACACACACACACACACACACATATATATATATATATATATATATATATATATATATATATATATATATGAAGAAAGCCGTCACCGTAACCAAGGTGTATAGGGGAATGTTTCTATTTTTTTATTTGTAGTGCTGACTAGAGGGAGAATAATACTTCAATTAATCTGTCGCCTAAAGAAAATTATTTATAAAACAGCAGAAAAACAACCATGCCGCCGGTGGGATCCGATCCCACGACCTCCGAATATCGCGTCCAGTGCTCTACCAACTGAGCTACGGCGACGACTGTCCAATCTGCTGCTTTCGTGGGTATTTATGTTTATTGCGCGTAAGCGAACAATGAGAGTGTTCACCAGCGCTGATTGGGGATTACCCAAGTACAAAGACTCACTTTTTCGCACACTTCTTAATCTAATCCCATGATGCAAACTTAAAATGAGACTTCCGGTAACTTCCACGCTTCCAGGTAATCACATGAGATAAAAGCAGCAGCATGCTTTGCGTTCAAATTAGCGAGCAAATGTGTGAGCACACTGAACTAGATTAAGCTGCCGTTGATGGGTTATGTTAGTCTACCCTTACCTGTTTCTGCTCTGTTCGCTAATATCTGACGAGAATCGGCTGCAAAGTTTTCAGACTTTAATGACGTATTAGGTAGATTCCGGGCACATGTGCTGTTTGTACGCAAGTACACCTTAAACAGAGCTGCGAACTTTTACACCTATTCATAAAAGTAGCGCAGTGGTCGCTCCTCTGCCGCGGAATATGTTTCTAAGAACTTCTCTCTCAGTTTCTGAATATCCCTGTCGTTAAAGTAGGGAATGCTTTTATTGACATCTTAGCAAAGCGTCTCTACTAATCTCTCATACTCGCCAAGGAAAGCGTAGGTGGCATCTTATCAGGAGGTTTAACAAATTCATATGAGTGTTCTTTGGAAGGCAGACCACGGTTCAGCTTCACTGCTGAGCCTTATCCAAAATACGAAGAGATTCTTGCAATGTGCAAATGCGGAATTTTTTCGTCTCTCTTAGATGTCTCACTAGCAATTGTTGCATGATTCGTTGCAGGACACGTTATATTAGCTATAGTATTCAACGTTATCACCTGAACGTCGATATGGTGCGACCGATTGCACGACTTACAGATTGCAATGCTCCTAGGCGGCCGTCAGTGCACGCGTCAGGGGTCTTCTATTTGACAAATGCAACCAGTACGGCCATCGGTGATAGCGCCACTCAGCGTCGGGCACAAAGTTTATTAATCATTACTTATTTTGAAGCTCAAAATTACTGACTTTATAATACGAAATACAGAGGGCACTTAAGATACTAACGTGCTGTGTAATGCGAAGGCGCTGCTTTTTATTTTTATTTATATTTTATTTTTATTTTTTACTTCCTTTCTGTTGACACGACTGCTCCTTAGTGTACAGTCGTAAGGCAACTCATATAGATTCACCTTTGTTCGCCAAGAAGCGTCTTGGTTTTGGGGCCTATGGGTAGCGTGCTTACCTCGCAATTTGAAAGTTCTGGAGTCAATTCTCAGCACCTACGGACTAAATTTTATTCTTCATTGCCGGGTCACATGAGTTCTTCAGGCGACACTTTTTCTGACATCGGGTTTCTTTTCCGATGAACCTTATACGGTTTTCACATTATTATACGTTGTTTATAGGTTGCGTCATCGCTTTTAGTCAGCCCCTGAGCTGCGTATGAATCTAAATTGGCAATTATTATAACTTTAGGCATTCTGGCTGCGCAGGCTGCAGTTGGTGAATACGCGTCATTGTAACTGGGGCACCACGCTCGGAAAAAATCTAGCTCGCGACCTTGTAGTATCATGTGAGCTATGACAGTAGGGCATGACTGACGTGGGCTGGAACAAGTACCCCAAAGGTAAAATGTTAAAAACAGAACGCTCTCTCGGGCAATTTTCTTTTTACGTCGCTTAGGCTAACCTTAGAGCAGCAGTAATAAAAAATTACGCAAAAAGCCTGTCATTTCACTGATTCCGAACACTGAACCATGCTAAAAAAGGCAATAATCAATTTTCCAGCCCCAATGTAATTGCACCAGTGTTGTCAACAATGTTTAATTTACATTATTCCTGAGGCGACATCTATCGTCGGACAGGATCCCTGCCTCCATACGAATGTGCCGCGGACTCCAGCAGCCCATGTAAGCGTGCAAGTGTGGACAAAAGTAAACGAAGCACGCTATTGCCTTGTAGCTTTTTCATGCGTTGCCTAATTGAAATCGCCAGGTATGGTATGAGCAAGCTGGTTTGGGACACCAGTGCGCTCTCTCATGGACAAGAATGTTTCTTCATTTCCTATAGAGAGGGCGTGATTGTAACTAGAATGGAATCGCGTGCATTGTTTACCTCTCCGCATCTGTACGAAACGGACCTCTGGTCGCTCTTCAAAATTCTGTTTTATCGCATGTTCAATGCTTCAAGAGCGGCTGTATTAAACGAATGACTTTTTTTTTTTTAGGGCGGCATAGGTAATCGCACGTTTTCTCTAGCAATTGTTAAAATTACCACCAAAACTCTTCACAGTGGAAACGCCTTGCCCAAGTCTTTATGTCAGCATTTTATGTCAAGTCTTTTATGTCAGTCATTGTATGTCCTAAATGGATCTGTTTGGTCTATATAAACTTTATCTGCAGCCTTCAAATACAGAAGAAAACATAGACTGCAGACGCTGTCTCACAGTGGCAGGGCTTCATTTGACCGTGTGTGCTGTATGTAAGAAAAGCCAGTCCTTTATTTGCTTTCCGGTTTGCTCAATTAAATCGGGGTGCAATGCCAGTCTAGGTGGTATAATAACTGTTATTCGGCTGGTTTGCAGCGCAGATGAAAGGCGTGCGTTACACACAGCCTCATGTTGCCGCAGTATACAAGCTCCTAGTGTCCACTCGCTTCCAAACGTGCCCCTTTCAGTCGAGTTTTAAACCCGGCTTCATGGTCTCGCTAATCGCCGTTCACGTTGATAACCAGCCGCAGTGGTTCAGCAGCAAGCAGATCCCGATGCTACGTACGAGGAAGCGGGTCCAATCCCGGCCGTGGCAACCGCGTTTCGCTGGAGGCGAAATTCCAGGTGCTTGTGTACTGTGCGACGTCATCATCATCATCATCAGCCTGACAACGCCCACTGCAGTGCAAATGCCTCTCCTATGTCTCTCCAATTAACCCTGTTCTTTGTCAGCTTTGGCTACCATATCCCCGCGAATTTCTTAATCTCATCCGCCCACCGAATTTTCTGTCGCCTCCTACTACACTTGCCTTCTCTTGGAATTAATTCCGTTACAATTAAGGGCCAGCGGTTACCCTGCCTTCGCATTACAAGCCCTGCCCAAGCCCATTTCTCCCTCTTGATTTCGACGAGGTTGTCATTAACCCGTGTTTGTTCGCTCACCCACTCTGCTGCTTCTGGTCTCAACTTCACACCGATCATTTTTCTTTCCTGTTTCATTAGTCTCTCTCCTCCTCCTCCTCCTCTCAAATTAAGCTAAGCCCTTTTCGTCAGCCTCCACGTTTCTGCTTCATAGGTGAGTACCGGTAAGACACAGCTGTTGTATGTTCTCTTGAGGGATATTGGTAAACTGCCATTCATGATCTGAGAGAACCTGCCATATGTGCTCCACCCCATTCTTATTCATCTAGTTATTTCCCCTTCATGATCCGGATCAGCGATCACTACCTGCCCTAAGTAGACGTATTCGCTTACCACTTCCAGTACCTCGCTACCAATTGTAAACTGCTCTTCCCTTGCTAGGCTCTTGAACACTACTTTGGTTTTCTACATGTTAATTTTTAGACCCACCGTTCTGCTCAGCCTGTCTAACTCGTCGGTTATGCTTTGCAGATCATATCCTGGGCGACTCAGCAAGGCAATATCATCAGCGAAGCGAAAATTACTTACGTATTCTCTATTATTTATTATCCCCAAGTGTTCCCAATTCAGGCCTCCGAACACCTCTTGTAAACATTAGGTGAATAAGCATTCGCCAGGTCGTGTCTTCCTGCCTGACACCCTTCCTTATTGGAATTTTATTCTGAAATTTGTGAAGGACTATGGTAGCTGTGCAGTCGTTAGATATCTTCCAGTGTTTTCACATAAGACTCTTCTACCGCCTGATTCCGCAATGCATGCACGACTGGTCAGGTTTCCACAGATTGAAATGCTTTCTTCAAATCAATGAACGCTAAATATAAAAATTTGTTATATTCTGTGCATTTCTCTATCACCTGATTGATATTGTGAATATGATCTATTGTCGAGTATCCTTTGCAGAAGTCTGCCTGATCATTTGGCTCCTTCAAGTCTAAGGCTGTCCTCACTGTGCTTGCGATTACCTTAGTAATCGCAAAAATAGTGATTTGCGATGTTAGAGCACGTTAAAGAACCAAATGTGGAAATTAATCCGGAGCCCACCAGCACGGGGCCCCTTATCTCGCATACGTCGAGTTTGGACGTTAAATCCCATATACCAATACCAAGGCCAGCAAAGTTTTACAAACATATCTCATCAGAAGTCCGGCGCTAATAGCCGGTTTGGACACAAAGAGAAGCATTATATTTGTGTATGGAGGAGATGGTGGTGGAAATCTTTATATGAACCAGGCTTGTGTGGTGAAAAGAAAGAAGATGAACAGGACGAATAGTGTGTGGTTTCAGAATTGAAATGAGGTACGTTTTTAAACGAAAACAATAAAAATCATATTTTTACGGGTTTCTTCATGGTAAGCACAGCAAAAGTGTTAATTTGCTGTATTTTTTCTTTTTAAGTTAGACAAAGATTTCTACAATTTGCGGTAATGGCATGCCATAAGTGACATGCCGCAAGAGGGTTTTACCCGCGTCTGAGTGGTCCGCATGCATGTGAATTTCCCAGTTGTATTACGCAGAATTCTCTCGGTCTTCGTGGTAATCGGTGTTCTTGTCTGTAATGTTATAAGTATTCTATAACATTTTTCTAACCGAGGCGCTTAGTATGCGACCGTTCTTGAGTTGTTTTTTTTTTCCCAGGCCGATTATTTCCAACTTCGTGTGGTTAATTTTTTTTTTCCTTCCTGTGGCACTTCCTAGTCGAAAAAATCATCACGTGAGACATATCTTCGGCAAAAAGGCGTGTTCGAGGCAACACGGAAGCTTTTTATGAAGATCTGAGTGCGTACAGTACAAGCATATCGCTGCCATACACTTGTATGCAGGCCCTGAACACCATAGTGGAAAAGAGAACATTTTCGAAGAATGCCTGAAGTGCGCTGTTAGGCTAATTCGGGCCGCCTGCGTATCACGGGCAAAACTGTCCACTCGCTCTTCCCGCATGCTAGCGACAGGACGGATCCAACCAACATGTCCTACTCGCTGAACAGCCGCCGCGGTGGCCGAGTTTTTATGGCGCTCGGCTGCTGGCCCGAAAGACGCGGGTTCGATACCAACCGCGGCGATCAAATTTTGATGAAGGCGAAATTCTACAGGCACGTGTACTGTGCGATGTCAGTGCACGTTAAAGAACCCCAGGTGGTCGAAATTTCCGGAGCCATTCACTACGGCGTCTCTCATAGCTTGAGTCGCATTGGGACGTTAAACCCCATAAACGAAACCAAACCTACTCGCTGACCATATTCTCAATTCCCAAAGTTGATTTCCTCTTCATCGTGAAAACACACTATAAAAACATGAAAAAACTGTCAGGAGAGAGCGCTACGACATGCTGCTGCATAAGCAAGGCAAGGCTTCTTGAAGCCTTTCCCTATCATCTTCCTCGGAACACGCAAAAGTCTGCCCAATCTGGGCGCAAGATCAATAAAATACACCTCGGGCTATCACATGTGACCGAAATTCTCGCTTCCATTATTTATGAGTCAGTTTGAAAACTGCCACGTGATGCTCTTTCCTGATGTCGCCTTGCTCAATGTACAAAACATGCCACTATCGAGATCTCCTCGTTATATTATACTGCCTGAGATTACTTTTCCGTGGCACCGTTACTTGAACGCACAAACGAGACAAAATGCGAAACAAAAAGAGTAATGACCTTATTTATAATCACCACCTTTGTTTTCATCTCGTTTTCAAACTGCTGAGCATTACTGCAGTATTGCTGGGTTTCACGTCTATGAGAATGGAACGAACAAGTTAAGTCAGTTAATGCTATTTGTAGATTAGTTCTCTGCGTATTCCAGCGGGCTTCGCATCGACATAAGCACATTATACCGAGATGGACAGGGCGGTTCTTACCCATCGCGACCAAACAAAGTAAGCGTTCCTAAAAGCGATTACAATTTTTTGTCTTACTCATGGCGTCGGCCTTTCGGGCACCACTGGCATAAAAATGCATTACCTTCACGAAGTTGTGTTCAGCCAAACAGACCTCAAAATTTTTTCAATGATGAAAAAGCTAGAGACTAGGAGTTTCTCTCCACAAGACCAGCACTTGAACATGCTTTTGCTTTCTATTAATGCAAATCCACCCATGGAGTCCCCGTGACACATTCTGTGTCAAAGAAAAGTTCCGTATCACTCATTCTTCTAGAAGACCATTTAATCTGGATACCGAATGCGATGAGCGCAATTACAACGCATATCGGGCACACTTTAACGGCTGCACATATACTATCGCGATCTAAAGTTTACCGAACGGAAGTGCGCAAGAAAAAAATATATATCGGCACAGACACATAGTCCAGTAGCCTGAAATATTCCAAAGAATGAAGAAAGGTACATGCTCTATCCGCTGGTAACAATACCACGCGACTAGGTCGCGAAACAGGGGTTTTTTTTCGAGAACAAGCCCGTAACAAGCCCCGTAAACTGGTTCTTAATAGTACATTGTACGCGACGATAGCGAACGCAGCTACAACAAAATATTCCAGAACGCATGTGGTGTACAGGTAACGTGAGGCTGTTTGGCAGACAGTGCTGAAATGGAAGCTGAAACGCTTTTTTAGGAATTGCACTAACGGCAAGGGTTCAAATGTATCAAGCTTATAGGATAAGGATATGAAGTTGTTTTTCACTAGCAATTAAAGTGGTGACGTAATTATCAATTAAAGCAGCGATGATCTCCAGGCTTCTTCTTTGAGCACTTGGGCGGCGCGGTGAAACTAGATGCTGTCTTCATTGTTTGCAACGTTTCAGGACTCCGGTACCTTCGCCCACATCACACCGTGGGTCGCCCGGCCGATGCCCCAAAATAGCACTTTAATGCATTTGCCATCGATGGCGTTGGTTTTCTTTCTCCGAGCGAACGGTTCAGCGCTGAAAATGAACCGCCGCTGCAGATGACGTCATCATCGGGCTCCCTAAACGCCATTATGCTTTGCGGAAAGGCCTCAGCGCCACCGCAGATTTATTCAGCGACAGCGCCGCTATTTTAAACGCCAGCACAAAACAACTTTGCACGCTTTATCTGCAGGTTTCACACACTCAATCACTCAATACATATGAATTCACTCAATAAATTTGAATACTATCAATGTATTTGAAGTCGACGAGTTTAAACTAGTCGAATTCTAAAACCTCTTCAAGTAACCACTAAGTTCAACCAACACATCTACGATAAAAAGAGTGAAATACTTTACCACTCATATCCATCACATTGAGTATACGTTCTCTGTGCGGATTATATACGTAGTAAAGGAAGGAGACATTGTAGGTCACTTACTTCACGCGCGAGATCCGCGAAACTATCTGCAAAATTCTGACCCATAAACTGACTTTCCGCTTGAGAACAAGCACATTAGCGTTCTCTGCAAACCAGCTTGCCTTTCAAGCCTGGCACGCTAACGCATGGACGAGTTTGCGGCATTCCCGAGCAGCTAGCTGGAAGTCCGCTTAAGCCATACGCAACCGCCTTCGTAATAATTGCTATCCGCTCGGAAGAGACACCTCCCCAGAGGGGGCGATATGCCGGGCAGGGGTGCAGAACTCTCAGATGGCGCATACCCTGAGCTCTCTGAGCGCCGTGCAAGAGGCTTCAAACTTATTGGATTACATCAATGCGTCGGCCACGCGTATATATATATATATATATATATATATATATATATATATATATATATATATATATATATATATATATATATATATATATATATATATATATATATATATATATATATATATATATATATATATATATATATATATATATATATATATATATATATATATATATATATATATATAAATCGCGGTCAGCTTGGTCTAGATCACCGGCCGCATGGCGGCGTTCGGGGGTACTGGGGCTTAGCGGTTGTGCAGGGGTTTCGCCCGGCGTTTAATTATCCCTCGTACCACCGGCCGCGCCCGCTTCGGAGACCAGGGAGCAGCCGAGCCTGAGGAGGTTTGATGCGGCCCATCGAGCTTTGACATTAACGAAGGCGCCGGCAAGTCTCTCAAGTTGGCGCTCTCAGTTCCTGGAGCGGACGCACAGGCCAACGAGCCAGAGTGCACTGACTGTTATGTTCCTCTGCCGCGTGCATGGCTTGCGAGAGCTCAGAAGCAGGCTAAGTGCGGCCATGGAGGCGTAGAAAGTGGGTAATTGTGAGGAAAGGAAAAGATATGGTAATTGCTTCACAACGGCGGCTCACCTGAAGTGCGCAGTAAGAGAAGGTATAAAGCCAGTTGAAAGAGAAGGTGAAAGGTGTGCAAGCAGAGAAGTTACTAATCACTAGTCGCTCATGCAAGCAAGAGCAGCAGCATAGACAAGTAAAACTGTGTTCATTTGTTTTGGTGATGAACAAAAATTAGGAAAAGGTTTCACCCGGCTAAACCTAAATAAACAAAGCGAAAGCTTGAAAGTTAAGCTTGGTAAAGCTTGGCTAGACTTTAGTAGATGAAGCACGCAAAAACACAGCACACAGGAAAAGACACGTGACAGGCGCTACTTGCGTGTCTTTCTTTTCCTGTGTGCTGTGTTTTGTGCGCTTCATCTACTCAAGCTATGAACCAACTTGCCCAAGAACGAGTTTTACTGAAATACCTTGGCTAGACTTGGCTGTTGCTTGGTGGTAACGACTGACGTTTAGCGAAGGCTTAGCAGGCTTGACTTCAAAGCTTTCGCTTTGGTTACTCTCTCCGTCTCTGTGCGGCAGCCTATCGGCGAGCTACGTCCACCGGGTGATCGGATTCGGCCTGTCGTCTTCGCAACCTCTGAGAGGCAGACAGTTTACGAGGTGTCTCGCCTGGATCACCCATGATGACTGCTGCCGCTAAATTGTCGAGAGCTGTTGTAATCCGTAGGCACTAGCTGAGGCTACCTATACAGAGCGAGCTCACGGCTCCGGCGTAGCTCCGATTGAGTGATGTCATAGTTGTCACGGCGGCGTCGGCTGAGTTACGTCATACATGTCCCACGGTTTCTCCTCGGTTTAAGATGAAACTCCCGCATACGGCGCATACGGCGAAGAAGCTACGGAAGGGAGTAGTAAAAGCTTTCGCTTTAAAAAGAAGGTGAGTATGCACACCTCTCCTATTTTTTTCTGCGCCCTCTCGTCCATGACTGGAGCAGCTACCAGAGAGCCGTCTAGTGAGGCCTGTCTTGCACTCCTTTAGCACTGGATGCTTTTGACTCTGGAAATAAAAAGCCTTACTCAGCGTTCAAGGCGCCTGGAATGCGACGAGCACAGCATAGTCAAGCCCGCCATTACCTTAGTACCAGAGCAGGAAGGCCACGCTGAGTCTTGGCCTAGCTAATGGTTTGGAGTGGGGAGATGGCTGGTTGGTGGTGCTTCTCGAGAGTGGACGCCTCACTTCAAACAATCCTATTTCTGGCAGGGCATACTAACATTGCATTCGCAGTAAAAGCAAAAAAAAAAAAGGTGACTTTTGTCTCAAAGAATCGCCGTTAAAATTATTCTTCGCTTTTGAATCCAAGAAAAAAGCCTCAAAGACTGCTCGTACACTAAGAAAGGAGCGTTGAAAAATGCCCAAGAACAGTAAAATATTCTACCTCCATTAGATTAAACAGCAGCTTCATTTCCAGATGCATGTGGGCACCTCGCGCGGGCGTCACCTGAGTGCAAACGCGCTCCACCGCAAACACGCTCCACCGCAAACCACGAGGACAGGTATGCAGATGAACACCAACCCCACACAGCCTGCACAAAATGAGTTTTGTTACAACAAACATTTATTCGAGTTGGCAACCAACAAGAACCGCGCAAGGTCCCAGAGTGCTGTCAAAGCGTAGCAGCAGCCTTTTTCATATAGAAAACTACCTACCCTGGTCACGCTTTTTTCACTCCTAGATTTGCCTTTATTCTCCAGCATATCACTATGATATAATGCGTTTGCAATGTTTAGGTTGCGAGAAACAAGGATAGGAGTTCCTCTTCATCTCGGAGAGAAATAAATTTGACTTTGACCTTGACTTTGTTACAGGAGAGCGAATTAACGCACAGATTTCTCCGAGAAGCAAGGGGGGTCCACTGACATCACAAGACGCCCTCTCCATGACTGCTGGGCACCGTCGGCAACTTCACGTC
Organism: Amblyomma americanum; assembly: GCF_052857255.1. Taxonomy (NCBI): domain Eukaryota; kingdom Metazoa; phylum Arthropoda; class Arachnida; order Ixodida; family Ixodidae; genus Amblyomma; species Amblyomma americanum. The sequence goes on from NC_135499.1 coordinate 131,114,331, forward strand.
ACGGAGGCAGAGGGCGCCGTATCCGTCACATTCTTGGCGCGCAACCCATGGATCAGAGACTGCCCTAATGCATTCGGTGGTGTGTACGCGGAATTTAACGTTCAGAGTGGTTTACCGGTCCGCACTGCACCGCTGCAAGGTCATTCCAGTGAATTCAAAGTGAAGGCCACTGTAACGCACTGCACACACTAAAGTTTTTCAAAATGCTTGAGAACCGGCTTTCATGAATCGCGATCCTATTAACAGCTCTAAAAGAAGTCCCCAACACACCCATTTGAACCCGTTCAAGCGTCTTTTTTAATCGCGTGCAACTTTCCACGGCTGCTGTTATGCCGCAATGGATCTCATTGCGCCACTGGTCATGATATGCTTGAACAGCCACGTGTCAATGTTAAAGAAAAGAATAGCCAAAAAAGGAGTGGTCGAAAACTTCAAGATTCTCGCCTTGCTGCGAAGTCATGCACAAAATTGCATTCCACATAGCCTAGAGTGTTTATATTAGACACATAGATTGTATTAAACGAGTCATGTTATATTCGTAGCAACGCTCCGCCTAATCGATCATCACAGGACACTCTTATGTGACAGACTTTACCGGGCATCCTACAGATGAGGTTGCACACAAGCGGTGGATATTGCGTATGCTTCAAATAAGTGCCACGAAGAGAATGCCTCCATGCATACTTGATTATCCTCGATAGCAGTAGTAGTAGTAGTAGCAGTGGCTTATTAGAATAATAATAAAAAGAAGGATAAGATTTTTGCTAGCCCCGGCATCTGCCACCGATACTGAAGCAGCTGAGCTGGATTAGCGGAAATAAAGAATAGCAGGCAGAATGGAGAAATGAAAAGAAAGAGGTGAGGGGAGAGGAGGAGAGGATAGCACACAGCAAAATTTAGCACATGTCAGAAACCTGTTGCGCGGCTAACACATCTGCACATTTAAGCAACGCCGTAGAGCAAACAACCTAACACAGAGGTGCAACATTTAGGGCGAACAGCGCAATCTATACATAAGTAAAAAGCTTCAATGACGCATTCTTTATTTAACAAGATCTGTGACTGGCCAAACATGCATTAGTAGTTACTCTGGATTTCGTTCGTTGAACCGGCAGCCAGACGCTGTTCAATGACCCGGTGAGCGGTGTCGGCTTCGCATTCCAAACGGTGAATGCCAGGACGACTTCATCAGCGAATTAGCACAAAATGCGGCTGCCAGCTTATTGGTCGCTGCAAAAATGGTTACTTCGCAAATATATTTCCACATCTATACCCCAGAAATTGTTCTCAGCAAATCTATGGGTTAACCCGCAGCGGTGGCTCAGTGGTTAGGATGCTCGGCTACTGATCCGGAGTTCCGGGGTTCGAACCCGACCGCGGCGGCTGCGTTTCGATGGAGGCGAAACATAAAAGGCGCCCGTGTGCTGTGCGATGTCAGTGCACGTTAAAAATCCCCAGGTGGTCGAAATTATTCCGGAGCCCTCCACTATACGGCACCTCTTTCTTCTCTCAGTCCCTCCTTTATCCCTTCCCTTACGGCGCGGTTCAGGTGTCCGCTGATACAGTAAGACAGACAGTGGACCATTTCTTTTCCCCCAAAACCAATTATTACTTAATATTATTATTAAATCTATGGGCTCAAGCATGACCGAAGCAGTGGCGGCGTATTTCCGCTAATGAAGTCTCAGAGACAAAGTATATCAAGATGTTTTCCTGATACACCTCGTGCTTATCGCAAATGCTAAAGTTTCTAGTGTTTCGACTGAGACGCAAACACAATTGTCGCTCATAAGCTGTTATTCCGTCTCATTCTATTTCTCTTTGAAATGGCGAAGTTTCGCCGAGAGTCAAGTTGAGAAGTCCGCAGATAAAAGAACAAACAAAATTACGGAATAATCAGACATCTGATGCGACGATTCTGCGAAAGGAGTTGGATTTACTCTAAATGATTACTTAGATAATTTAGCCGTTCTGAATATTTTTTCTCTAAGTCGGCACTTGTCACTCGCGACAGAATTTTTCTTTAGCATGTTTCTGGGCGGTGTTTTACACCAGCTTGTTCTAACTTGTTGTCTCTAACTTGTTCTAACTTTGTTTAATACTTTCGCATCGGAAGAGAAAGAGATTGCAGTAAAATGGAGAGTTGAGGTAGAGTTCAGTTGTTAGCAGCGCTGGTTCTTACTTCTTCGTCTACTGTTGCAGCGCTGTTTTTATAGTCAATAAGAAAGAGAAAACTTTAATGATGGAAAAGGTGGAGTGGCCTGCCGCAAGATACGTGTCTCTGAACTTGGACTAAGCACAAAGAAGAAAGATGGCGGAAGTAGGGAAGACTTTCGTTATAAACGCTGGAGTCAAGGGCTCGCTTTGACGAAGGCTCTCGCTCGAGGCAACGTTTCCTGGCACGTGGTCATGCGAGGCCGATGGCGATAGGCTGCTAATGCGACGGGGTGCACAGGAGGAGCTGCAATGTGATGGCTGACAGAACAAGTGCAAACAAGCTGGACATGTGGCTCATGGCACTGGTGACTCCTGGTCTGCAGGGCTAACAGAGAGAAGGGCACCAAGAAGATAAAAGCATAGCAAGATGTAGTAAAGAGCATAAAATGACACTGAGAACAAATTGAAGTTGCCTAGCTATATGTGTAGAGCACTGCATTCTAACGACGAAGATGCTAATTTTACTTAAAGAGGATACTTTATAAGCTAAGCAAGCAAATGCCGAACATTAAGATAAACAATAAAATAAGGGTGTCGACATCGTCCGCGGAATTCTGAGGCCAACTCTTCCGCGCCGACCTAAAGCGGATCCCAGAGGCTAGGCTAACCCACCATTGACTCCTACACGGCCATCACGGAGTCGTTTTCGGTGCAGACGTCACTAGTTTTAAGGGCCGGAAAAGTTTTTAAATTGAATTTTCTCAGCAATATGTACGTTTTTTCCTCATTCCTGCTCCCGAGATCTCATATGTTGCGTGAGACTCACGTGTTTTTCGAAGGCGTTTTTGTTTCTGCATCTAGCTGCATCGTCGAATGGGCTGGTGCGTCAAATCTAGTCCCGGTCCTGATGCGCTCTCTAAAACCCTGTTCGAAATTTATTATTTACCAGGTGATCCTCGTGAACAAATTAGCGCTTTATTTCAACTTCCAAATTATGTTTACGCACGTATTTTCCAGAGCCCGAAGTTACAAGCTAAGCTTTAGCCGCAGATATGAAAACCATAATGAATGGGCAAGGAGGCTTTGAATCAAAAATAAGAGATTTGCAAAAAACGCTGGTGAACTTGGAAGAGTGGACCACACACATTAACCAATTAACCCAACAAATCACCACTTTGCAACTATCCGTACGTGACAGAACAAAATAAACGTTATGGCGCACTGCTATCCCGTTTGGAAGAATATGAGGATCGATCACGAAGTAATATTCTGATCTTCCAAGGGCTCCCCGATTCTGGCAAAACATGGAGAAACTTAACAAAAAATAATGACTACTATTAGACTCGGTCATTCATATTTTTCCTGTTGGCGCCATAGAACATAGGCACATCATAAGAGCCTTTTCGCCAACCAATTGCGGCACTAGAAGCTATGCGAAATTGCGCTAAAAAAACGCGAAACACACAGAAAGGCATATAGAACAGGACGAGCGAGAACTATCCGCGGATCCTCTCTTAAACACATGCTCATTAAGATCCTAATACGACTTCGAGTAGGCGTCGTCGGTCTTGAATCTGCATCGCGTCAACCTAGCCAATCGTATTGAATTTATTTACAACAATTCCGCTCATTTTACTGTTTCCAATTCCGACCGAGCGGCCAGTATATCAGCCATGAAAAGTATGGATGCGAAATTCTAGACATCCGGAGCAACAAGGTTCGAACCCGACCGCAGCGGCCGCGTTTTGATGGAGGCGAAACGCAAACGGCGCCCGTGTTCTACGTGATGTCAGTGAACGTTAAAGATCCCCAGGTGGTCGAAATTATTCCGGAGCCCTCCACTACGGCACCGCTTTCTTCTTTCACTCCCTCCTTTATCCCTTTCTTCTTCCTTTCTTCTTTCACTCCCTCCTTATCCCTTCCCTTACGGCGCGGTTCAGGTGTCCAACGATATATGAGACAGATACTGCGCCATTTCCTTTCCCCCAAAAAACCAATTATTATTATTATTGCGGCGCGGTTCAGGGGTCCGCCGATATATGAGACAGATACTGCGCCTTTTACTTTCCCAAAAAACCAATTATTATTATTATTACTTCCGTGTTTATCGTTTCGCCCTGAAATTTCGGGCTTGATTTTACTTCATAGACTTTCTCGCTGTTCAGAACCACACAGCAAACTAATATAACAATTCAGCTTTATTGAGGATGGGGGTCCAAGCCCATCGCAGGCCACCAGTGTTGGGGATTGCGCTTCAGCGCCACCGGTGCCACCAGAGTTGGAGGCGGAGGGGCCCTTGAGTAGGCTGACTCGTTCAGCCCCGCAGGTCCCGTCTCCGAATGACGTTGTCGGACTTCGTTAGAGAGGGAAACTGTACAACAGGGTTTATTTGCAATGTATACAAGCATGAGAATCAAAAGTGGGGATCTCCCCGCCGCGGTGGCTCAGTGGTTAGGGCGCTCGACTACTGATCCGGAGTTCCCGGGTTCGAACCCGACCGCGGCGGCTGCGTTTTTATGGAGGAAAAACGCTAAGGCGCCCGTGTGCTGTGCGATGTCAGTGCACGTTACAGATCCCCAGGTGGTCGAAATTATTCCGGAGCCCTCCACTACGGCACCTATTCTTCCTTTCTTCTTTCACTCCCTCCTTTATCCCTTCCTTTACGGCGCGGTTCAGGTGTCCAAAGATATATGAGACAGATACTGCGCCATTTCCTTTCCCCAAAAACCAATTATTGTTATTATTATTATTATTTTAGGATATAAGGGAGGATTATCTTAAGGTTGGATCATAATGGAGGATCGAGGATGATCTTCACTGCACTCGCTGTCGAGTTTTATACAATTCTTCGTCCCTGAAATCCCTAGGTTGAGGACGCCCTTGCCGGGGTGGGAATGGCCTGAAACTCGCATTCTCGCCCACAAACTCGCACCACCACACACAGGGACACCTCCCCGTCTTAAGTCGAGCCTGGGCAAGAGAGGATGCCTTCGGATCCACGTCGACTGCGGAGGGTGATGTGATCTGGCCAGCCGAAAGTTCCCACGAGCTGCTGACACCTGTTCTTTAGATGTCAGCCGACGCGCCGGGCAAGATCGCACGGTCGGGTCGAGAAGCCGAAAGGAGTCGTTTCGTCCTTGCGAAGATAGCGGACGATGACCGCTAGCCGCCGCCGTACTCCCACGCTGTCTTCTACCGGGAACGAGGCCCCATTGTTCCCGCGCTCTTCTTCGTTCCCGGAATCCACCCGGGCGATGCTCCGCGTGGTCCTCGGAGGGGAGAAGCGTGGGAACGATCACTATGGCGTTGCTCGGAACCATCCCGAAGAAGCAGTGTCGGCTTCCAGCAGGCGAGACTTGCTCTCTGTTATCGAAAAACGCTCGTACAGCTTGAAGGTCAGATATCAATATCACCTATACAGATTAAATGACATTTACGAAAAAAGCCACTAGTGTGCCGCCGTATCGCCAAGAACTGAAAAATTTTCTAGGCCTGCGTCGCCTGCATCCTGGGTTTTGACGTCACTTCCGCAAGGCCGACACTTGCGAAAGCCGCAGCGACAGCGACGTCAATATGGCACGGCGTTTCTCGCTCCTCACGCCACACGGTCTGCTTTGGTGGTGCAGTGTGGTCGCTTGTATCGTTTCTCTTAGTTGTTCTGCGGCAATTTTGTTTCCGTGCGCGATGAACAGTTAATACTACAATGCCGAATAAGTTTTTTTATTCTGGGGTGCACCGGCAATTATTGATGACGATGAAGATACAAATATTTTCGTTCCCTAACGATGACGAAACTTTTGGTTTTCGTTTTTATGGGGGTTTAACGTGCTAAAGCTCCTCAGGCTATGAGCTACGCGATAGTAGAGAGTCTCGGATAATTTCTGCCACCCGGGGTTCTTTAATGCCCGCTGACATCACACAGTACACAAGCCTCTAGCATTTCGCCTCCATCGAAATGTGACCGCCGCGGCCGGGATTGAATCCGCGTCGTTCCGCTAAGCAGCCAAGCACGATAATTACTCAGCCACCGAAGCGATTACGCACAACTTCTAGGAAGGACGTCTTCCAAGTTCGTACGCTAAGGTAAGATTATGATCCCTGTTTTTCTGGCCAGTATTATCACTGCTTTCTGCATGTGCATGAGTGCGTGTGCCTGTGTGTGCGCGCACGCGCGCGCGCTAATATGTACGAATATCTGACGATACGTAAGAGAGAAATGAAGCGCCTAAATGCTTGTGCGCGCGTTTCTGTGTTTATGGTCGTGAGTGCGCAAGTTTAAGTTGGAGTTTGATTATTTTTGAGAGAGCCGAAGTTTCAGTTCAAGTGTGAGGCTGCGCTCGAGTGTAGGCGTAAGTTCGTCTTTGTATGTGTGGGAATGTGCGTGCGCGAATGAAAGAATGAGTGCATGTATGTGCGCGCGCCAACTACATGGCTCTTTCAACTTGATGCACTAGTATAACCAACAGTAGCGTTTAGACTGGGCCCATCTGTGAGCCTCTCGGTTCAAACCAAGGCTTTTCTTGATGTGCGGCAAAGGAAGAGCCATCTGAAGAAAAAGGTTTTGTAAACTTCCAAAGTAAATGCCTCTAAAGGTACACTCTCTTGAAAACCTAAGCTTGTTTCTCATTAAACTGGACACATATACCATTATCTCGAATCTATTTCACAACACGCATGGACGCACACCAGCAACGAGGTGTCAGGAAAGAAAAACAGCATTCTCAATCCTGAAACTTAAGCTCATTCATTGTTCAAGGTTACATTCTCTGGAGAATATTGAGCGCGTCTGACCGCCTATATTTTTCCTATCATCTATGCGCCCTTGCGTCCGCCGAATCACCATACGGCCCGGAGCGGGGATTTTATTTCGAAGTGCTAACAAAGATGGTAAAAAAAAAACCTTCAGAGCTAGGGAATCCGTAGAAGGCGTAAAGGCGGAAACGGAAGGAAACACCTCTGCCTTATGCACATTTCAAGCCGTCGAACCAAAAACGTGACCTACATTTCGCTCCGTTTCTTACGTCTTTGAACTTTTCAGTTCCCCGCGGCTTCTCATTTAGTGTCTTTTTTTTTTGTACGAGTGAAAGGCCCGAACGAGGATCAGTTCCACCTATCGCCGGGGATCGCGCCGTTCGTCAGCGGCGAATTTCGCTGGCGATAGCGAACGGCTTCGTGAGCGCGCGATTTCTTCCATTCCTTCTCATTGGAAATGAGGAGCTAGAGCAGATCAGCGAGAAAAGGGCAGCGCAGCGGCCTTGTGATGTATGAACCAATATATTCGCAAAGCTCGCGCCTCGATCTGCCTGCAGCCGGCGGAATAATTGCAACCAAGCGCCTCCCCTCGGCTTACTTTTACCGGCCCTAGTTCCTGGGGCATTCAAGGATTCCCGGGCCCACGGACGGGCGTCCTCTAGCGAGGGATCAGAGCGCCGCTACGATGAGCTTGATCTGCATGCTGCTATAGAGCGGCAAAATCAATCAGTCGGCCATTTCTGTGCGCCGCCGAGGCACTCGTTGTTAATGCCTCTGGAGCTGATTTAAATTTAAGGAATTCTACGAAGGTGGAAGAACGTGAAGAACGAAAACAATGATACATCTTTACACGCTTGATTGCGCATGCAGTGAAGTACTACTCTACATGACGTAGGGAAGAGCGTACCATAAATAATGATTTAATTTGTGGAACGTGCGAAAGCTCACAACTATTTCATGCCGTTCTTCCCGCCAACAGAGGGTATTTTTTACATCCAAACGCAATGATGACGCTACTGTGGTTATGGTACCGGTTTTCAGTAGACATTCGCACGTATACATGCTTAAAATCAACTAGGTCCGTTCTATGAAACGAGGAAGCAAGTAAAAAAAGTCCCAAGCGTCGGAGGACTAAGAGAAATGAAGGTACGGACAAAGTTATGGAAAGTGCAAGAAAAGAAATGACGTCAGTAAAGGGAAGGGGAAGGAACTCAATTGAATTCAATTGGTTTTTGGGAAAAGTAGATGGCGCAGTATCTGTCTCACATATCGGCGGACACCTGAACCGCGCCGTAATGGAAGGGATAAAGGAGGGAAAGAAAGACAAATAAGCAATTGCTAGAGAGATGCTCAGAAACGAAGAGTGCGGAAGCCGCTCTTTGCGAGTAGGAGGAGGAGGAGAGGCTTTAATGGAACAGGAGAGGTCGTTCTCGAGTAAGGGGTACCTGGCTTCTGCAACTTCCATAGACACTGATGTAGCAAGCGAGATGCACTTCTATTGCCGCTGTAATCATGAAAACGAGCTAACCGGCCAGTATGGCGATATATGTTACTTGTTTCTTTAGGCGGGTTGCAGGGGTAGCGTGTGTTACATCCGCCCGGAATTAGTTTCGACTAATGCTACGCTTTACACTACTTACTGCCGCTGTAGATTACACCGGGTGCCCCAACTTCATGAGCATGTTCTTCCTTTCTCTTTCTGCTTGCGAAGCCTCTTCGTCGTCATTATGCACGCTGCCGACGCATGCGGATGCAAGGAAAGGAAACACTGTATATAAATACACAGGTGAAATCAGTGTCGTTCGAGATCTTGAGGGACGCACGCTTTTACAGTACCTGGATTTCATGGCCACCCTTAATCTCGATTTGCTCATATTAACATCCCTGTGCGTGGATGTGGCCAAGTTTATAGAGTTCACAATGTCCTTTATTTTTTTCTACAATATTTAGCCTCTTCCCTCCTCGCTAAACCTAAGCACTGCTGCTTGTAAGAGAGTTTTTGCCGCCCAGTAGCTCCTAAAGTACGGAAACCGTGCAACTTGCTATTTGAAATTTCATTGAACGAATAGTGTATCATGATGTTTTAAAGCTCGAGAAAAATGTTATTACATTCCTTTCTTGAAATGAAATGTATCGCTGCATTCGTCACTGTCATACATATGACAGGTCAGGTCTTTAGAGCATAAAACTCAATTATTTCATCAAACTATATGATTCTGTAACGCAAAAACGTGCGCCTCTTCTGGATTACAATAATGACTTAAATTTTGGTTGTTTTGTAAAATATTTCATATTCTTAATTTATTACTGAAAGGAAGCAACGCTATAAACAGGAATAAATTCTTGTCGAAACGAAAGGACCAAGTAAATCTGCGCATTTATTGGTACCTCTAAACTGCGCAGATAAATTACTGAAGTGATGGCTGCAGCTCCTAATTGGAATAGTGGGAACGACTTATCACTGCACAATTTTACAAATTTGATTACAGTAAAGAGAAATATCTAGGTCTTCTTTATTCCGCAGTTAGATAATTGTTGGGAACAACATTGTGCTCAAAAATTGCCGTTGCGGCTTCTTTACTGGGATTGCTTGACAGGTGAAAAACAAAAGGAAGTATACATGACTCGATATCAATAAAACACGAACGAACGCTATGCATGCTTTTTGCACTCTGCGTAAAGAAGGCGACAGAAATTTATTCGCATGTTTCACATGTACCAACCGCGCACACGGTGCGGATATCGGGCACTCAGCTAATTGACAAGCACGACGAACCTTTTTTCATCTGGTGGCAGGTTCGAAAATTGATAACCCAGCCTGTTTTTAAAGCGAGGACTGCACAAAGTTCTCTGAGACCGGTTCTAAGTCAGGTTCTAGTAATTTGATGATGAACAAGTTTACGTGCTTTTGATAAGATCACGCGGAAGATGCCACTCGAGGAGGCTGTATGAATGCCTTTTTTCATTTTGTTTTCATTTTTCAGTGATGATTTGTACTCCATAAACATTACTCATCTCTAATAGAAAATTCTTGTGTCCTCACCGAAAAGAAAATTACCGCAGCAGACTTTCCACTTTTCTGGTCATTTTATAACCGCTCACTCACACAAATCTTTCCCTGTCTTCACGCGAAAATATGCCTTGTCTGAATTCCCTTCTCTTGATTTCTGTGAGATATTCCGAGCCAAAAACACCAACTAGCCGACTTGAAAGGAAGGATGTACGGTACACTGATTCCGAGTTTACAAACACGGATGAAGCTTGATGACACCAAAACACTTCAAAATAGAACGCGAGCACCAAACAATATAACTTGCCTTTGCCATACTGCGGTCTGTTCTCTTTGCGCTCATGGTGGACGGTGGGCGGCGAAGCACAACTACATGACGTCACTAGGACCACACTGAGATTCTGTTTACTAGCTGGCGACGACTGGTGTAGCCACTTAAGAAAAAATGTGGGCCATGCGGGCATCGCTAACGGCCCTAGCCGCCGTTGTGGTAAATGAGGCAATGTTCCCGCAGGTGGTGACTGCGTTCAGCTGCTGCGAGCGAGGATGCGGGAACAAACTCTGGCCATGCCGGCCACATTTCGATGGAAGCAAAATAGAAAAACACCAGTGTGCTGTGCGATGTCAACGCACGTTGAAGAACATTAAGTGGTAAAATACCGCCAACTACAGTACCCTTTTCCGCCTGCCTCCTTTCACTCTCCCCTTCATCGCTTCTCTCAAGGCTCGGTTGAGTTGTCCACTGAGAGTGAGAAAATCACTGCGCCTTTGCTTTTGTCACGAAACACTTCGCCGCATTTGCATTTGTAAGTGCGTATGTGTAAGCGGCTGCACAAAGGCAGAGATGAAAGTACACGGGCCTGTCAACTGAGACTACGCGTGCCACTACGTCTTCCTGATGCGGATAGAATGTACTTGAAAGAGCTGAGAGGTGAGAGAACGAAAACAGAAAGGGGGTTACGATGGCTGCGGCTAATGTCAGATGCCCATGTGTACCCCGTACTCCCTCTTCGCTCTTTCTCAGAACCTGATATCTCAGTGCTCCAACGGCAGGCCTCCTCAAGCTTCCACTCTCACTTATATTGAATATACCATCTCCATGACGCGGGCTCTTTCCCTAAGGAGAGTGTCGCGGCTTCTCAAGGCGCTCGTCACGTGGTCGCCACGCGCTGTGCCAACACGTGGGAATCACGGTGCATTGATCGATGGGACGCCACGCGGGGCTACTTAAAGACACCTTTCTGGCGCACTCCCTAAACCGTGGTTTATCATTACTTCAACTTGTCCCTCGCGCTCCTTCGCTACCTTCATCCGCGTTGCCGCTTGCACTTGCACGCAGTTGCTTGACGTGCGACTTGCTTTTCCTTACAATCCCCTCTATCATTGCCAGTGAGAGGCTCTCCATAACAGCCATCACTGGAAAGCTTAAAAAAAGAGCAAGAAAGAATGAAAGGCAGCTCCAAAGCCCTTTTGGCAGATCAGTTATAATGAGCACGTGGCGTTGGAAGAAAAAAAGGGATGAACTACGGATAAAGACATGACCGAATGCACGTGTCCCAAGACATCATTATTGATCTTTAGTGTATCGTGCACCGCGGTCCTGTTAGTGTCACCGTCAGCATTTTCTCGTACGGAAGCCTGCAGAGTGAATGTGACGGGACGCGAGAAAAGTGACAATAAAAAAACAAATATGGTAGGGAGGCGCACTATTACTGTGGACTAGAACAAACAAGCTAACACTAAAAGACAGGCTCTTGGGAAGACGGGGGTGGCTTCCTGACATTAAGGGGCTGGAGTCTAGGGGCTCTCACACGTTTGGTGAGGGTTCCTTGTCACCGGGAGTATCTTTTACTAAACCGTCGTCGTCACTTCAAATGACGCGGTTTTTGCGATGCGCGTCCTTTCTTTCAATCTTTCCTCTCATCTCACTTTCAACTCTCCTACTGTCTGCACGAGGCAGCGACTGTGGCTCAGCTTCAGCCAATGGGCAGGCCCGTGCACTTTCATTTTCATTCTTCCTGCAGTCGCAACAACAGTAGGCTGTTGGTGCAAATGGGCATCGAAAGCTGCGTGTGCACTGAAGAAGCTTCTGCATCGCAACAAATAGTGGCTCTTGTCTGCAATCGGTCATATATCAGCAGTGCCGGATAATGATGTTCCAAAACGTACGCTAAATCAACGGCGGTCCCTGACGTTAGAGCATACAGGCTGTGTCGCCACCTGAAACTCAGCTAAACACACCAACAAACTAGCTTGAAAAAAATATTTCAACACTTAACCACTATTGCTAGAAATTGAGTGCTTGTAACCGCTACTACACAGCCTTGAATTTTTAAAAAATGAGGTTGGAAAAATTGTGGCTCCTATTCACACTGTTAATGTGGTTCAAAAGCAAAGCTATGTTGCTTTCATTCAACTTTTAGCCTGGCATTTTTTGCTTACGACAACCACACGGAAAGGCAACCGTAATGTTTACCGGAAAACACACGCGGGGAGAATGAGCGTGCTTCGCAATGTTTGCAGGTGCTGTTGTCATACATTATGCGGTTTGCACTTCACACGAGAGCATCGAATGACGTAAACCCTTTTCGAAGTAGCTGCCAACCTAATGTTTACCGGAACGCGTAGTTGTCATTGTCGGCACCGCGCGTCGGAAATATTCGCTGCCTTATGGCGTGGTTTGGGTGTCCATTTAGATATGTGTGTGACGTTCCTTGTGTGTGCTACGAGGTTCCGCGTTCGACGGCGCGGCGTAGACGGAGACCCAGATGACAGCGGCATCATCAATTACCCAGCCATGCTCTTTGAGAGTGACGACCAGAACGAAGGGGTTTAAGCCCAACCGGACCCCCTTTCCATGGTGTCGGCACGATTCGAACGCCGCCGCCACCACCGCCGACGCGGGGAAACGGGCTTTATCCTCCCCAATTACCGTGGCCGTTCCAGGAGGCCTCGTTTCGGCGGGCCTGGCCCCGTGGCAAGACGGTGGGCATCATCAATCAACCCTCCCAAGCACATCCCAGGACAAGGGACCACTTTCCCGGCCTTTTAGTGACCTCGCGTTCCGGCCTTGAGGGGCGAGTGTCAGTTGATGGAGAACGGAGGCCGGTGACCCGCGAGAACCGACAGCGGGCCAGAGCGCGCCTTACCACAGCCGACACTATGCGCTACCTCGAAGACAACCTTCTTTCCCTCGGACTCAACACGTGAGGGGGGCGAGATGTGTTTGTGCGCCCAAGTGAAAGCCCTAGCCCCCCCCCCCCCCCCCCCCCACTCCGGCGTGGGCGTCCTCACCCTAGGGAGTGTGGGGAGAAGAGGATATAAAAATCGACAAGCAGTACGGAAGAAGGACGCTCAGGACGACATCGTTCGCCAAGAGGGCCTTCAGCGCCGAAGCCCGACGGCGTGCAGCTTCTGCCAGCAACCGCTCGAGCTCAACTCCGGAGCCCCTCCATCGTCCCCATGAAGTCGTCGGCACGTAAGCTCGGACGCCCCAGCCTCTGAATCTTAATCATGTATAATTATTGAATATATCTGTTTGTTTAAACTGAGCCATACGGTGTCTCTTTGCCTCTCCGTCCCGTGTGGACCTGCGCATTATGGGGGTCATCACACTGGTGTCAGAAGTGGGGTCTCAAAAGCAAATGTCCTCTGAAGGCTGCGACATTCATGACTTCAAAATTGTAATCAAAAGGGAATCACGGGACTGATTGTGGGACTTTTACCCCCATTTGAGAGGCTTGAGGCACCGGAGGGCTTGAAAAAAAAATGTCTTTATCTGAGGGAGCTCCCACTCCACAGCCGTCGCTCGGAGCAAGCATGCTGGCATTAGGAAGCGTCATTCCGACGTTTACAGGAGATAAGACAGGGGTTCCAATCTGCGATTTCTTTTCCATGCTAGAAGAGATTGGGAAAATGGGGGGATGGTCCGATGCTCAAATGCTAGGAATGGCGAGGTGTAAGATGGCAGGAGCTGCTCATGATTTTGCATGGCGAGACGAAAAAGTAAAATCCACAAAATCATTTGCGGAATTTAAGAAGCTCGCGTTTGAGCATTTCGACACTGAACCACGTCACGTGCGGGTACAGAGGTTCCGTGACGCCGAACAGATGGTAGGGGAGGACGTGCGAACGTTTGCGTCGCGGCTTCAGCGCTTAGCGCGCGATACGTTAAGCAGGGAGTAGGAAGGAGACCAGCTAAAGAAGAAATACGCGGAGGATATACTTAAAGAGGAAATGACCGCTTTGTTCGTGGCTGGTCTGCAAGACCCCGTGCGCCGGTTCGTGCTCTCGCGCAAGCCGAGCAATTTCGACCAAGCCGTGGGGGCCGCATTGGATGAGGAACGAAATGAGGCGTTAACGACAGCCGCAGCGAGAGTACGCGTCATAGAGAGAGCGGTGCTCAACCCTGAGGTTGCTCTCTTGAAAGAGCGGTTAGATCACTTAGAACAGCTGCTATCTCAGCAGGTAGAACGCCAGGTTGAAGCGCGCGCTCAGCAGCGCCCATTCGCTGGAAACCGGACACCGCCACAAAGCTACAGGCGCGGTATGCAAGATTTTGAAGAAATCGTATGCTTCGCTTGCCAGGGTCGCGGACACATCGCCAGGTTCTGCCAAAACGTGCGCCGTGGGGAGCCACAAAGAGAAGCAGGCGAGACACGCCCTAAGCAAGCCTACAGCGGGGCTCCAGATACCGAGACAAAAAACTAGATAGTCCTCCCCAGCCTGAGGAGCGTGGGGAGGGAGCAGTGGATGATGAGGTGGTGGTAGTTTGTGTGGCCGACGAGGCATGCCCTGTTGTGCGTTGCAAGTTAAATGGTTGTTGCATGGAATTGTTGATAGATACGGGGTCAAAGGTGACATTGCTTAATGAGAGCAGTTTTAACAGGCTTCGAAGGAAGGGGGACCGCGAGTTGTTGGAAGCGTCTGGTGGTATGGCAACCAAATTTGTAGGCATAACGGGGGATCGTCTTGGCATAAGTGGACTCTACCGGTTACACTTCTCTCTCGGCGGAATTGCATTGGAGCACCCCTGCTACGTATGCCCGGATACGGTGTCTCTGCCAAACGGAGTGTCAGGTATATTAGGGCAGGATTTTTTGAGAAAAGGGAAGGTAGTAGTCTCATTCTCTGAGGAAGAGGTCAATGCGGGCGGATCAAAAGTTCCGTTTTTGAACAGGAGAGGGGCTGAGATTCGCATTACGGATATTGACACCCGTCAAACAGTGGGATCATTGGAGAAGGTATATTCGCGGGTTGCCGTCAGGCTGGTCGATGAGGCGGTCGTCTTTCCTTGGTCGGAGCACATTTTGTACGCGTTTGTGCCTTCAGATGTAGAGAGCGGCGCCGTGGGAGTGCTTGAGCCGGTCGACTCTCTCAGCAATGGCCTGAAGGCAGCCGCGTGCCTCGTGACAGTTAATGACGCCCACAGAGTGCCCCTACGGGTGGTTAACTGTAGCCAGCAGCCACTGAGCCTTCCCAAGAACAAAACATTGGCTTTCTTCACCTCTGCGATAGAGAAACGTGAGCCCACCGATACGGTACTCGCAACTGTAGAGCATGCTAGTCCTTCGGCTGCTCCAAAGGTGTCGTTCGATCTTTCTCACGTAAAATCCAGGGAGAGGGAGGCTCAGGCTGGTTTGCTGAGCGACTATTCGGAGGTATTCGCCGCGTCCAACCTGGATTTGGGCTGCTGTGGCGTTATAAAGCACAGGATAGAAACCGGCACTTCATCGCCCGTTTACCAGCGTGCGTACAGGATTCCTTACTTCCAACGTGAGGAGATGGAGCGGCAGGTGCAGGGCCTGATTAATCGCGGCATTGTCGAACACTCAAGGTCACCCTGGGGAGCACCAGCACTATTGGTGGAAAAGCCAGATGGCTCGTATCGATTGGTAGTGGACTACCGCAAACTAAATGCCGTAACTCGCATCGATCCATACCCCATCCCCAATATACAGGAGACGCTTTCTCAGCTGGGCTCTGCCAGGTACTTCACGGTAGTGGACATGGCGGCGGGATTCTGGCAGATAGCAATGGATCCGGCAGATGCCGAGAAAACGGCATTCAACACGCCCTCAGGGCACTATGAATGGAAAAGAATGCCGATGGGTCTGGCCAACAGCCCTGCTGTCTGGCAGAGAACCGCTGATGTTATCCTGGCAGGTCTTCTGGGGAGGCTGTGCTTCGTGTATATGGATGACATAATCATATACAGTGACAGTTTTGAGAACCATTTGCGCGATATTGAGCAGGTTTTGGTGCGACTAAGAGGAGCGGGTCTCAAGCTGAAACCCTCTAAGTGCCAATTCCTCAAAAACGAGGTGAAATACCTCGGGCACGTTGTTTCAGCTGACGGCGTGCGACCGGACCCTGAAAAACTAAGGTGTGTCTCGGATTTCCCATCCCCGACTAGCGTCCGCCAGGTCCGGCAGTTTCTCGGCCTGATCGGTTACTACCGAAGGCACATAGAGGAGTTCGCCAAGCTCGCTAAGCCGCTCACCACCTTAACAGCCAAAAATGTCGCCTTTCGCTGGGACGAAAACGCGGAGGATGCTTTTGGGGCCCTGAAAAGGAAGCTAATGAGTGCACCACTGTTGCGCCACCCGGATTTTAATTTGCCCTTCGTTATGGCCACAGATGCGTCAAAGTTCGCAGTTGGTGCCGTGCTATCTCAGGTTATCGAGGGCAAAGAACATCCCGTTGCTTTTGCTAGCCGACAGCTGAGCCCCACAGAGCAAAAGTACGGAGCTACGGAAAGGGAGTGCCTCGCCGTTGTCTGGGCAGTAAAGCACTTCAGATGCTACCTTTACGGCCGCAAATTCAAGCTAGTCACAGACTGCCATCCTCTGAAATGGGTGATGAGTGTCAGGGACCCTAGCTCGCGACTCGCTAGATGGAATCTACACCTGCAGGAATACTGCTTTGAAGTTGAGCACAAGTCAGGAAAGACACATCTGAATGCTGATGCACTCAGCCGCACAGCTGCCGTGGCAGCTATAGATGAGTTTGTCCCCGTAGTCGACCCCGCCGAATTACGCACAGAGCAGTGCAAAGATCCTGACCTGAAGCGAATAATCGAAAGCTTAGAGGAAGCGCCGTCTCACCCCGAACAGCTAGGTTATTTCATTGGCAAAGACGGCACCCTGTGTCGGCGCACGAGGCCAACCAGGAAAGGGAGACCAGAGAAAACCGCTTGGGAGAGAGTCGTCATACCTCGGTCGTGGACAGAAAGGGTTCTTCGCGCGTTTCACGATGCGCCATGCGCCGGTCATTTTGGCGTAGCGAAGACACGCAGGCGTGTGGAGAGTTTGTACTTTTGGAGTGGCATGCGACAGGATGTTAGAGACTACTGTGCGAAGTGTCATTCCTGTCTCGAAAGAAAAACACCCAAGGGACGAAGACCAGCTTCAATTCAGCCGTTCTCTGAGGTTTCGGCTCCCTTCGAGCGGACAGGTATGGACATAATGGGCCCATTGCCCACGACCACTTCCGGAAACAAGTACATTTTAGTATTTGTCGATCACCTTTCAAAATACATGGAAGCGGTAGCACTCCCAGATCAGAAGGCAGACACGGTTGCAAGAGCATTTGTCGAACAGATCGTGCTCCGACATGGACCCCCAAGGCAACTCTTGACAGATCGGGGAACGAACTTCGTGTCGCAGCTAATGAGGAGAGTTTGCGAGCTGCTTAAGATCGCTAAGAAGCAGACAACACCGTACCATCCGGCTTGCAACGGCGCGGTGGAGCGACTGAACCAAACCGTGGCCGGGTTCCTGTCGCATTTTGTTTCGCGCGACCAGCGGGACTGGGACTTGTGGCTCCCGTATGCAATGTTTGCCTACAATTCCTCAGCACACGAGAGCACGGGCGAATCGCCATTCTTTCTTCTCTACGGCCGAGACCCGGACCAGCCTAGTGAAGTGCCAGAGGGCCCCCGTCGTGTCCCATACGCTTCACTGGACGACTGTAATGTTGAGCTAGAATCGCGCTTGCAAGTGGCGAGGGACATCGCAAAGGAGGCCTTAAAGAAAGCGGCGAAGCGCAGGAAGGAGGTGCACGATCGCAGTGCTAGAGACGCGCCGTTTAATGTAGGGGACAGCGTGTACATTGAAAACTGCGAAAGGCAGATTGGGCTAGCTCGTAAGTTCCAGACGAAGTGGAGAGGACCGTGCGAGGTTGTCGAGAAGCTTTCTCCGGTAAACATCAGAGTCCGAGACATGAACCGGCGCTTGATAAGGATACACGCAAATCGCCTCAAGTCGGCACCGGTTCAGTATTCACGAAATGAGGAAAGGGAAAGCGCGGATTTTGATGGGGACAGAAGTGAAGCGGAGCGCGCAGATAGTTCGCAAGAAACGCCCTCTCCTGCATTTGTTCGGCAGGCGCCAGAGGTGACGGCCAGAATGCCACCGGATTTGCTTCATGCATTGCTAGAAGAAGAAGCGCGCGAGGTTGCCGCGCAGATAACGCCAGGAGAGGCTCCTGCCACGAGCCCTCGCGAGTCCCAAAGCAGACAAAGGGTCACAGACTTACTTAGTATGACTCATGAAGGCCGATATCCGCTGCGAAATCGGAAAGCTAAGTCGGACTAATGGCGTAAACAGAGCGGAGTTGTGAACTGGTTAGAATTGTGTAATGCCGCTACTCATAACATTGCTATGTGCTTATGTGTTAAGTTATCGGAGTTGGTAGTTAAACCTTTCTGTCATTAAGTAACACCTTCACAGGAGAGCATGCGGAGCGCATGCAGAACCTGCCCTACTTCCTTTCGTTATCTATATTTTTTTGTCTGTGCCGTGATCGTGCTAGAAGTGGGAGCTCCTTTGTAACTGTGGTAAATTTATTTCGTCCAGTTTGGACTAGAAAGGAGAGGCTTGGGTGCTGAGTTTCATGTTTATCTGTAAAAGAAGATCAGTGCTG
Organism: Amblyomma americanum; assembly: GCF_052857255.1. Taxonomy (NCBI): domain Eukaryota; kingdom Metazoa; phylum Arthropoda; class Arachnida; order Ixodida; family Ixodidae; genus Amblyomma; species Amblyomma americanum. The sequence continues at coordinate 131,133,175 of NC_135499.1, forward strand.
CCCCTGGAGACGCCAGTTATGACAGCGGAGGCATATGGTGTTGTGCAGTAGTGTTGAGTGCAGCGAAAAGTGTTTTGTCGGACGCACTGTGCGAGGCGATTCAGAAAGACAAGGGGAGCTGCATGGACTCAAATGTTCGGAGAACATTCTTCTGGAGGGTGAGCGAGTGTGACGTTCCTTGTGTGTGCTACGAGGTTCCGCGTTCGACGGCGCGGCGTAGACGGAGACCCAGATGACAGCGGCATCATCAATTACCCAGCCATGCTCTTTGAGAGTGACGACCAGAACGAAGGGGTTTAAGCCCAATTGGAGCCCCTTTCCATAGTGTCGGCACGAGTCGAACGCCGCCGCCGCCGCCGCCGCCGCCGCCGCGGGGAAACGGGCTTTATCCTCCCCAATTACCGTGGCCGTTCCAGGGGGCCTCGTTTCGGCGGGCCTGGCCCCGTGGCAAGACGGTGGGCATCATCAATCAACCCTCCCGAGCACATCCCAGGACAAGGGACCACTTTCCCGGCCTTTTAGTGACCTCGCGTTCTGGCCTTGAGGGGCGAGTGTCAGTTGATGGAGAACGGAGGCCGGTGACCCGCGAGAACCGACAGCGGGCCAGAGCGCGCCTTACCACAGCCGACACTATGCGCTACCTCGAAGACAACCTTCTTTCCCTCGGACTCAACACGTGAGGGGGGCGAGATGTGTTTGTGCGCCCAAGTGAAAGCCCCAGCCCCCCCGCACACTCCGGCGTAGGCGTCCTCACCCTAGGGAGTGTGGGGAGAAGAGGATATAAAAATCGACAAGCAGTACGGACGAAGGACGCTCAGGACGACATCGTTCGCCAAGAGGGCCTTCAGCGCCGAAGCCCGACGGCGTGCAGCTTCTGCCAGCAACCGCTCGAGCTCAACTCCGGAGCCCCTCCATCGTCCCCATGAAGTCGTCAGCACGTAAGCTCTGACGCCCCAGCCTCTGAATCTTAATCATGTATAATTATTGAATATATATGTTTGTTTAAACTGAGCCATACGGTGTCTCTTTGCCTCTCCGTCCCGTGTGGACCTGCGCATTATGGGGGTCATCACATGTGAGTCAGGCGTCATTTCATTTCCTGGTGGTGGTGGTAGTGGTTTTTATTAAAATAATAGCAAAAAGGAAGGAAAAGATTTTCGCTAGCCCCCGCATCTGCCATCTATACTGAAGCACCTGTGCTGGTGCAGCGGAAATAAAGGATAGCAGGCAGAATGGAGAAATGAAGTGATAGAGGTGAGGGGACAGGAAGAGGGGATAGGGGGAGAAGTAATATATACAAACTATTTACACAATAAAAAATGTTTCCAGGTTGTGCGCGTGATTAGTTCATGTTGGAGGAATTAAAACGCGCACAGCACTGTGTTGGCTACAACTAGAGGGGCGTCCAGTTATTAATCGTTCAAGGTAGAACTCGCGGAGCGTTGGGCTAATTGGTTTGATCATAGAAGGTTGTGGCCAAGTACTACACTAGGGTGGCCAAATCCTGCTCTGGTGAGAGAGTGCGTTGTCGGTTCTGGTCACCGAGATCAGGCCGCACTCCAGGCCTGGTTATGCAATTCCATCGACACGCGGATTTTTTTTTTAAACCCCGGTGGAGAATTGCGTGGCACCAGGATTTGAACCTCGGTCCTCTTGCACGCGAGGCGGATGTTCTACCTCTACGCCATCGCTGTCGAGTCTGGAGCGTTGGGTCACTGCGTGTAACTACCTAACAGAGAACAGACGGGACGTCAAGCCCGTGTGTTCGAGGAATGCAAAGAGGCTCACCAGGGTTCGCTCACGAGTGCGCGCACTGCCCTGCGGCCACAATAGCGTCTTGAGGGAGTCTGGTACTATGCCCTGCGCCCTATAGGCCGCAAGCATATCGCGACGAGCATCGGCGAACGCGGCAAAGTGAAGGAGCAGGTGTTCTAGTGTTTCCACTGCACCGCACCCCATTTCATTTCCTTAAAACCAATTTTCATTTCATTTTGCTCGCATTACGGCGCGGTTTGGGTGTCTGTCCACCACGATGTGTGCGATAGGTGCCATTTCGTTTCCTTAATTGTCCTGCGCGCCTGGCGTCGCGCCGAACCAAGGAGGTTATATAAAAACTGCTTGCGCTGAAGGGACGATGGCGTTCCGTGGGCACCTTGACGACGCTGCAACGCTCTAATAATAATGCAACGCGCTAATCTAATAATATCATTATTTTGTTTGTTGTGTGTGTGTGTGGTGTCGGCCTATGCGGCAGCGTGAAGACTACGAACTCTAAAGTGACGTGGACCAAGGAGCACTTATTTGAGACGGAGTGGGTTTATATACAACAAGGTCACGTGATTATTAAAAGCCAATAACAAGAACTTCAGCGCAGAGACAACAGCAAAGACAATCCAATGAAACTGAAAGCAAAAATATAGCTAACGACCCAACAGTTTGGATAATTTCAGTTAGCACAGAGGCCCCGCAAAAACCTGTGCTGAGCGTTTGGAGAGCAGCATTTGCCGTCCACAAGCAGAGACAATTAAGTGCTTAAAAGAGAGCTACATAGCTACTCGGTAGGAAGGAATCTATATACGGAGACTGGTATATACCAGGTTACGATAAGTTTGTTCCCAGGTTTTTTTGTAGGCACCTCCTTTATCTTAGAATCTATTTGATGCTCATTCTTTCTCGAACGTCCAATATATAAAATATAAAATACTTAACACACTATTCTACGTTTGATATATAACCTGAGCAGTCATTTCCTTAAACGCACAGTTCGGTAAACCAGAAAAGATACTTTTCTGAAATGACGGTCAAGTTGGTTATTTCAAAATTATTCAGTTTGAACACGTTCGCACTGTTGTTCTGAGGCAAAAAAAAACCAACAAAAACTAGTCAACAAAGTGGCAGCCTTGCAGCAATGATCGGTTACACATTGTAACAAATTCTCAGTTTTTTCATGTGATATTTTTTGCGGTATTAAATTCATCTGAACTTTTCTCATGTTCTTTCTAATCATTTTGTGTCCGGAAGTTGAAAAACGTGCATTTGGATGATTTTTCCTTTCAACGTGATTCTGAGCATAAAAGCCACAGCACAATTTCTCCCTTCAAATGCAGATCGTCAAGCTTGACTCGTGCGGTATTGTTTGCATTGTGTACGTTTCAGGTACTGAAATAATGAGCAGCGATGTGCTATGTTCTTAAGAGAGAGAGAAAGGCGAACGGAAAGGCAGGGAGGTTAACTAGGCAGCGCCCGGTATGCTACAATACACGTGGGAAGGGGAACGAAGGAATAGATAGAAAGGGGAGAGAGCAAAGGGAAATCACTATTCCACATGTCCGCAAACCATTACTTGCAGGGTACACATGGCACACACTGATAGTTCCCAACCTTGCACTCAGTCCTGAGTCCTTTAAGAACTTGAAAAGTGCCTTCAAAGTTGTCCTCTGCGATAAAGGCTTACTCCCAGGACCCAGAATCTTGGCTTAAGCAAAGGGTCGAGGATCTAATCGGCGGAGTGTTGCAGCCAGGAGTGCACGCCCACGCTGAAACCGAGGGCAGTTACAAAGAAGGTGTTATATTGTTTCGTCGCACCCACAGATCTCAAACGCAGGAGAGTCTGCCATTGCGATTAAGCGGGAGTAGGCATTTGTAAACGCCACTCCCAGCCACAGGCGACACAACAGCGTAGCATCGCAGCCGGAGAGGCCGGATGGAGGACTGAGATGAAGTAAAATAAGGGGTCTAGGCGGTGCAGATGGCAAGTTAGTTTGCAGAGTTTCCAGGAGAATACGACGACGATAAAACCTCATTTCGACCAAGCATTCGCAGATGTCTTGCTGCGTCGGCTCTTGTCAACGGTATCTGGACAATGTTGGCACTGTCGTAAGCCGATCGAGCTGCAGCGTGAGCTCAGTCGTTTCCGACAACGCCACAGTGTCCCGGTATCCACTGGAAGACGATGACATGACCCTCTTCTAGCACCTGGTGTTGAAGATCTCTTAATTCAGCTACGAGTTGTTTGTGATCACCATGGCGTAAAGCACAATTGAGACGATTGTAGGGCTGCCCTTGAGTCGCAGAACACAGCCCATTTGTGGGGTTTTTGTGCACCGAAGTACTGCACAGCCGCACGAAGACCGGCCAATTCTGACACGGTGGAGGTTGTCCGATGAGAACTTTGCTGGTGAATACTGGTCTGTCTCGCAGGAATGACCACGGCGTAGGTTGAACTTGTACCAGATACCGAATCATCTGTATACACATGAGTGCGGTCACTATATGCGCCGTGGTGTAGGTAGAGTGCTAACTGTTTAATGGCCGGTGTCGATAAGTTCAATTTTTTCGTTATGCCCGGAATTGCAAGGCGCACGCATGGCTCCCGCAGACACCACAGCGCAGAGGAAGGCCGTGCTGCCGGGGTGAACTGCGATGGGATGGACGACTGGTGGGCTGCTATAACCTTTGAAAACGCTTCGTGTGGTCTTTGATCCGCCACTGACACAAGGTGGTGTTGGGGAATTCTTGTTAGATGACGTATGCGGATCCTCAGGGTGTGAAGGGTTATATAGGTCGAGAGTGGGTAGTCCTGGGCGACTGCAATGGTAGCAACTGTTGATGCTCTGCGAGGGAGACCCAGGCATGTGCGAAGTGCCTGACCTTGTATACTTTGGAGGACACGCAAATTCGTCTTGCATGTGCTTGAAAGCACTGGTTTACTACAGCGCAAAAATCCCGAAAAGAGTGTTCTGTACAGCTGCAGCGTTGACAGAATCGACTAGCTTCATGACTTTCCGCCAAGAAATCTTAGCAAGTGTGTCATAAAGATTAGCTTTTTCATTACAAAACTGCAATGCGGGCTCCATGATAAATTCCAGTCTATGATAATTCCCAAAAAAAACGATGAGAAGCACGATAGGCATTGACAGGGCCGTCAATAGTTAGCGGATAACGAGTCATACTTTTGCGCGTAAATGCCATTATAGCGCACTTCTCGGCTGGCACGCTCAGACCTTGCTCTCAGAGATGGGAGGAAGGTTGCTGCTCTCTGAGGTCTTGCACGCACCTGGAGACGCGTCACCGAGGAGGCACAGATGCAGATGTCGTCGGCATGCATAGAGATATGGACGGTATTAGGTAGGCACTCCAGCAGTCTTATAAGTGTTAGACTAAACAAAGTAGGACTGTGAACTCCGCCGGGGGGGCACGCCCCGGTAAGTGTAATGCACGGGTGTGGAGCCATCTTCACACATAATAAAAATGTCTTTTTGGTCAGATAGCTTTGGATCCACCTCTTCGTCCATCCACCGATTCCAACGGCCTTTAGCGCATCAAGGATGGCTTCATGTGTCATGTTATCGTAAGCACCTTTGACATCAAGAAAAAGTGCCGCGAAAATGCGCTTTTGGCGTTTCTGTTGCTGTACTTTGGACGCAAGATCAATGACGTTGCCTATAGAGGAGCGACCTCGTCAGAAACCCGCCATGGCATCAGGATGCACGTTATTGTGCTCAAGGTACCACACAAGACGCGCCAGAAGAAATTCTTTCCGTGACTTTTCCCACACAACTGGTCAGAGCTATTGGCCTGTAGGACGACAGGTCGAGCGGCGATTTCCCTGGTTTTAGTAATGGTGTCAAGCGATTGGATTTCCACTGGATAGGAACTACTCCATCTTGCCACGAGTGGTTGTAAAGGCTGAGTAGCTCTCCAAGCTCGTCATGGCTAAGGTGGCACAGCGCAGCATATTTAATGCTGTCTGGCGCTGGTGCAGACTAACGCTTACTTTCTGCAAGGGCAGCATCAAGTTCCTCACGGGTAAAGATAACATCCATCGCTTAATACCGTGATGCAGAAGGAACACGCTGTGAACCCGAGGTAGTCACTGCACCCACGATTGTCCTGCAGAAGTCAGTTGCAACTTCAATCTAGTGACGGTTTGGATGTAGAGCCAATGCACAGAAAGGCTGTCTTTGATGTGGAAGCTTTCGAAGCCCCGCACTGTCCGCCAAATGAGGGACATGGGCTTTAGAGGATCCAGATATTGACAGAAGGACTTCCAGCACTGTTTCGTCCGCGTATCCATTCGTCGCTTGATTTTCGTCTGCAAACGACGCGCCTCTCTGAGGTCCCTTAAGCAGTTGGTCCGTCCGTAACGTCTTTCTGCACGCCGACGAATAGCACGTATGTGGTCTAATTCCATATCAAATTCGGTGCGAATTCTAGTTGACGTTATGTAGCCTCTAGCAGCCTTCATTGCTGTTGCTATAATGTACTCAAAACTGGAAGTTAGGGGTCATTTCCCAGGTTCTTCCATTAGAGTTTTAAATGCCGTCCAATCGATGTGCGCGTGTTTAGCTGGGCCGGGCGCCCAGAGACCTAGAATCTTGAGATAGCTTGGTATGTGGTCACTACCGTGGGTCTCCATATCACAAAACCACTGAACACGCCGGCGCAGAGACCGCGAATCTAGCGTCAGGCCCATGCAGCTGCTGTATGAACTGCCTCGCAGGTATCTCGGGCTGCCATCCTTCAATACGTAAAGTTCATTTTCTGAATCAAATGAGACCAGATCCCTCCCTCTGGCATTTATTATAGGACATCCCCACAGTTGGTGGTAAGCGTTCAAAGCTCCGCTAATAATCCAAGGAACCCGGGATACCTCCATAATTGTCTTCAACCTCTCGCATTCCAGTGAGAGGAGGGGTAGACATACGCCGCAATCAGTGTGAACTCTAAAGATCCTTTTTTGACTATGAAACACACGTACTGTTTGTCATTGTGGGGTTTAACTGAGCAGAAAACGTACGTTATGTCGATGCGGACGTAGGCCAAAACTTTGCTGCTCTCCCCGCATGTCGGAGCAAAGAAGGGCTCGTACCCGAAAAGCCTGATTGCTTGGGATAAGTCAGGTTCGCAGATGACTAATATCGGGAAGTGGTTGTTGAAAACATATTGCCGAAAACTTGCGGTTCGTGATTGTAAGCCTCTTGCGTTCCACTGCAAGACCGCAGCGCCCCTAACTTCCTCACGAAACGCGGGAAGCTGGTTAGCCATTCTGTTTTAAAGATCTTGTAGTGCTGGAACCAGAGAGCCTAGCACCAGTAAGACGCTTCGGGCGGTTGACGATTGCAGGGCCTGTATCAAAGGGCGAATGGCGTTGACCACCATCCTAGGGATCACGAGGGCTTGGCGATCTTGCTCTGGGACCCGTTCACTAACGGCGGGTGACCTCGGCTATGGGAGCTTGCGCTGAAGAGGCTCAGCAGGACGTAACGGCGGAAGCGCTGGCCAAGCATCCGCACACGAAGATGTCTGATTATCCTTGGCAGTATTTCGCTGACTGAACACACTTGGACGTGGTGGCACGAGAGGAGGTTGCGAAGGAGGCGCCGTGGGCGCGTCGGTGTGGTTGCTTTTTACAATCGACTTTCTTAAGTTTTTCTTGTGGCGAGAACGCCTTTTCCGAACAGTCGCGGCAACTTCACGGTGCATGAAATTGTCCCGAACCATTTGCTTTAGAATGGCACGCTCGTCTTTTATGCGCGGACAATCCTTAGATGAGGCGCCATTAGGCCCGTTGCAGTTGGAACACTTATGCTCTTGTGCATTACATGACTCAGCACTGTGGGCTCCGGCACAACGAGAGCACACACTCGTGTTGTCACAGACCCCGCTCACATGGCCCAGTTTCAAACATTTGTGGAATTGCAGGGGTTTTGGAATAAATGGCCGTACAGCATGACGGACATAGCTCACCTTCACGTGGGATGGAAGGCTGTCGCCTTAGACCAGAATCTTCACACAACGGGACTTGCCCAGACGTGATACCCGTAGAATTACGGTGCCTTCGTTTGCCGGCCTGACAAGTATGGGAAAATCATCTCGCCTGATAGCCTCGTCGACATCGTAGATTATACCGGAAGAGGACTCATCCCCGCCGAGCAGGATAACAGTACGTACTGATAAACCGCCGAGCTGAGTTATGGCCCTCAGTGGTTATAGCGCAGCCACATGGTGGACATCAACGGCCACAATGTTCTTCCGCGCATTCACTCGAACGTCTTTGATTTCGTTAGGCACGAGGGCTTCGAGTTCTAAAGAGACGACTTTCCTGTTAAGCGGCCTCATGTTGTCGGTTGGCTGCACAGGAAGGACGAGGATGGTGTGTGCTGGTGCGTCGCCACTTGTTTTTACAGTGGACTCACTGGATGACGATCCGGCTCCTGAAGTCTTCTATAGGCCTTCCAGCTGAGGTAAGTCTCAAAGCCGTCCTCACTGCTGGCCTCGCTGAAGTACTGGATGGTGTCATCGCTGTCGGGGTTGTTTAGACGGCGGCACCGCTTCCTCGACGAGCTCGAGGAGGAGGCCGTTAGGCTGTTCGGATGCCCAGGAGGGTCCAGATCCATCGCCGTATGTGGGGGACGGCGTCCCCGCAGTATACACGCAAAATGAGAGAAAAATGTTGGAGTCTGACTGAAAGCGTTCCACAAGGATGCACTTCGTCGCCTTCGTCCACTATGTTTTTAAAGTAAACCTACAAGTAATTAACGTTCGCTCTGCCAGCGGCTTGCTTTCGAGCGATAGTGTATAAGTTTTGGCCAAAATAAATTTGGAAGGCTCAGGTCTTCGGAATTAAAGTTCAACGTTTTAGCACTCGTTCGCCTCTTGTGCATGTCATGTGGTTCGCAAAAAAAAATAAAGTTTTGTAGACCATTGTGCGTAAAAAATAGCTTGTTATTATCGTAGCTCATTAATGTTATCAAACATTCAAACCATGTCGAATAGTGACCTGGCACTGGATGTCGCGCATGTGCACGCTTCTTTAATTTGTGTCACGATGTAAGAAATTGCCCGTCCATGGGACAAGCTTTTAATGTCGACAAAACGACGACATTCGCAGCGTGTCTCACATAAATTCGGGAAGGATAAAACTCGTGATAAAACTCGTGATCCTTTACCTCTCCTACTTTCAGCACGCGGCAGCGAGCGTGGTTCGGCTTGAGCCAGTAGGCAGGGCCGCGCACTTTCCTTTTCTTTCTTCCTATCAGCTACAGCAGCAGCAGCAGCAGCAGCTCGTGATATGCGCTGAGATGCGAGGTTAAATTTTGCCGTGCACAAGAATGAAAGTACGTAACTATTGTGCTACGGAAAGATTGCAGCACAGCCCAAGGTCAGCCTTTTTAAGCAAAAGTATTTTTCTCTGGTTCTCGAGTTTTCTTTGTTATTTCTTGATTATGCAGAGATGCAGAGAACTACAGGACGCGCGTAACCAATTTTTTCTCTATGAATACGTATTTTTATTCATTATATACATGTTTGCAGCAGATATTCCTTGTTGCGAGCCACTTGTGTAGAAACAAGCAAATATTTCTAATTTAACGACGGCGAACTGTGCTTTAGATATTACAGATGTTCTCGTGTTCAATAGCGTACTCGTGTTTGTTCTTTCAAGTTCCAGTGCTATATAAGCTTTGAGGTACTAGTTACTTTTTTTGAACAATATGTAACACCTCTGGTAGCTCACAGAGCGTGCGGTAAAATAATTCCCGATGTTTAGATAAGAGCAACCAAATAAAAATTCATTAGTGAGAAAGAGAGCATTAGCCTCCCGTGAAGGAGAATGATGTTACTTTTTGCTAACCTGTTCAAAGAAGCATATACGTGTTCCCATATAGGTTGACCAGGTTGATCCGCACAATTAAGTATGCTGGTTTTTAGTCGTAATGGCGATGGTTTATAATTACAAAAGTAAAGAAGCAAAAAAAGATCGCTAGACGGGCAATTCCTATCGAACATCTTAAGCACGCGAGCTGCGGCTGGCGGAAAACAAGGGACAGAGAGAGGAGAGCAAGGAGATGTAAACCATATATACCATATATAAACTATTTACAAAATATAAAAATATCTGAACAAATTGGCGCCGCTCGTGCACGAGTGTCTACACATTGTCAGAATTATAACCGCACGCCAGGGAACACTACAGATATTTTCAAAAAGACAGAAAGGCTATATATAGTCGCGTGCAGGTAGCGTCCTGTCGCTAATGAATCGCGCACGCTGTGACGATTATTCGACCTAAACGACCGCGCCATCTCTTTTTTGCAAGGCTAGAGTGCCAAAAGTTCCTTGCTACCAAAGATTCCCGCATTAGTTCATTCTCTTAATTTATCACTTTACTCAGTTTTGCAAGCATCGATAATGCAAGATTGTAGGACTTTGAAAATTTGTTGACGACACTTGAGAACATTTTTTGCTTAACAATGCCCTGGAGTTCGCCGACCATTTTCCCATGACAATGTTTACTTGTAAGAGTTGATACTCCGGTGAAAGTTTCAGACTAGGTATCTGCGTACTACGTGATGAGATTGAAAAATAGATCACTTCCGCCCCAACCATTTAAAATCATGTAAAGTTTTATACTTCAATTTCATTTCCCCGTACACAGTGAGCTTTCCAGCTCTTCCTGTGCTTCCATACATAGGTGCTTTCGCATAGGAGCGTGTTTGCTGATGTTAAGACTTCATCCTGTTCTTTTAGGTTAGTCGCTTTCACTTCGATTTTGAATGCGGCGACGGGTCACTGATACCAACTTAATGAGTGCCGTCGTGCGTACGCTTAATTTTTTCACTCTATATGGAAAAAAGAAACGCTCAGCAATCAACCGGCGTCTCAATCTTCCCGTTTCCACAGGCCAACCCGTTTCCACAGGCCATTACGATTATAAGTCGCATCTGATCAAAGAAACTGTAGCCGACGCCGGAAATGAAGTCAGGCTGCGATAAAAGGCGGTACGTTCCTTACAGAGGGCAGATCACTCGAATCGGCTCTGTTGCGCATAACTTTGCTATTCGCTAGGGACATTTTCTTCCTGACCATGACTCTAAGTTGGAGACCGCCTTTGAAACTGCAAGTCCGTATCAACACTATGCGCTGCTTCTAATGTGCAGATACATCCCTCAGGGGCAAGGCTGTATGAAGCTAGAATTGGAAGAAGCCCTCACCTGATGTGGACAGGACTTCATTTCCGTTAGGTCGCCTACTCTTGCACATCACTATCTGAAGACCAAGCCAGTAATGCAGTTTCCCTTAGAACGGATCCTATCAAGGCAAGCAAAAGCACCACCTCCATGTAATCGCAGTGTGTAGTTTGATTGCTTTTTTTCATTTGAAACGTCATATAAGGGTCCTGTGAGCTAATAGACAGCCTGGCTATACAGTTCTTTTTTATTCATGGAATCATGCAGCGCTCAGCTTCATACAACGACGATGTAGCTTGAGTAGCGCGAACGCAGGGCTTCCTTATTGAGAGGACGAAGTAAGCCGGTGATCATCAGCGCTGAAAATGAATTTTCTGCATCGTTGATCCGATTGTGCTTCAGTTCAAGCTTATTATATAACACAGGCACAAAAAAGACACTAGGCGCGAAGGTTTAAGTAATAAATGGGTTGCTCTTATCTTTTCATATTTAAAGCAGCACGGAGGACGGAACAAGGAATGCGAAAGCTTCCTTCAAGCTTTTTTATATATGAAGTTTAACCAAGAAACCCTATTCACTACACTTATGTCCTTCCTACCTTTTCTTTCGCTCCGCTCGGTGGAATAGCGTATTTTTTGTATTATGTTTTATCCTGTAGCCTTATTTGTATTCATGTAGTTAGCTTTTTTATACGATATGTACATATGACCATGTCGACATGTATTTTTCAGGAAAATTTTCTTCACGAGCATTATACAAGTGTAGATGAGTAGGCTAGTTGGTTGTTCATGAATCATGATTCGTAAAACAGCTCAAAGGAAACGGGCGAAGGAAAAGCTTTACGCGCAGGAGCTAGAGTGATGGATAAAATACTTCATTAGAGCATTCTCTAATTTTCAACGAATTCTTTCCAGTTTTCGTCATCTTTCATTCCTGCAGCGCCTGTTGGCTGAAACCATCGAAGGCAATCATGTTACAATACAAGTATAAGCGTCGTTTGTTAGGAAGAGCACTCACAGTAAAAATGCTAGCACTCAATATTTTATAGTTTATGGAAGTTCTTTACAAACACCTTCACATCCCATCTCATATAGTTCTCTCGATAGTTAATCAATGTAATTACTTCGCAGAAAATTTTGCTTCGTTAACTAGCTTAAAGATCAGAATGCTGAGCGTTATGCTGGACAGGCTGTGATGTCCCGGATTACCTATGCGAGGGGAAAACAGGTAGAGAGGAAAAATATTCACTTAAGTACTAGGTTGTATTAAGTACTAGGTCCGCACACCTGTCTAGAGTGCTCGAACGGCAGACTTTGCTGTGCATTTATGGCAACTGCCATTGCTTGGCAAGTGCAACACAGATTTTAAAGACAGGTGTTGAACACGATCCATGGAAATCTGCAGCGCCGATAAGGTCAGGTTTCGAGCCCTATGTCACTCGCAAATGATACAAGTGTACTTCCCGATGCGCCGTTCGAGCGCTCTAGAGAGTGTGACGACCCCACATATTGCGCGGGTCCACAGGGGATGGAAAGGAACAGAGGCACCATTAGCCTCAGTTAAAACAAAACGGATGTATATTCAAGAATTGCATGTTAACGAGTACATGATGCAGAGGCTGGGGTGCCCCAGCTTACATGCCGCTGCGGTGGCGCCGCAGTCTTCATCAGAAGGGATGGAAGAACTGCGGAGGTGGCCTTGTTCGTTCACTGAGGCTCAGCTTCTCCCAAATCGCTTGACCGCTTCAGGCGCCGGAGGGCCGCCTCCCAGCGGCGTCGTCTCGGGCCTTGCTCCTCACCCCACTGACCAGCTTTCCTCGTTTTGTAGCGATAGCTACATTACGGTAGCACTTCGAGCCTTCTTGCGTGGCGGCGCGCGACCCTGTTGTGGCGCCGCCACGCTGCCACGTGGTTGGTCACGTGGTGCGGAGCATCCTCCGGCGGCGTAACGCCGTGGCTGATCACGTGGTTCGTCACGTGGTTGGTCAAGTTACCAAGTTCCATTTGGCCAGCTGTAGCTATCGCGTCACTCCAGGTTAGCCAGTGCTAAACCACCGCCAACTTTTTCCCGTGTAATCGGGCGATCCTTCTTTCCAGGCTGGAGCGTCTCCCTCGCCCTCCTCTCAGCGCCTGCACCCTTCCTCGTCTTTCCCCGCATTTTCACACCGGCTCGGGCCTTTTCTCCTCCGGCCGGTGCCCCTGTCACTCTTGCGAGGTGTGCTTGACCAGTTGAATACTTGTCGGTGTGCGAATAAAGCTGACGGCCAGGCTGTGGGCCTTCAGACCCCTAGTGAGCCTTGACCCCCGACACCCGACGATTCTTAGCGCCATACAGTCTCTTGTTCAAGCATCTCCTGGTTCCCACAAAAGGAATATGTCGCCGGAGATAGCGGCCATCTAGAGACGCGCAGCGCACTGTCACGACAGTGTGTAGACGGCTGTACTAAAGTCCTAGCTGCTCTTTCGAGACCTTCTCACTAGTTCAGTACATAAGCCATTAAAGCGTTCATAAGCCTGAGCTTACAGCGACGGCTGCTTGGGATACTTGCTGTGGGATCGATGGCTGTGTCACGCACTGGTTCAAGTCACGAGGTTCAAACATGGAGGTCAATAAGGTAGGAGGTCACGAATAGGTCGCCACAGCCACAGGTCAAAGCAAACTGACCTCATCACAGCCGGGAAGACGTGACTGGAACTTATAAAGCACTCTGACAGCATTTTAAGTTTAGCACTTAACGCATGAGCTATTCCGAATAAAGTGTTCTAATGCAGCACTTGTTGCAAGAAAGATGCGTAAATTGCATAAGCTTAGATGCAGTCCGATTTCTCTATTCGGCTCCTTTATATTCGTTAGAAAATAAGTACTCATCACCCCAGGAAACGCTCACTGGTGTCATACGGCCGAAACGACAGAGATAACCTGTCAGTTATCTTAGACTGAACATGTTTTAGTTCGCCTCTGCAATCAAAGCTGCAATGACAATCGGATCATGAGTGAGCTCAGGAAGTTCCACTTGATCCAACTACTTGCGTCCCCACCTGGAGGTAGAGACAAATCACTCCGTAAGCCTCAAAGGGGTGCCTATGCTCTGCTAGTCTTCGTTTGTTACTCCCACAGCTGTTAGCAGTACCATTTTTGAGGACCTTAGCGGAAATGACGGTGGCTGCAACAAGCGCTTGGGGCATTAATTTCATTCCAACCGGTTGGAGAAAAAATATCGCCGAGAATAAGCGGAAACCACAGTGCAGGAGAGCTTAGAGCCGTCGTGTACGTAAAATACCCAATGATGGGCCTCTCACTCTGAAGAAATTTACACCCTTAAGGGTGCGTTTCTGTGCATACCTCTCGCTCTCCTGCACCCACCAAAATAAGTGGAAATTATTACTGTCACACCGATACAGTGTGGTATGATAGTTACAGTGTTTTCCCGAGAATGTTTAGTTGCACACGTCTTGATTGCGTTGCAGTTGCACAGCACACGTCTTGATTGCGTTGCAGTTGCACAAGCGCCACCCGCTTTAAAAAGTCTCTAGTCAACTTTGTTGCGCACGCACTCTAACAGGGAATAATAATAATAATTGGTTGTTGGGGGAAAGGAAATGGCGCAGTATCTGTCTCATAACACGTTGGACACCTGAACTGCGCCGTAAGGGAAGGGATAAAGGAGGGAGTGAAAGAAGAAAGGAAGAAAGAGGTGCCGTAGTGGAGGGCTCCGGAATAATTTCGACCACCTGGGGACTTTAACGTACACTGACATCGCACAGCACATGGGCGCCTTAGCGTTTTGCCTCCATAAAAACGCAGCCGCCGCGGTCGGGTTCGAACCCGGGAACTCCGGATCAGTAGTCGAGCGTCCTAACTACTGAGCCACCGCGGCGGGTCCACTCTAACAGGGAAGTTTAGAATTTCTTACGGAAGGCTGCCGACAACGGGTCTCAATATGCACTGGAACTAGGGCATTCCTAACAATAATTATGATACTTATATATGTTTTCATGTCGTTTCTGCATCTATCTGCACAGGAGTCGCAATCCTGATCTCTACTTGATCTTCCCTGCGTGATAT
The DNA here is from genome assembly GCF_052857255.1 of Amblyomma americanum. Classification (NCBI taxonomy): domain Eukaryota; kingdom Metazoa; phylum Arthropoda; class Arachnida; order Ixodida; family Ixodidae; genus Amblyomma; species Amblyomma americanum. The sequence continues at coordinate 131,148,210 of NC_135499.1, forward strand.
GTTGGAACATAGCCGAAAAACACAAAGAAAAGACAGGTCGTCTAAAGGGGCCAACCTACACGATGCTAGCATGTGTCCCGTAATTATGGCAGTGGAGCACAAGAACTTTGAAGCGTCATTGGAAAGAGTTACACAAAGCTACTGATGATGCAGTTCAACAAATAAGTGCACAAGACACCACGGCGTAGCGCCCTCACCCAAGCAGCACAGGTAATCGGCCCAATATTGGGGATAGATGGTTTCACTCTGGTCATTTGTGGGTTAGATCGGCCTTTGCAAATACATTTCAAATATAGGGCCAATTAGCTGTGCTGCTGGGGTACTTGCCCATTACGCGCAAAATTTCCTCACGTTTATATAAACCATTCGAGTGAGCCTCCATTGGAAGCCAGTGCAGCTCAGCAGGTCACGTAAAATAATTCAGTTAATGAGCGAATTACGGTGGCGCAAATTGCCGTCTAAGCTGTACACATCAAACCTGCAGCCTTTAACGGAACATACGAATAGCTCACATCATATATGAAGAAAACTTGACTGAACAACTGCAAGTGTTTCAAATAGCCTAACAGCAGCCGTACACCCTTAAAGCGTGCATGAGTGCAGTCGCAGTGTTAGCAGGCTCCAAACATAATTAAAAAAAGGAATAAAAATTAAAGGTGTGGCAAGGGTGCAAGCATCTGGGCTGTAACCTTAAGAGTGCGAATTTTTTTACTTTCTAGGCGTCGTACTAATGCCCATTGCGGTTTCCGAAAGCATCAGATGACATGTCGACCACGCACTGTAAAAAAATTTCCTTCCTTAAAGGGGCCTTGACGTGGTTGCGCTACGTATTGCAGTTTTGCACTTCAGTAAATTTTTGTAGTTCAGTAAATAATACATAACCGCCATGGTGGCTCAGTGATTACGGCGCTCGGCTGCTGACCCGAAAGACGCGTGTTCGATCTTGACCGCGGTGGTCACATTACGATGGAGGCGAAATGCTAGATGCCTGTGTATTGTTCGATGTCAGTGCAGGTTAAAAAAACCCAGGTGGTGGATATTACCGGAACCCTCCACTACGGCGATCCCCATAGCTTGACTCGCTTTGGAACCACGAACCTCATGATGCATATACCAGTAAATAATACAAGAGCCTATTATTCTAGTTCCAAAACTTGAGTGTCTTGGACGTGCTGTATTTTTCCAGAGTAATGCGATCAAAATTGAGACCTGGGAACTCCTTCCACCGGCGTCGACTGCTATAGTGTTTGCGTGACGTCATAAGAGCATACACGGAGCAGCGCATCGTGTTCTAGCGTTGCTGCAGTGCGCGCAACAAGGTCTCTTGTCCCCTGTACTTTTGTGGGAGATCGAAGTAGCAGTCGTCCCTCATAAATGAGTGGCCGGTAGCGCAAAAGCGACAACAGTAACGTAGGTTTTTGTCGGTGTAGTTAGGGTCTGGTCGCACTAAGCAGACGCGGCGCCGTTCAACGGCCTGTTGGCTGTTGGGAATGCAGATGCCCTCGCTGACGAACCGGTCTGCCACACTATACCGACGACGATGCCAGCCCGTCCAACCACCGAGTATCGCATTAGTGTAAAGAGTGAGCTTAGTGCGAAGCCTGGAGCTAGCCACAGCGACATACGCGACGTATGTTCCCCAGCGAAGATGTGTTTTGTTCGGTGCCTGTGCATACAGCCGAGCAGGGAGGCAAGCGACACCTCGCTTGCCGCCGTCACTTGGCCTTGTGCGGCCGAGCGAAAGCATCGCGCCCGGTGAGGCGACGGCATAAGTGAAAATGCCGTTGTCTCTGCCTTATTCGTATTGTAAAAAGTGTAACGAGCGGCTGCATTTTATACCTTCACACTTCAACACTAATCAGCATGCATTCTTGCCAGATCCTTAAGTCCAGTGGGCGGAGGACCGCCGCCCCCTTTCGTTACGAGGCCTTGCGAGACCGCAAGATTCGTGTGTGCGATTTAGGCGATTGCGGAGAGCGGACTCACAAGTTTTGGAGCATGCAAATCGCCGTCGAGCGTATAGTTCTGGCTACAGAGTCGTCAAAGCGACGATTGCTTACACAGCAGGAGGAGCGTTCAATAAGGAAGAAGTGCCGATGTGACCCGATCTGCAGATGAGTGTTCAAGGCATCCGGCAGCAGTCGCTTGCGTCAACTGTAGGTGATCAGTTTTGCTGTTTTAATTTGTGCAAGTGGTCGCCGAATGCATTTCTAGGTAAAGTTTTTTTTTAATTAATTATAGGTGACATCAGATGAAGCATATAAAATTAGAGGAAAGCGCCGGTCCTACGCGAGGTGCTTCCCAGGCATGCGATCGCATCATCGGCGCTTATTGCAGAGTCATCGCGGTGTACAAGCGAGTAAAACAACAGCTTGTGAGCAAGATAGTATTTGAGCTAAGGAGAGCCTACTTTGCGTCTTATGCCATGCAAACGAGCAGTACTGTTTGTGCAGCTATGTAAACAACCCCATCGTCGGGCTGCAGTCATCGTAATCGCAGCATTCCTGGGGAACTTTGCGCAAGCACACTAAAAATTCTAAACAATGTACGATAATCTTGAAGCACTCATTAAACTAATACATGTTATTTGCCTAGGAAGCAGCAGAAAAATTTCGATCAGTACATATAGCCCTGGGAGCCCGAGCAGTCGCGTGGTGCCGGGACGAAATGAAGATGGCGGCGAATATTCGTCGATGCTGGCCGTGAAGCATTTGAATTGGGCTTTACCAGAGGCTTGGTTTTAGAACTTACTTCCACCAACGAAAACGAACGTATGGCCGACTAATAAAGGCACATATATAAAGCTACTCAAGCAAGCATGCAGCGGGAAAGCCTTCGCCTTCGGCAGCTTTGTCTGCACCTTTCGTGCCGACGGCTTTACTCTAGTGCAACATTGTGCTAATTTGAGTATAAATATCGGGCTGACGAAAAGTGGGCAAGAACATGGTAGTCGGCAAGGTCTTGCACTTCACGGCGCACATCGGCTAATGCAGGAACGACACGTGCCGCTTTTCACATAAGGAAGTATTTGGCTGGTAAAGAGAAACCCCGCCCATAACAAAGCTTTTGGCGTATAATTCTAAGTGTAAATAATACAAAGATTAGAATGGGAAAGAAAAAACAAATAAAAGTAAAGTTACGCAGCCCGCAGCGCCACAGCATAGCGGGCTTGTAAATAATACAGCAGGATCCCATCGATTTCTGTTTCCTCAACAATCACAAGACGGGTGCCACGAGCATGTCCACTTTCCCAAGGATCACTAAGGTCGCGTATTGTGCACATGACTTCTGAAAAAAAAGAACACACGGGAAATGAATTTTATTTCGCTACGCTAAAAAAAAAAACTTTCGAGCGATCGACATCTACGGCGTGCATGCAACGCCTCACAGGGAACAGCAAAAAAAATCGTTTCCAAAGCAAAAAAAATATTATTCAAAAATAACTGAAGCTTTGAAACTGAAGCTTTGGAAATTTGTAATCTGACCTGTTGGGAATAAAATGCAGTACACAGTGTTGATACTTAAATTGGCTGTCATGGCCCTTATGTCTCTCGCACCCTTGCACCCCGAAAAAGAACGCAAAAGCATGATTGCTACGCACTTACAGTGTAGTGTGATATGTGCTGCTGCGCCGTTTTCCCGGCTGCTTTGCAGTTTTACTAGTTTTTGACCTGTTTACACTTGCACAAATGCCGATTGCCGATCATTTTTGCGCTGAATGCAACCCTAAGGGAAGCTGTGCAGTCCCCACAAAAAGCTGTCGGCAACCTGTCTGAGTATGCATTATAGTTAGTGTCCTCGATTGTATTATGTTGTCCGGATAAGTGAATCACGGCGCGTTGACGCCTTTTTGAAGTGCAGTGGCATTATGGTTCCACAGGATGTATTATCGGGGGCAAAGGTTTAGGGGACGCGAGTTCTGGGAAAAACGTTTATTGCGGCTGCCATGTAGATGATATTGTGTGGGAGAGGAAAGAGCGTTTAAGTCTTTAATAGTGCGGTCTATGGCCCCGATACTACGCCCTGTTTCTTTTTAGATTAAATTCAAATGAAAAAAAATTAATAGCATAATTCGTTTAACGCCCGGGTTAACCCCTTGTAAAATTTCATGGGTGCTAGCTGTTTACTGTTTTCATCTCATCCATACAGAAGCAACCACACAAGGAAGATTGCCGCTAAAGAAACATCTATGCACTGTCTTAGTTACGTCACTTGTAAGCACGCAGACGGCAGCATCGAGGACGCAGGGCATGCAACATGTCTACGTGCCTGTTCTCGGAATCTCGGAGCAAGATTTTGATTTTAACTTCATTTACATTCAACTGGTGTCACGAGTTTCGGCTGAGGTCTGTCAGGCGAACACAAGCAACAAGGACAATGCCGTTAGCACAAGAATGTTTATAGCACTTGCTGCACACGATAAGACACAGAAAAACTGTCGCGCACGAATATAATGAACGCCTACATTACACGCACATGTGGGAGCTCTGACAAGAGCCCGTGTGAGGGAGGCCTCGAACGCGTGTTCGAATGCAACAGAGAACGCATCAAGAAGACACTCTGCGCGCTCCAAAAGCATAGAAAACGGCAACCTTTTCAAGGATTATTCTCTTTGGTCATAGAATGAGGGTATTGTGCATTCATGAGTGAGGAAAATTTATGCCGCATACCATCTCTTCAAAGAGCTGCAAACACCAAACACATCATTTTATTCGCGTGTTCTATTCCTTGAAATGATGGATTATTTCGTGTGGTCTTCGCCGGCGGCCAGTACATAATTTACAGTTGGATTTCTTCTCGCATGCTCTTGCATTTTCGTCAACCTAGCGATGGCTGTGGCGTGTAACTGGTGTTTAGGTCATGTGAGGTGCGAAAAACTGTAGCATAATCGCTCATACGTAGTTTTAATTCACTACAACATTTAAGTAAGCCTATTTCAAGAGCTGGAATGACAACAGATGACGTATCGGTAGTTGTATTAACGTTTTTCGCATGCCTCGCGTGACCTAGAGGCCAACTAGAAGTAAAAGCCATCGTTAAGTTGATGAAAACATAAACAAAAGCAGCATCAAGAAGAAATTCAATTATAAATTATTTAACGGTCCCAGGCAAATACCATGGGGTGATTCATATATGCTACCGGATGTCTAGGCAACCATTTGAAAGAAGAAAAATACGCAAGCGAAAATTTGGTGCCTATAACACTTGCTTTCCTCCTTGCGCTTCGCTGCATACGCAATTAGGCCAAATTTTTAACAACGCTGTTGTTAGCGTCGTACTAATTACAAGCTAGCCATTACATGCGGAAGCGCCGTTTGCGTCTGCTTTCCAGATTACAGTGGTTTTTTGAGAGTATCTGCTGGTGCAGCAATTGCTTCGGCGAACGTGAGTACTGGAACGCGCCTTTTGTTTGAATTTCGTCTTTGGCATCCATTTTTATCAACTCCCATCTGTCAGCACGCGACAGTGACAATGGCTGTTAGAGCCAGTCGACAGGCACGTGCACTTTCTTACTTCGACAGCGGCGGCGGCAGCAGCAGCAGCAGCAGCAGCCTCTAGACCTTTCCGAGTGTGTTTTATTTTCTCGAGTTTTCTCTGAGTGCGGACAAAACTGTGTACGGACGGACAAAACTGTGTACAAAGAGAGGCGAAAATGAAGTCATTGAATACATTCCTACATTACAAATCTCGTTCCAGGAGGCCAACCTTCAAGCAAACCCGCTCCTATACTGCAACACGATGCTAGTATATGCCAGGGAAGTTTGTCAGATGAACACAAACGGGCTAAATTGTAATTTGAACGTGTCATACAATGCTACTGAAATGCTATGAATTTAACAAAGAAGCAAACTGCAGCCGAGCACCCTATATTTGCCAACGACGCGCATACTGTCTCAGCCTTGATACACTCCACTTGAGCGAGACCCCATTTGCAGTCATTTACGCGGAGAAATTAGGCGAAGATAATTTAGTTGATTTTCAAATTATGGTGGCACAAATCGAAGTCACAGCTGCAAACATCAAATCTGCAGCTATCTTTAAATGGTAAGCTAGAATAGCTCAGTACCATGTTAGATCCAGGCTTGATTCTTCATTCTAAGAGCAACTGAGGCAGGATTACGTAACTGTCAATAAGGAAAATTGTCAAAAACTTGTCACAAAGCTGTCAATAAGCCTCGCTCCTGTTGGTCGGTCGTGGCCGGCGGCCATTTTGCTTTTTTCCGTCATGGTTGGCAGCAAATAACGTCACGGATATGGCAGAAGTGATGACGTTGCACACCTAATTATACAGATGCTTATTGCCAGCTTTTTGTCACAGTTTTGAGGCTGTGAATTTGACCGTTGAGTTTGTGACAGAAAATGGCGGCGGTGTACACGGCGATACGAGTGAGGCGGCTGCGCTGGCGCGAGCAACGGCGAAGGAGGGCGCACGAAGACGCGTTTGACTACGTTTTACTTGCCGGACGAGCTGTTTCGACGCCTTTTTCGACTGGACAAGCAGACTGTGGAGTGGCTATGGGACGAACTCGCCGATGAACTGGGAGGTTTGCGTGCGAGTGCGCTGTCGGTGCGGTGGCAGGTGCTGTGTGCACTGCGGTCCTTTTCCACGGGTGGCTTTCAGGCTGCCGTTTGTAGCGAGGTGCACGTCGGCATCGCACAATCGACGGTGAGCAAATGCGTACAGCGGGTGGCGCCGGTAATTTGTGCAGTTAGTTAGGGGTGGGTTCCGTCGTCACCTCTGTGACACACAGCTATATATAAATACGGCGCACTTATGCTGGCAAAGCACTTTATTTTTCCGAGCAAATAACGCTTCGTGGTCGTCTTCTGTTTCCCAAGGGGAAAGAAACAAACAACCACTCGTCACATGCTGCAACACCTCACTTTTTGGCATTTTTGTCATCGATCGAAAGAGCCGAACAACACAGACTTCAACAAGTTGTCTTCGTCGATTTCGTACCGAGCGCTTCTTGCAAGTTCGCTCGGTAGTCACGTAGCCTTCACTGCATTCGTTGAAAATTTTCTGCGCACTTAGGTCAACCGCACAGTAGCTCTATTCCAGACGCCGCGCAAAAAAACAATAACACGGCGTGAAACAGCTGCGTTAGTGCAAAGCGGCATTTTTACTGCCGTCAGCACACCCCGCGGCACCGAAAGTTACTGACCAGTCAAGTTAATAGCACAACTTCGATCGCTTTTTGTTTTGCTTAATATTTTCGAACTTTAATCACAACATTTTCACAAAATAACATATTAGTTATTTTCATCGTTGCTTATTTCTTATTTCTTTTTACAAAAATTAGGCAGACGGTCCCTCGAATGCTCTCGGGGCGCCGCCCTGCTGTAATTGCCTGATTCCTCGTTGTGTCACGTGGTGACGTCTCATCGTGTCGTCATTTTGACGTCACTGTCAATAACGTGTGACAGAATTTGTCACAGTTGCGTAATCTAGCCACTGTACACCATTAGACCCTTTCACGATATTAGCTGCAACACCCGTGCAATGGTGTACCCTTGAAGGGTGCATCGGTGCATTAAAAATGCGGCATACCGAACGCACCTTTTTAAAAACAAAAACCTAAACATTTAAGTGAGTTTCAAGGATGCTGTCATCAGTGCAGATTCTTTTACTGTGCAGTCTTACCTGAAAGCTTGTCCGCCGGCTCCGTTTGGCTATGCTATTCATAGAAAGCGAACTATTTGCCCTGAAACCGGCTGCTTACAAAAGTGACAATTCGGTATCTTCAATTTTGCGTTTCTGCTGTGCTGGCGGGGGCGATTGTGCCGAATACGCCCTTTTAAAGTGCTTATATATAAACGTAGTCACCCACAACGTCAACTGAACTGCCTCAAGGGGCTGAAGACCCACCACTCTATCTACAGTTTGCTAAAATTATCGATTTGAGGTCATACAACTTGGTTATCTCATTTTTTACTGCATGGCGCAGGGCAGTATGTCTTCATGCTTCTGTTCGTTTCGAAATCCGCTGACCGACCGAAGTCATAAAACCCTCTCGAAACACGGTAAACTTTACTGCGAGTAAAAGTTATTGAACTTTTCGCCGCAAAAATCATCAGAGGGCAGCTAAGCTCCCAAACATTTCGGTTTCCCTTTTTTATTCGTCCAGTCCAGTTTACAACTGCGCGGTTCCGAGCCAGAATCCGAATTATTTTCGTCACGTCGATTTGTCCCCCTCTCGCCTCTGCAGCAGTCAATTTCGCTTTCTTGCAATGTCGGTTAACAACGCCCACTCTGCTTCCTTCGCTTTTTTTTTTTGGCACGTTCCGCGCTCTATTTGTTCAGAAACCCAAAGCTTGCTGTGGCTCGCCATACAATCCACCAAACAACAAGCAGCCCTCGGGGCAATGGAGCTCGAAACGCTGCTGAATAGTACGGCCGCTGGCCGTGCCGCAAAGAAACCGCACGGAAGAGAAGTCTCGTTGGGCCGGAAAGAAGGAGACTGGGCAGACGAGAATCGTAGCCCGGTCACGTATGTCCTTAGGCTTGCCTTCATCCCTTTGTGCTGCAAATATGGCGCCATGATACTTGCTTCGCAACGTCGCATGAAATACGCAGGGAGAGGCGCGGGTTCGGGTGCGCTTTCCTCACATATGGTGCTTTTGTTTTACGGCCTCTCGCCTGATGTGCTGCGGGCTAGAGATAGTGCCCGTAATTATTTGCGAGGACGTTGCCCGCTCCTCGCTCCTTCTCCTCTTTTCCAAGCATCCGCAAACATTTTGGGGAAGAAGAAGAGTGCTTTGAGGCGCAGGGATCCCTTTCGTCTTTGGAACTTTATGAAAGGACGACGCCCAGGCGAGAAGTGTAAACCGCATGAACTTTGTGTTGCTTATAAGAAGGCATTTACACTACGCAGTAATAACAGAGCAGCAGCCTATTTGCTTAGAATGAGCTTAAGAGAATCTGTGCGGGATTTGTTTCCCTCGTTTTCCGTGCGCGTTTTAAAACACACGGAAAAGTCTTCCTTAGTCGGTTTATAAATGCTCAGTGTTTTCGTCGCTCTAGTCCGTTTTCTATTTTCGCATGCTGCAGCGTGAACTCTAAGCTAGGCGAACTTTCTTAGGATTGTGCAGTTTATTTGGGCCAACTCTTGAGTCCTTTTTTTCCCTAGAACTTCGGCTCCAGCCTGTTAAGGCGCCTAGACGCATACTTTTTGTTTTTGGTGTTGATGGGGATGAGCTGCTGATGGGATGGGCTTTGCAGCATTTGCCTTTTCGCAAAATTATAAAAGTTTTAAATAAGTGATCAAGGGTCTTTCATAATCCTTTGATGTGAACTGCAATTGCTTATCTGAGAGCTTATAAGCAATGCGGCTGTGCGCAAAGAACCCCGCCCATGAGGGCGCAGGGGTCCCTGAGCATAAAATAATGCTCTATGTTTCTTACATCGCACGGGCTTCGTATAAGTTGAGGTAATTCCCCTAGGATGTAAAAACAGTCCCTATGATCACGCATAGCACCGTGCTGTATAAGAAGGTTCGGTCTGACAGGAAAGACCCTGTGATGTTGGATGTTGGCACTTACTTGAGAGCTGCGTCTGCAGACCTACATCATAAGACCTTGCGGTACGGTGAGTCGACACTCTCCAAAGCTTTCTGACCGTACCAGCAGCGAAACTTAACTTCGAAAGCTCGCTATGCTTCCTGGTCACTTATATGAGGTTCCTCGCAACGGTGGCTTCGCGGCTTTAACATTCGGCTGCCGAGCCTCGGGTCGCAGCTGCCGCATTTCGATGGAGGCGAAATGAAAGAGGCGCCCGAGTATTGTGTGGGATGCCATTTTATTTTGAAGAGAAGCTGAGGCATTTTTTTTTTTCAAGAATTTGCCGAATCCAAGCATTTCAATCTGTGAAGAATGTCGGCATTCCATGCCATTCTCTTTTTCGTCAGCCTTTAAAATATTGAGTAATCGCCGAACAAAAATCACGAGGTTGTTCAGGCTTCTCCTCACTGCGTGTCGGAAATGCGGCGAAGCTGTGTAATGCCGTCGTGGACGGCCAGGGTACAATTTTCCTCTGTGGTCGCCCACACGCGGCCGTGCATCGAGAGATGCTGCCAAACGACAGACCACGGGTTTTGCCTCCAGAGCTGTATATAGGTTTTCGTGCTTCAACATAGCTTTCCTGCGTTCAAAATATACCGCCGCCGTAAATGACATCATGCGGCTCGCTGCCTGACTCTCTTCATTGCGGAGAAGACTGATCAGAGACGTGGCTTTATTCTGCGAATACGTCACCATTACAAATGGCCGCATAAAAGGATTTCGCGTGAAATGACTGCAAGTTTCACAGATTTGGTCTCTTAAGGCTTATTGAACCTCAACTTTTTTTTCAGTTACCATTTCTTAAAGAACCCCAGGCGGTGGCACTTAGTCCGGAAGCCCCCACTACGGCGTCTCTTGTAGCCGCGCGCAGCTCTGGGAAGTTAAACTACACATATTTCCGCCGCCGTGGCTCGGTGGTTAGGGCGCTCGGCTCCGGAGTTCCCGGGTTCGAACCCGACAGCGGCGGTTGCGTTTTTATGGAGGCAAAACGCTAAGGCGCCCGTGTGCTGTGCGATGTCAGTGAACGTTAAAGATCCCCAGGTGGTCGAAGATATTCCGGAGCCTTCCACTACGGCACCTCTTTCTTCCTTTCTTCTCTCACTTCCTCCTTTATCCCTTCCCTTACGGGGCGGTTCAGTTGTCTAACGATAAATGAGGCAGATATTGCGCCATTTCCTTTCCCCAAAAAACCAATTATTATTACTATTTTTAAACTTCACAAACCGTGTTTAGGTTATCATTTATATATTTTTGTCTTTACTCAAACAAACAATGTCATGAGTCTCGTGATGGCGGTAATAACGGTAGAGTGACGGTGCTTGAGCTGAAGGCGAGAAATAAAAAGAGTTAAATGGAATATGCGCTTAACCAGGACGTTGTTAAGGATGTTAAAGGCACATACGACAAAGTAACCCACCAGGCCATTTTGGTTGCTCTGGAAGCAGTCGAACGTGGCGGTAGCGTTTTCTGCTAGATATGTAGTTATTGATACGACAGAGCACTCTTTGTGCAGTCTAAAGACGGTCCAACGCCTCCTCACTTCATTTTTCGTGCAGTCCCACAGGGCGGAGTGGTGAGCCAAATGCTACTCAGTCTTGCACATGTCGGCCGTATCGACTTACTTTCACAGTCGGCGCAACTCTCCATCTACGCGTGCGACATCTGTATCCGAGCGTCAGATGATACGCGCCCACAAGTCTTAGAGAGGCTTTAAAAGGCGGCAGGTGTTTTTACGTCCTACCTCCGCCTGCAAGGCCTGAAGATCTCTACGTAAAAGTGCTGCCTTATAGTCTTTGCACCCAAGAGCATATCTCAATTAACCTTATGCACATATGACGCAGCAAAACCCTACGAAAAAAGCCATCGCTATCCTGGAGTAATCAACGATCGAAATCCATCGTAAACATCTCTACCTCGTGCAAGACAAAGATACTGCCAGTGATTGTTCAAATCCTCTCCATTCTCAGGAGAAAGTTGTGTGGAGCGTCAGTATCGGCGATGATGCATCTGTACAACGCAATGTTGATTGTATTCCTCCGGCAAAGTCTCCCAACACTTCTGTACAACTCAATGTTCATTGTATTCCTCCGGTAAAGTCTCCTTGGAAGCACTAAAAAAAAAGAGCATACCAGCTCTACAGAGAATTCAAAAACTCCCGCTCTCCGGACGTGCCCAGGATTGCCGAAATGTGCCTCTACGGCCGCAACCGTACTAATCGCTCAGGGAATCCAATCAGTACTTGCATTACGGTGGACGCCTTGAGAGCCCATATTCGACACCTCTCTCGGATTCCCTAACACGCTGCTGCCAGCCTTCCTATTACCAGGCCACATGCATCGTTTGCAAAAGCCACTGATGCCTATCGCGCCAATGTGTCATCCCAGTTTACACCCGCCTCAAGATCGTGCTGTCCACTATGGAGCCTGCATCAACCTTGTGTGCTTTTTTCACATTAGGAAGAAGGTTGCTTTATTACTGACAGAATTAAAGCAGGTTAAATATTTGCATGAGAACCGTAAACATCGGCTGCACTCCGGCAATGATAGCCCAGTGTACCCCATGAGTTCGTGCTCCATGTTCATCACGGTACGAGAGACAATAACCAGAGCTAAGACATCTCGCCAGACTTCATTGACGGCTGAAGAACATGCTGCCATTCGCGTCGTCATTGACTATATAAATCAATACAGCCCCCATTAGTGGTTTATTTCTGCTGACTCAAAGCAGCCTTGTAAGGCTTACAAGCTACTGCCCCCAGTTACCCCTGATGAAGGAGCAGAGTCAGCTTCGAAACATCAAGTTTCAAATAGAAGGTTTTGATTGGAGATGTGTGTACAGTTTATTATAAAGCTGCTCTTCGCCGTAGGTCTCATGAACCACTGGTTGCGGAAATCTGAGAGCTTAATCACGCTGTCATGAACAATGGATACGGTATTAATGCATAACAATTAGATTGTCGGCTCACAAAAAAAATTTCTTTCTCAGTCGAGAAATTTCTTGAAATACCAAGGCTGTCGTGACGCCATCAGCAGAGCAAAATTTGAAATTAAGAAGAACCTCAAAATTTGGATTTCGCCCACCTGCAACAATGGCAGAGGACTCGCAGAATTTGGGAACTAGACCCACCCTACAAAATGAATTAAGGTTGATTGATGGGGATTAGTCGGTCGGATTAGTATAACTTCATAAAATAATGCATAGAAAGTAGCCAAACATTCTAGAAGGTGATGACTCATTCATGCCAAATAGTTCCAACCAAACCGGTTCCAACAGGAGTTTTGGCAGGAACATCACAAGAACATTACACACACATTCTAGACATCGTAGTTGGCAACTTCGCTGCTGCCGCAGTTCCTTCTTTAAGAATGTGGTTAAAAATGCCCCCAGTATTTGTTTACCAATTATTAACAAGAGAGCGCCATCGCAGGCATTCACCGCGCAAAAAAGACCACGCGAACCGCTCACCACGGTGATTGTGTGTGGATCCTAATTTCTAGAGTAGACGAACTCACATATGCAATCCCTGGACCCTGACCTGAAGCTTCGGCTTCCATCCGCCCTACAAAGACGTGAAGTAACTTCGATGTGTCATGAGTGGCTTGGTGTCGCATTCACGAACCACTATTCTTTTGTTTTCAGTTTGTCGGAGAACCCTGCATGCCCCATCTGCAGGTGAGACGAGACCACACCACATATTTCCTGTGCATGCCCTGCATACAGCGCAAAAAGGCAGCCTCTATGCCCTGTGCTGCAGTGCCTTGACCCACTCCCATTGACGGAGATGAAGATTCTCGGACAGTGGTGGCGGCGATCGTCGGTGGTGAAGGCTTACAAACACTGCTCCATTTTTTGAGAGCGTCGGGCCTGGATGATAGGCTGTGACTTTTCCGCAAGCTTTTTGTTTACCAGCTTCATTTTCCTCTAACTCCTTTTTCTCCCTAAATTTTACATCCTCTCGTCACCTTCCCTCCGTGAAGGGTAGCAAACCAGTTTCTTCCCCTGGTCGACCTCCCGCATTTCCTCCTTCTCCTCCTCCTCCAGACGTTGAAACGTTTGCCTCATTCATGTGCTTAACATTGAAACATTTAAAATAGCTTGAATAACACAATAGTCTCTCGTATCACGAGACCAGAAGAGCCAGCAAATTAGGGCAAAACCAATACTTGAAGAGAATATGTCAGGTCAATCCGGCCAGGTAATACCTGGAAGAGAGGAGGACAGCAGCAGCCGCTAGAAAATAATAGGAACGGGCGTGCGGAACAGGTGAATATTATTTAATTTTTGTACGTGTTTGAACTAATGGTAAAAGATCATAAACTGGCAGCGTAAGCGGTGCAACGCAATCCTGAGCCGTAACAATAATTAGACAACTTTTAACATTATCTTAAAAGATGGCACAGTGAGAACAACTGGAGCTGACAAGGATATGCAAACAGTAAGACGGACCCTAATATTAATAGCATGTGCTCCGATGCTTCTAGTCGACTGCGTAAGCTCTGTGGACTATGAATGACGTCATTCTTTATAAAGAGAGAACGGTAACGTCCATAAAAAAAACAACCTAGTAGCGAGGCATACGAGAATTGAAGCTCCACTTTAGATTCCACTGCAGTCAAATTAAAATTCTTCTTCGTGATATGCAACTTGTGGAACAGTTTATTCATATTTCACCTGCCTGCTGTTGATGGCTTCAACGTAATCCAGCCGTCTGTGTCCAAGCTGTTTAAAACTCCAGAGAACATTACAGCAAAACGCATATTTGTCAGACCTGCTGGCAACAATATGTGCTTCCCCTGTAGACTGCTCAAATAAACACAATATTTCAGGCCCCTAATTTCTACTTTCCCGAAGTCTTACAAAGCCGTTGCACTGAGTAACGCTGCCCCACGTGAGGAAAGAAAGGTACCGTAATTGAGTTAGCGTTAGAAACAATCTAGAACGAGGCACTCCGGCTGCCTTTAAACCATTTCTATGGCTAATACCCCATCTCAAAGGCGTCAGGACAACTCGCTTCTGTGTCAAAGCACCTCATTGAAAAGGTGCTGACTTTGTTCAACAAAGGTGCTGAGTCTGGCGATGGTGCGACACATCCCTGAACAGAGAATGGCACACGCCACGGACTCATAAATTATTCATGGCTTTCACTTCATGCGTCTTTCTCCTCCGTGCACATAGCAGCAATTTGTTTTGGCGCATGCCAGGGCCCATGGCAACACCATCAGAGATGTCTCCTTGTTCTGCTAATTTTGTTGGCGACGTGTCGCAGGCACTAGAGGGCAGGTAAACTAAGAGTGAGCGTAAACGTGTATTCCCCGACAAAAATACAAAACTCTATTTGTAGGGGGCGTTCATACCGTACATGCTGGGTCTTTGATGCCCGCTGCATTAACACATCCTGAAAGGCTTGCTTCGCTTCACTTTCTGTTTACGCGAGTTTATTTTCGGCGGACTTGAAAACAGTATGCAGAATGGAGGAGGAAGTTATCAAAAAACGAAAGCCTATACAAGTCAGGCAGGTAGGCAGTTTCTGCTGACAACGCGTTCCACGACGTGCGCAGAATATTGACTGCAAGCATTTAGGTAGAGGGAAGGCAGAAGGCAGGCACTGTCACACTCGACTCCTGCAGGTTCGATTACTGCATGCGCATAACGGAGCGCCGCATCTCCTCGCATGTATCGAGCGGCTAGGCTTTAGCGAAGCCAACTGTAGTAATTCATAGTGTCGAACAATATACTGCAGCGAAGTGATTCTTTTCGATGCTATGAAGCTTAGCCCTTATGAATAGCTATGCTCTTATAGAGCGTAAACGAAAAATTACTGACGTTTTCTGATTTATGGCCCAAAGCCTATACAAACGGCGCCCAGAGGATCTCGTTGCAAGCTTTCGAGTGACGGCATTATTTTTTTATTGTTTTTTCAGCACGCTACCATTGCGGCGTCTGAAATTTATATGTACACCATACTTATTCGCATGTAAGTCGCACTACTTCGCGCATATGTTTGCAGGCGTGACTTACAACTATTGCGAGGATACTATTGAAATATGATCATCAATCACATGAGATGACCACAAATTTCATGCTGCGCTTGCGCTTGCCGTGCTTTGTATAAGTTTGGAGCTGACAGCTAAGCTCCACCCTTGAGGGTATGACGCGCTAGTGTTAATGGGCAGATGTCCATATATGCGGACAAGGTCATTCTCGACCTTTCATTCATAGATCCCTGGAAGTCCTTCCCAAAATCCTGGCGCACTGACGCAGCGGTTAAGTGAGGCGCCAATGCCCTGTAATAGCAGGTACTGTAACCGGGGAGCTTGTGCGCCTCAGGTTGCTCTTCCCAAGCAACCTTTCGCAATTAATCTTCAATTAAACTGCCATCTACCACGGTGGTCAGTTTTCTCATAATGCGGTGGCAATATTCTGATGACTTTACAAGGTCACGTGACCTAGATGGCCCACCTAGGTTGCTTCTACGGGAATTTTTTGCTCGCAGCGACGACGTCTACGACGACGCCGGATTTTCTGCAGAACGGCAGCCTTAACGCTTTCGCGTTAGAACTGCTCTTGCCTTCCCGCTTTCGACAGGACGAAGATCTTAAGAAGCGATAGCGACAAATGCGCATGAGAGATATATGAGGCTTTCGATTGTTAGAAACCCTAGCGTCATATGTGTCAACAGCATATCACTCTACATGATCGGCAAAGCTACACTGTACCCGTAAAAGAAGCAACCAGTGTCTTTACTTATGTATTCATAGATTCCTGGGAGTCCCCATAACACTACTGCAACACTGAACTTCTCGTGCAGTGTTGCAGCGGTTTAGCGATCCGCCCCTGCCCTGCGATGGAAGGTGCTGCCTCCGGTGGGGATTGCGCAACACAGATTACTCTTCCCGAGCCACCTTCTGCGACCAATCATTAATTTGCCTGCCACCTGCCACGGTGCCAGTTCGCGCACAATCCTGTGGTCAGGTTTTTATGACGCCACACGGCCACGTCATCGAGGTGCCCCCCCTACCGTATCTTGCTTCTACGGGGATTTTTCATGGATATTTTGCTCACGGCCAACGGCGCTGACGACAACGCTGTATTTTCTAAGACCCGAGCTCTCTAACACTATTGCGTCAAAAAGGTCAGACAAGGCGAGCACAAAGCAGATCATTTGACAGGGCCGTTTAACACCCAGAGACGCCGTCATCGCAGCCGGATAATCAGAGTAAAGGAGCCGATATCTCTCGTTCCGCGCTCAGCTGCGAAGCGCCGATGCTGAGAGGAGCCCCACGAACGAGTTGTTGAAAACTAATAGGCTCCACGACTAGACTGAGCCTCTCCGTCAGGGGACAGCTCCATGTACCAGTTAAAATCGGCAGCGACAGTGAGAGGAGGCTTTACCCTTGCCTGTGCTGTCAGCCACGACACAGCGATAGTCTTCGTTTAGTCCAAAGTGTCACGCAGGTGACCGTGAATATTTGAAAGTTTACGTGCCTCTTTTGTTTACGCTGTATGTACCCGAATTTTATGCATAAAACTATTGACAACGATTACGGTTCTCGGTGATACGAATGGGTATCGCAGTTGAGTGGCGTATTGCTCGTCGACCGTTGTTGTATGTTGCCCTTGGTCGCCAATTGCAAGGACGACACGCACAGTGGAGCCGTCTCAAGCCAACACCGCAAACGCCCACCTGTTTAATCCGAGCCACGCTTTCTAATTATTGATAGTTCCTTTCGTCTCCTTCTCCTTGGCTTTCTTCCTCATCCTTTGCTACGCTTCAGCGTTGGTCGCCTCTGAACTATAGAGTACTCAACCCATGGAACGCGCTACGAATAGCTGTGCTGCAAGAGCACTGCCAACTGAGAAGAGCACTGCTTCCTCCCGGAGCAGTCAGGTTTGTGCATTTCACGCAGCAGGGCCTCTTTATTTCGTGTCGACGCACTTTTCCAGTGTTCACCATTCGTTTTCGGCACTGCTGGTTTTATAGATTGAAGGATTTGTCATCAATGATCAGCGATTGCCATGCGTCAAAGTGCACTGTCGACTTAGGTCGTCATTATTTCTCTCCTAGTTCGGTAGTCACGCCATTAGTGCACTGCTGCAGTAAGGCGCTCCACGTGTTAAGTCAGGATACCAAAATACACTCTGGGCGGCAAGTTGGTGCGTGGTTTTGAAAAAGGTGATGCGCGAAATATACGCTTGTTTCGTCTGTCTTCCTACCGTGTTGTCTGTTTTGCACATCACCTTTTTTCACAATCAGGATCCCATGCATTTTTAATGCTTTAGCATTAGAGTCCACGTCCCGCTTAAAAGGCGGTGTGTGTCAGAAAATTCACTGACGGGCTCGACAGAGCTCGCGTGACCTTGTGACGCCAACACAACCTGCCCACCATTGCAGATGGCAACCGGCCGACCAGATTTCAGTGGTACCGTGGTCTTGCGACGTCATGAACACCTGCTTACCGGGCCAGGTGGCAACTGGCCCATCTTCCTACCGTCGCAAGTTGGCGTTAAATTAATGTTTCTTAGAGAGAGGTCACTTGATGTGGTGACGTCATCACAACCTGCCCACGGAAGAAAGAGAAAGCAGAAAGACTAAAAAAGAGAAGCAAGAAATGATGAGAAGGTCCGATTGGAAGTTCTTCGCTTCGGCTATCGAATGCCCTTCTTCTTCTCAATATTTTTTTTAATTGGATCTTTAATACAGCCGCTTTCTACTCTTAAAGGCCGTCTATAGTCCCCAGAGCTTTTTGTGCTAAATCGGAGCCACTCGTTCTCACTCCATTCCTCTTAAACCTCCCTACCCTTTCCCTTTCCTCCTCCTCGTAAAACGGCTACGTTGTCATGGCCCAGCATCAATCAAAATAGCAACGTGCTATGAACCGTTCCACTGTAATTTTTTCGTCCCATCCTAACTCTGTTCTTTTCTGTTATGTCGAACCACACTGTCTGTACAAGAACCCTCCTGGCTCTGATTCTTCGATCTGTCAAACGATATCTCTTTTTGCACGTTTCTAGGAAAGTTTAAGCTATCAAATTAATAGACACAATAAATAAACAGCGCTTAAGACGTGAATGAAGAGCAAACATGACGCGCGTTTCCACGTCTTTAGCGCTGTTTATTCATTATGTCACCGTACCAACTAGCCCAGATGTCTCTTCTATTGAAATTAAAATAGCAGTGTGGTTATTACAAGAGCCAATTCTACTAGTCTATTTCGAGAACTAGTTGAGTGTGTCAGCGTTTTTTTAACGGCTCTTCAAGTGCATGTGCATGCGTAGGCGTGTGAATGTGCGTGGTTACAATGAAAAGAAGTACCTGCTACGTCCATAGTAACAGCCTATTAGTGATATTGAGGCCATTGTGTAGGATGGGCGAAGAGACACCTATTGCCGAGAAGCCGTTTACGACGCACTCGCAAATGCATCTCTACACCTTTCGGGAAAAAAACACCTACAAATGTGGGCCTACTGCACCGGTGATTTTGCCGCAAGTGAAAGTGGCATGCTAATTGCCATAAAACTTGGTAAGGGTTTGAGAACAAACAGACATCTCAAAAGCGTGACCAATGGACAAAATAACTTTGAATAAAGGCAAAATGCATGCTTTCGAAGGCATTCAGCATGATTACATGAATTAGCTCTCTTTAACTAAAGGTTCTACTGACACCTTTGAGTGCTTTTCTGTGCATCAAGTTTGTGTTTGGGTAGTTAGCGTCGGCGTATTGCCGCCTATTGCAAATGGTACGCAGAATGCTTTAGCCATCGTTTATGAAGAAACCAGTGGTGGCGTAATAGTGATCACCGCTGCTGAAAAGCAGATCGCTGCAAATCCCACTGGCGCACCACCTTAGGTGTCTGCTACAGCGCCCTCCACAAGGCACCTCACCATGCGCCGGGCGTGGAGAGCTATAGGCGTCTTATAAGAAAAGGATCGATTGTGACACTTCCCTCAAGAACCGTTTTTGAAACTATTCACGCCCATCGGTCCCATCGTCGGCGTGTTTCAGAATGCCTTCTTAACGGCAGCAGTAAAAATTTCCGACGAACCGCATACACGGGAGAAACACAGTGTTGCGCCGGAATTTTTGCGCACATCGTTCATCTCTATCACCATGGACCAACTAGACCCAACAGAAGTGTTATTGAAGTAAAAATTTACTGCTCAGGATTGCTTCTGAGTTGCACGGCGTTGCTATTTTGATAATGGCAAAGCTCAGGTGAAGGCAGTACCTCAATAAGCAGAATTCCAGAAGCAGGCTGTTGGTATTACCCGTGTTCTGAATTCGGGAGTCGTACCTGATGTGTTCAAGCAACGGTTCCAGTTTGTGCGGTTACACTACCGCATGGACAACGCTAAAACAATGAAGGCACATTTAAGTATAATGTAACTACTTTAGTGAAAAATAACTGAATATCACTTTAAGTGTGAGGTACAGACGGCCCATTCTTAGTTGGCTCGTAGCCGATTGATTAGCAAAGCTCGAACACACCCAGCGAATGCGGCGCTGCCAGCGGCTCAGAGCAGGTCCACCACGCCCATGCATGTCAAGCTCATCGTGAGGAGCTCCGCTTTCTAGCTCTTTGGCGTAATGCTCAAGTAGCCGCTATCGGACGCTTACTTCTGTTATTTCCAGTGATACGCTGTTCTCCGCTGGGTCACTTATTTTCCCCAATACTCCATAAAGATTTCTTAGTTTTATGTAACTATACAAATTCCGACCTTTATGCCTATTTACACACTTTTCGTGGAGTGTAGTATCCTTTGCATTGCATTAATTCCTGAAGTTCTTGAGGCCTTGAGGCCGTGAGGCACATAAAAATTGCAGGTTTCTAACTCAACGGCAGCAACTTATACGTTTGGAGCACACACATCCTGCTCTGCATCCCCCAGACTTCGGGCTCTACCGGATGCAAAAGATCGTTAACCTATCCTGCGGATGCAGTCGTTTGTCTGCTGTGCCTCATTTCTTGTGGAATCAATGCCGCCTGGTCTGGGCTCGATTGAAAAAACGGACAAGTTGCTATCTCCTGTGATAACCACTTTGACGAACCAGATGCGTTTACCATCTAATTGCCTTCACATCGAACCATTTGAAATAGAGCCCTGTGTGCTCCTTGCGGGCTCCTTGTGTACTCCGGTAGGGTGATGTTGGAAAAGAACAAACATTTTGTGACCTTGCTACAGCGGGAGTTTTGACAAAGGTGCCGCCGCGGTGGCTGAGTGGTTATGGTGCTTGGCTGCTGGCCCGAAAGACGCGTGTTCGATCCCGGCTGCGGCGGTCGAATTTCGATGGAGGCGAAATTCTAGAGGCCCGTGTACTGTGCTATGTCAATGCACGTTAAAAAACCCCAGGTGGTCGAGATTTCCGGAGCCCTTCACTACGGCGTCCCTCATAGCCTGAGTCGCTTTGGGACGTTAAACCCTATAAACCAAACAAAACCAGTATTGACAAAGATTAAGGAACGTATATAGCTGCATAACTGCAGTGCATACAGATGTATGGAAAAAATGAACTGCGACTGACCTGCTAACTATGAACGTTGCAATAAGACCCAAAGACATCGGTTCGCACCTCTCTTACATGGTGAGCCTTAATCAAGATACAGAAACCTTGTTCAGCCTCCGCATGGTTACCGTATACCCTAGCAACTATGGTATTAGAGGCTGTCGCTCCACACGTCTTCCCATCACTCAGCTGAGCTACGCACAAGTGACTCACGCACTCCAAAGAACGCGGTTTAATCTTGTGCTTAAGGACACAGAGACCAGAGACGTCCCGTCGGAAACCAAGGAAGAAAACAGGGAGGGCGGCTGGTGCCGTGATAACGTCCGTGGTACCTGTACGTACGATTAAGCACCTCGGATCCCACAGCACTGGGTGCCGTTTTCAGAGTACACATGTTCGTTCACCGTGGTTCGGGTAAAAGAAATTGTTTCTAGTTAAAAGAAAACTATTAACTCTGAAAAGAAAAACTCGTTCCTCGTACTTCATCCTTTACTTATTATTTCGTACTCACATGACACTTCGCACGCCGCAATAAATCGCACCGCTTTGTGCACGCAGGTCCCGTCTTTTTTTCTTTTCTGCTTTAATGATCTGTTTCCTGCGCTCTTTTTTCCCGGCAAGCAATGCTCGCTCTACGAAAGTGGGACGAATATGCTCGAGCACAAAGCGACTTTCTGTGCTGGGGGGAAAAAGCCTCATTAATCACTGGCGGTAATTGCCTTCTACGACGCGCGCGGGAAAACGCAATGTTGAATGATTCTCGCCCACGACACAAGCCAGGCTAAAACGCAAAAGTGAATAAAGCGGGCAAAGACAAAGATAGACTGAAGTGAAGTAAAACCAGGACGTCCAGTTATGCACTTGAGCGAACATTTCATTAGCGCGCTGTTCCGGTCGAGCAAATTTTCCGTCAGGAAGAGCCATGGCTTCAGAACTCCGTTCCGGCGCTCCCTGAGACAACCACTTCGCCTGTCAGTTTTCTTTATTTTTTTGTGCATGAGTTACGATGTGCTTGAGAGAACTGTTTATATAGAACCTGTACATAGGATTGGTTCAGGCAGATTTTAAAACACAACATTCGAGCTCAAAAAGCATTGTCATTTGAATGAGGTGGTCGATAGCTCGTAGTTTCTTCTTCGAGTACGTTTAAAGGCACTGGCTGTCATTTAAAAAAAAAACCGGCATCGCTGATAGCGTTGGGAAGAGAATTATCGATTCTCAATTCTCAAATCATCGCGAATTGACTGCACAAGCACAATGAGGTAATATATTTGCGGGGTTTTATTACGGAGGGGGAAATACATTAAGATATAGCTACAGAGTAATCCCGCACAAGGTATTTACATGTTATAGCGCTATAACATAGGGATTTTTGATCCTGATGCAGTCTGATCACCGCCGAAATTCCGAGAGAGCTACACAAGGAAAGTTGCTACACGTTCCCAGGTGATCCTGATCAGCTATTTGACCTGATACATAGGTTTGTAGCCGTGAAGACGTTATGGTTATCTGCTCAATTGTGACAATAGACAGTCCAGCGCGACTTCAGCTGGATATCTGCTGGATGCCCAGGAAGCAAAGGGTATAATTTTACGGAAAGAACGGCGGAGGAAGATGGATAACGACAGATGAACAGTGAAAGTCTAGAAGCTTTTGAACAGAAAAAAAGCTCATTCATGGTGGAGGAATAAGAACGCTCCAAAACTTTGAATTAAGATTGCGCATCCGTGTTCAATGCTGCTTACCGCTTTGCATAGGAGTTTTTGTTTTCAAAAGCGCAAAAACGCAACGGTATTATAATAACCAACCAGCGCAATCTGAAACAGTCCTAAAGTGTGCAGGAAAGTATAATGAAGAGAACATTATCACCATCATTTATTTTACCCTTAGAGGCCTCTATTGAGGAATTATATAAAGAGGGAGGGGGAGGGACAAATCAAATACAATTGAGAATAAAACGTTCCTACAATAAAACATAATGCAATACAATAAAATCAAAAACTATACATCGCAATACGACGTTGGTCAATGCTGAATGGCAAAAGGCTGTATTAGGCGGTAACAACAACAAGAAAAGGTATAAATGTAAGTGGGTGAAGAAGTTTGAGACAAATAGGCCATATCTTTTATTCAGTTCAATGATTAATTAATGCCTGTCGAAGTTTAGTAGAGTCGCGCTCGTTTACAATGTAGTTGGGCATCAGGTTCCAGTTTTCTATTGCAGTTGGGAGAAAAAAGTTATTAAATGCTAATGTCGATCCGTGTATATGTTGAATTCTGAGGAGGTTAAACAGGCGGCGCGATGTTCTGATGGGAGGTTTTTTTTTAAGCGAAATTTCTTGCCGCAGGGCGTCAGTAATGGGTCAAGGTGTGATGAAATATGTATCAGTGATTAAATGAATGGAAAAAGGCTAGCTGATTTGATGAGGTCCAGTAGAGGACGATGGTGCGGTCCCTGCGTCGAGGCAATGTATGAAGCAGGTTTGCTTGGTTAAAGACCCGCTACCTTCAGGTGCCGGATCCTTGTAGGCTTGAGAGCTTGGCAGTCCCACAGCAAGTGATGAATGTCGGCTTCAATATCCTCGTGTTTGCATATCGGACACCCTGGCCGAGGAAACAAATCTCGGATGGGAGTTAGTAATAATGTGTCACTTTGATAAGGAAAATTGTAATATAATTTAGGAAAGATGCAGAGTCGAGCAATTTTCCATCGGTGCTCTAGTGGCTGAATGTTAAGTGTAGATTTAATGTAGATTTAATCCTGGTGGTGCTCTTGTGTCTATTCAAATTTGAGAATATGAAACGGACTGCTCGGTTTTGAATAACTTCTAAAGTGTTAATTAAGTATGCTTTGTGAGGGTTCCATATAGCAGCTGCATAATCTAGTGTGGTACGTGTGAATGTTTCGTATGCTCATTTTCGAACAGAAGGAGGGGTATCCAGATGTCTTCCCAGTGATTTTGATGCCCTAGATGCTACATGTAAGATGTGTTCCGACCAGGTTAATTTGCTGGAAATAGTGATTCCAAAGAGCCCATATGCTTGGACTTGGGTTATCTTGTTTGAAAGGAGTGAATATTCTTATCTGAAGTCAATGTTTTCGAGATACTTGAATGCATAGGCACTTTGAGGCGTTCAGCTGCATAAGCCAATCGGAACTCCACCGTTCCATTATGTGTAAGTCATTCTAAAGCGATAGTTTTTTTTTTATAGCGTTGTTTATTGCCTCTGGGCATAAAGGGAGTTTGGAAGAAAAGAGGAAGAAAAGAAACGAGTGGGTTGGCGTTAAATGAAGAAGAAAAGGTGGGTCGATCTAATAAAGGCGAGGAGGGAGCGGTGACGTGGCCCCTGCGTCCAAGCAATATATGAGGACGGGTTGTCTGAGTGAAGATCCGCTGCTGCCAGGCGGCGAATTCTCGTTGGCTTCAGCACCGGGCAAACCCAAAACAAGTGGTGAATGTCAGCCTTAGTGTCTTGCGAGCTGCAGACTGGACATCCTAGGCGGGGATATAAGTGGCGAAATTGAGGTCACGTCCGAGTTACGGCAGGAGTGAGGGCAACCCCGACCCGGATCCTCCGGAGCACAACTGCACGGATAAGACCACGGGGGAGGGTTATCGCACACGGAGGACGAGAGCACGTGTGCGGCGCCGGAGGTGTTCCTTTCTTGTGAGAAGGAGGGTAGCATCATCCATACTGAGAAACTGAGGCATTGATGTGGGTAGGGTTGGCAAGCGGGTTGCAGAATCTGCAGATCTTTGTGAATTGAGTAGGTCACGTGGGGCCCACTCAATTCGAGTGGCTTGCGGGATGCAAGCCGCCAGGCGATGTATAATCTGGCAGACTTCTGGGCTGCGGCTTACGCGTCGGAATAGACGAGTCGCTTGAAGGGCGTCAGTGCGGATGATAATGTGGGATGTAGGGAGCAAGGTAACTGCGACTACAGAGCGATGCGCATCTTGTATAGCAACCAGCTCAGCACAGAAGGAAGTAGGGGGTTCCGCGAATCGAAACCTGGCCGTCTTGTTAAGTGCAGGCTGGCAAGGACAGTAAACTGCAGTCGTTGTTACACAGCCCTGGATACTGGCACCAACACATATAATAATTGAGCTGCGGGGTAGGTGCCTATCTCGTTCCGCAATTCGCTCGCGAAGGGACGATGCCGCATAAGGTGTGGTTGGGCGACGTAGATCGGTAGGTTTGTTGTCGCTCAGCTGTACAAAGTCCCATGGAGGAAGAACTGACGGTGGCGGCGACAGTATGGTGTGTGATGAAGCAAAGGTCCGGAGTGCTAGCGGTGAATGCAAAAGGGTGGCCTTAAGGCTGCAAGCATCACGGCGCTGCTGCACAAGCTCGTCAGTGGTATTTAACTGAGCATTTTCTTGAAGTGCCACGATCGGTGTGATGCGTGGAAGGCAAGTGATAGCTCTCATTGCCTCTTGATTGGCAGCTTTCAGACAATTCCACTGAGCCCTGGTTAAGTGTTGGAACTGTGCATGGTAAATGAGGCGCGGTTGCAAAACCGCTTTCACCAAATGTCGTGCGACATGGGAGCGAGCGCCGCCGCTTTTGGGAGCAATACATGTGATTAGGCCCAAAGTCTGCAACGCCTGCTTTTTAGCCTGAGAAAGCCAGGCAGTACCCGTTCCGCTGATGTATCGACAAACCCAAAATTTTCAATGTCGAAGATTCTTGAACTCGGGTTCCAGGTAGTTGAAGACGGATTGACGTGGCAGCAAATTTACGGCGTCCCCAGCGGTTGGCCACTGACATGAACGTAGTTTTGCTCACTGAAATCTGTTGGCCGAGAGACATAGCGCAATTGGGGGTAATATCTAAGGCTGATTGTAGAGCCGTCGCTTGAGTTAGCAGGTCATGGTGAGTGCTCCATACCGTGATATCATCGGCGTACAGTAAGAACTTAACGTCAGGGACATCATGTACGCGCCATGCAAGAGGAATGAAGGCAATATTGAACAGCATTGGGGACAGTACCGAGACTTGGGGTACACCCCGAACAGATTCAAATGATTCTATGGAGTCACCACTGAGGCGTATGGCAAATCATCTGCCTTCAAGGAAGGATTTTATAAAATTGCATACTCGAAGAGGGAACTGCAGCATGTCAATAGAATGCAAAATGGCGGCATGACTTATATTATCGTAAGCCTTTTCGATATCTATGGGAAGGACAGTACGTACACTGTGGCTTTCGAGCTCATGACAGAACTTGCGACGCCAAGACAGCCAAACCATCTTCAGTACCGATGAATGGACGGAAGCCAATTTGGGCGGGGTGGTAGAAACCAAGGTGTTCCAGCCACCATGACATTCGTGCGTAACATTTTCTCTGTTAGCTTGCACATTGTTGATGTTAGGGAAATAGTCCGGAAGTTGCCAAGATCTGTCGGTGGCTTCCCTGCTTTTGGAACTGGGATCACAGTGGCCAATTTCCAGGTCTCAGGAACACAGCCGTTTAACCATACTGTGTTAATAGTATCGACAAGTTGAGGGAGGACAGCACAACTCATGTTCCTGTACACCTCATATGGAATGTCATCCGGACCGGGCGATGTCTTTCGTGTAGCCTCATCTATCGCTGCAAGCAACTCAGGCATGGTAAAAGGAGACGCAATACCCGCGGCATCTGGTGCTGATGGCAGTTTATCTACGTGAGTTGGAATCCCTGCCAAATTAGATGGGGTAGCTGAGGGCGGCAACACATCATATTTTGGAAAGAATTTCCGTGCCGCTTCTCTGGCGATATCATCCGGAGACAAGTTAGCTGCAAAGCATGCGGTGTTAGCTGCGTCGGGGGGACGGTGACCGTGTTCCATTGCACGGAAAGTTCGCCAGAGAGATGGATTCGACTACTTCGCAGAAAACTGCTCGCACCACGCGTACCACTGTCTTCGTGATAGATAGCGTTCGTATTGGCGAGCCTTAGCAGTAATATAGTTCAGTCTTATACGTGCCTGTGCTGATGTGGTGTCACGTGAGGCTGCTAGCTCGGCCTGTCGGCGAGCAGCCCAAAAGTTTAGCACGCCGATATCTGGAACCGGTCAGTCGATGTCTGTTCAGGTGGAGGTGGTAGCCCTGTTTAACGCGCATTGTATGCGGTCAACAAGCGATGGTGAAGACTCCGCAGGGAGATCCTGAAGAACAGTGCGGAAACAATCCCAGTTGACCACCGTGCACTTGCGGCGCAACCGGCGAGCACGTGATGAGTGGACACCGATGATTATAGGCTGGTGGTCACTACCCCAACAGTCAGGCCCAAGGTGCCAGGAAGGAGTTCCGGGGTCAGACCACCACGTCAGATCAGGAGCACAGGTGGTACTGTGACTGTGACGCATAGCCTGCGTTGCTGATCCGGGGTGATTTAGAAGAATATACAACGCATCCGCGAAGGCATCCTGCACATGCCTCCCGCACAGCGATAGTTGATCGCTATTAGTAAAAAATACGACGGTAAATGATGCAATCATCCGCAAAAAGCCGAGTCGTGCATAAAACACCGGGAGGAAGATCATTAATGAAGATTAAAAACAAAAGCTAAATGTAGGGTAAAAGGCGCACAGGGGCCGAACAGGACGATTTCACAATGTGTAAGGAGCCAACAACGAACCTGTCTATAAAGGGAGAAGGTTTATGGTTATAATGCAAGAGGCGGTGCCCTCATATTTGGAGACATGTCAGGTTGCCTTAAAACGCGTTTCTATGTAAATATTGCGAATACCATGAGTAGCGCAATCTGTGCTAGTCTGAAGGTGCCAGCATATTTTGCAGGTAAGTAGCAGCACACATTTAGAAGCTTATGGCGGCATGATCAGGAGTTCTAAGGCTCTAGACCTCAGTGATGACTAATGTAAAGACGAAGTGTCTGCTGTAGACATTAGTAATATAGTGGGAGAATGGGAGAACCAGAAAGAGCTGCAGTATGAGTCCGATATCAGCAATTAAATTATATAAGTAGTGAGACATTTAATTGAAGCAATTATTAATTTCAATGGTAAACGTAGTGAGGCCAAGAAAAAGGCAAAAATCAAGTGCCGGACCTTTACCTTTGAGGTATTGCGAATTCCAGAGGTAATTAGGGCGTTGCGAAATAGCGATGCAAGTTGGAGTCTTAGGAACTATGGCAAGGGGTGTGGGATGTCAGTTGCGTTCATGCCGGTACACGTACATGGATTAACATCACGGGTAAGCTCTAGTATTACATTTTGCATAGCGCGTGCCGCTTGCACTACCGTTAACCCCGTACCGAGTACCGCGCGCCACCACAGCGCATAGGCAGCACATAGGCAGACCGAGCGCCTGAACGGTAGTTATGTGTTCGATCTCCTAATTCTCTCGATATTGAGAATTCTCGAGCCATGGTGACGTTCCCTGCAAGGAAGTGGGTGAAATCGGGCCAAGGTGTACTAACCGCTAGTGCTGTAAGATAGTTGATCTCGGTGCCATCCACAAGCATGCTGTATCGAAGGATGCCTCTATTCGCGTGTTGTACAAATTGAAGTAAGTCAATCGTTTTAGATTGACGTAATCCAAGATGCAGTAAATAAAGATCAGTTGTAAAATTTTTTATCAATTAAGGAATGCCTGCAAGAACGTTTCATTTCTAGCTTAGGTTTCAACGTTTCTTGTGCACGAAAGTTAGAAGCGGCACCTCTTCGATTCGGATTGAAAATCTTGATCAGGTTTGGGAAACCAGTTTGGCGTGCACAAGTTGCACACTCATTTTAAATATGAAATTGACCGTGTAGCAACGCCGGATGACCGTTGAGTTCAATCAACCTCGACTAGACAAAGAGCGAAAGTGCCCTTGCATCAGCGGTATTTTATTGCAGCCCCATTCGCGTGAGGCTCTCTGTGACCGGAACAACTAAACAGGCGCCATGTCGGTTGAAAATCACTCTGGACATCGATAGCGTTCAGCAGTAGCATAATCAGAACAAAATGAAATTATTAAGAAGTGACGCATAAAGCCGAGGCTTCAGCAAAGACCACCTGCCCCTAGGCAGTGCTAATAGCAATGGCGGAACGTTCTGTGCACTGTGGAGAGTGGAAAAAATGATTACCACTGCGTAACGCGAGATTCAGCGAGAACTGCTGAGGTATCATCATTCCACGATTTCACGAGTGCACATTCCTCGCGCTCGCCATACCCTCCTGCTTCTACGGTCACCCTCCTCATCCTCTTGCCACGTTAACCGCCCCACGGTTGCGCATCCATACGCTTTTTTCGTGTACTCCGCCTTGCAAAGAAACCACCCCTCCGCAGGCAGATTCCTCCTCTCTCACCTTAACCTCCACCTTCCACAGTCGCCAGCATCTCAGTGCCACGCCAGCAGATGGAGGCTGTAGCAGCCAAACGTGACACTCGCGCAGAGGCCGAGCGTCGACGCCGGCAGGATCCCAGTGTTCTAGCTGCAGTGGCAGGAACAAAGCGACAACTCAGTCAAAGACCCAGCTATGTTCACAGATGAGCCGCCCGAGAACCTTCCTGCAGTGCCCTGTTTTAACGCGATAGCGTTAAGAGGCTCGTGTCACAGAACATCCGGTGTTGGCGTCATTGACCGTGTGCGAAATATCCACGAAAAATCCCCAGAGAAGCAACACTAGGAGTCAGGTAGGCCACCTTAGTCCGTAACTTTGCGGCGTCTTCACAACCTGCCCACTGAATTGTGAGCAAAGTGTTCATCGTGGCGGGTGGGAGTTAAATTAATGATTGATTTCTAGTGGTTGCTCCGCGAGAGCAACCTAGGTCTCTCAAGCCCCCCTGTTGGTAACGCCAGGCATCGCAGAGCAGTGACGCATCGCTTGACCGCTGCACCACTGTGCCAGGAGGGGTATGAGGACTCCCAGAGATCTGTGAATGTTAAGTAGAGAGTGACCAATTCAGCTATCACGTCATACTCTTAAGGCGGAGCTTAAGTATTTTATCAACTCTACAGTGGAAAACATCTTTTGGCTGAATGGAATAGCAAACAACAAAGAATCGTTATCAAATTCATCACCTGCAGGTGCAGATAGCATCAACCCTAAAATCCTTAAGAACACTAAAGTTAGGTACAGTGCGATATTATGTCTCATTTTCCAGCAGTCGCTTTCTTCGTCCTCCCTGCCACTTCACTAGCGGATCAGGAAGGCTTTTCCTGTCCACGAAAAGGGTAACCGATCGTCACCACTTAACTACGAACCAATCTAGTTAACAAATGTTCAGAACAAGTGGGATGTGCTTCCGTCCGAAATGGCTACTATAATCAACTTCGGTCACATGAAAACCACCATCGAAGCTCATCTGCATTCATGTTAATCCCTGCTTGTTAGCCCACCCTTCATGTGATGTCCTTTGCGGACCTTTGAGGATTGAATAAATAAATACGTACTGCAAAACAAAGACTTCGGCATTCCATGCGAACATAGCGCAGCAATGCGTGCGTTTTACACTTACTACTGCGTTCGAGATTTCATTCGTCGTAAGCGGTGCCGACTTAACCGTCGGCATAACGGAAAGATGTTAAATAACACGTTGGCTATTCGGAATTGTTTCCAGATGTCCGCAGTAGAATATCCTCAATAATTTAGGTGTGGAAAAAAGGAACGGTAGTGCATGCTTTGACTTCTTCCTTTTCGCGAAAAGAGTGTGAAAAGATCTGCGAGTTCTTCATCACAGTGATAGCGTCAAGGTGGACCGAAGAGAAGGCTTTTACGAGAATGTTCTCTGCGTGGTTATGCCCTCTTATTATACATGACCCTTGTGGGTACTGGAAAGGTGCTGGTAGAGGAAGCAGCGCGGCTCCTCTGAGAGCCCTGCACTAGGATCCGTCAAAGGCCCGCGGCCCTGGATTTAAGCAGCGCTGTGTTTGCCTAAAGTTCGTCCTTGCCCTCATACACATGTGTCTACTTCGGCAGATTGCTAGGGCCTGTAATGACAGATTTCGGATGTGGACCCTTCTTTCTACCCTTAGCTCACTTCTTTGTTACGGGAGCGGTCTTGAATTTTTAGAGAATTTAAGCGACCCTTTGGCAACAAAACAAAAAAAAGTATCTGTTAATGCACTCACACCACCAACACATAGCTCTATCGCTGGCCACTCCTCGGCTACACCTGTTGCTGCTTTTAGCGGCCAGTCTCGGGTTGCACTTAAGTGCAGCACTCTGTGTTTGCTCAATCAAAGAACGAAACAGGCGAATTTCCTGCGTGCATGTCCTCGTGGCGTCCGTTTCGGGTTTCGCTCTGCAGTACCCTCTAGCCATGCGATAACCCACTATTTCAGCGTGAATAATGGAGATCGAGGCCCAGCGACCGGTTCACCCTGCAGTGAAAGCAGGAGAAAGGAATGGAACATGAATAAGAAGCTGAGTGAGTGAGTGAGTGAGTGAGTGAGTGAGTGAGTGAGTGAGTGAGTGAGTGAGTGAGTGAGTGAGTGAGTGAGTGAGTGAGTGAGTGAGTGAGTGAGTGAGTGAGTGAGTGAGTGAGTGAGTGTGAGTGAGTGAGTGAGTGAGTGAGTGAGTGGAGTAATTTTCGTTTGCAATATATGCTTTTTGTTGAAATAGGCTCGAGAAAACAAATACGTTTTGGGAGATGGCCACGCTTTTGGCTACGCTACGCGGTAGACGATAGAGAACCTCAAAATCGGTAACGCACGAAACAATCGTGTGACCAATACCATGCTGGCCTCATCAACTGGGCTTTTCGAGTAAACTAGGCTGTAGTTACGTTTTTAGTAGTGCAATAAAGCAAATAATTTCTGCGATGATCATACACATTCAATTAGTTAAATCAGATGGGCACAATGGCGAATAAATTTTTGACAGTTTATTCTGGAAGCGAAAATTTCCGTCTTTGAACTGAACTCTGTTGGCGGTCAAAGATATTATAACCAGGTGGTCGATTTTTAGGGTTTCCTGCATTTTCAAACACATGTCATGGCACTCTAAACGGACACCCGTTCATTTTCGAAGTTCACTTTCTAACCTATAAATCTGATTATTAGAGCTTTCATTTCCGACTCCGAGTTTTTTTAGCGTACTTATTCTGTTCTTAAATTCCGGCAACTCCCTTCTCAAAGAAAAATATGCAGCGATGTCAGAAAAAATTTTGATGGAACAGCATAAGGCCGCTTACAACATCTGATGCATATTTAACCACGGTTCCTTTTTTGGCGCCCACAATGGTATCGCACTTTTATCAAATCAGTGCCCAAAATACTAAGAGCTTAATTCCAACGTCCGTACTGGATACAAGAAAACCTGTAACCTCCAGGGCTAAATATGGAAAGGTGGGCAGTCTACGCATGCCCAGAACAGCACTGTGCAACTACCCTCACACTGTTGGATTGGAATTCAAGACCGCTGTAGTAAGACGGGTACACTATTTTCTTGTGTAACAAGAATTAACAATGGCTCATAAATCTTGAACATTAAAGTCTGTAAAGGCTAGTTCGAGTATGCGCGTGGTGACTGACCCCTTGTAAGACGGAGAAGACGTCAGGAGACGGGCCTTGCCCTCTTTTGTCTCACCAAGTCTTCTTCCAAAGCACATCAGTTACCCAGAGCCCATTCTCAGCGGTAGAGGGCCCGTGCGGTATTAGAGAGGAAACAAGTGGGGAAGGGGGGGGGGGGGGAGGGCTCTAGCCGACGCGGGAATGGTCTCGCTGCCTTTGTGTGGTAAATGTATCTTACTTTATATATTTGGCCCTTATGCAAATTCATGCACGCGAACTAAGTACTTCGTCATCATTGCTGTGAACTATATGCCCCGTCAGAGACGCAACAACCTGAAACTCACGAGGCGTTTAAACTTCTGCAGTGGAGTTCCAAGCTTGCATATAGTGTCAGAGTTCACTTGCAGCATTTTCTTCAGCAGGACTGACCCCTTGCTCAGCCTCAGTATCACAGCACTCCTCCAAAGTATCACTTTTCACAAACCTTTCGACGTCTTCCATGCTCGGAAGCCTGCGCATGCACAAACCTCTGCTGGAAAGAGGTTCCCATGTGGACAAGGCATACATGCTAAGGTTTCATGACTGAAAAGCAGTACTCAACGAGCATAGGTGTGGCCGACTTTCAGCCGAGAAGGCGCATTTGCAGGTCACGCCTCGCATTTTTAGCCTTGTTTCTTGCCGTTACTTTGCCATTTGTTGGATAAATAGTTCGTCTCGAATTGTCCTATGTTTGGGTGCTCTCGACAAAACGCATGCGAGCAATGCAGCACAACCAATGATAATTTTAGTCCAGACACGTACGAATCTGAATTTTGTTCGTCTAAATACTACCTGGGAAAATATTTTTTAATATAGTGTTTTTTGAAGTCTTCAAAATTATTCGATAATGCAGAACCCTATAGCAATGACGAACGCTGTAGGGAAGGTTTCGAGATTAATTTCCACATACTGGGACTCCCTGGCGTGCACTGGAAAGCACGCGGCACTTACACACATTGCCTTCCTCAAAATGTTGCAGCCGTGGTCGGGATTTCATCTCACAACCTGGGGCTCGATGGCCGGATGCCTCAAGGACTGAATCACTCATAATGTCAGTGGCGGAATGCTTTGATCATTTTTTGACAAAGAGGGCGCCATGACTCTGGAGCAAGCTCTGGATGAGCAGAAACGTAAATGAGGCGGTTCTCCGTCATATCAGCTGCAGAGACAGGCGACGATTACCCAAAGACATTGCTTATCTGAGCCACGTCTTTCTTGCTGCGTACAAGCGCGTCGTTTACCATTAGCCTGTCCTAATTACATCAGAAATATTTGTGTTGTCACAGCAGATTTTTGTAGAGTTTCTTTGTATAAACTTGTATTAACAGCAGTAGTTGGGTGGTGCCGACTCCTCGAATGAATTCAGGTAGAAAACGCCTGCAATCCACTCTTCCTTTCCGGTTAAATACATATGCATATAATAATTTTGACCTCTTTAGTTCGTGAAAAAAATATTTGCGTGCTATGTACGTCGACATGTAAAATATGTTTATTCTTTTTCTTTGCCATCGATTTGTTTTTTGTCGAGTGCGAATGTTTGATTCAATATTGTGTAATGTTGTTTCACTTTATCTTGTAGTTTCATTATTGTATACCTGTTAATACGTTAACCAACTGCCTTTGTTTTATTAGCCTTGCTGCCAAGCTGCTGCCAAGCTAAAGGGGGCTGCGGCTTTCTCAAGCTGTATCTTACAGCTTTTTCTGCGCTTCCGCTGTCGGTACTTTTCAAGGCAGAAATAAATTTGATTTGATTTGATAGTTTCATTGTAAGAACACAATATTTTGTAGTATTGTGATTTCTTGCAATGGTTACAGGCCTACAGGAAACCAGCAAAAAATAGTACAGTGCTACAAAAACTACAACAGGACTACAGAAAAATCTGTCCCTACGACAAAACAACTAAATATTTTGTCGTATTTTTTGGCAAGACTGTGTAATTTTGTGAGCATTTTGGCATGGCACAGCTAGAACAACACGTTGTCTTGGTCAACCTAACGCAGCATATGCGCAACGCTTAATTTGCGTTCTTTAATAAAAATTTCTCCTTCTCTCTCTACCATTTTTTCGGACTCGGTAGAAACTAAAAAAAGGCAGATATTATAGTTCACAGGTAACCGACTAGCGGTATGTAAGTGCCAATATTTTATAAGTTATACTTTAGGACCGACCCAACACTCGTGCTCCGTCGCCTGTGCGACGTTCTTTTTTTTGTTTTTCTACAAGAAGTAGAAGACTGCATGAGCAGAGCACCGCGCAGGGTTTATTTTGCGCTTCCGGTTGTGTATCGTATGTAACTATTCAATAAACTTCAGAAAAAATGGACAGCGATTCATTGCAGTGTTCCGCTGGTTTTCGACTAAAACAAAAAGTTAAGTGAAAAAAAGGCTGCCAGTGAAAATACAAGAACAGAAAGAATGTATCCTACGATTAAAATTATAGCGAGTAATACGCGTTGCCGGCAGACACCCACATCTTCTCTCTTACATCGCTGCTCTTAAGAACCCGCGTTGCTGCAATATTCCGGGGGGGGGGGGGGGGGGGGGGCAGTCACTAGTTTAATTTGGTGTTCGTGTTCACAACAACGACACTTGCATTTATGGCATCCTCACTCCGCATTAAATTTCCTCAGCAACAGCTCCAATGGTGTCAGTTCTTTAAACAGTGGGGAAAACTTCTTTCCTGGACCTCCTCACAGCTGCTAGAAGCCTGTTACACGACACGTCGTTAGACATCACTTTATTCCCTGACAAACAATGCCCCTCACGCACCGACAGCCCCCCCCCCCCCTCTCCGCTTCTTTTTTTTTTTTGGGGGGGGGGGGGGGGGTGCTCACGCTCGCTTCGAAATTTCTCTTCCGGCAAGGTGCCCGTGTCTTCTCGCCCAGACGAAGGAAAGCCGGCCCTAAAAAAAATAAAGTGGGATTACACTGAAAACGCGGGAGGCCGGTAGCGTTAAGCGCAAAGCCGGCAAAGAGACAAAGGAATGAAAGCGTCAGCAGAGGAAGCCCCGAAGCTGTCGCTAAACAACTCGCCCGCAGCGCCCTAACAAGGCGTACGCTGGAGACACGGGCAGCAAGTGGCCAGCACTGTCTTGGACTAAGGGTAACCCGAGCTCTGTCTCCCCCTTTTTCTACTCCTCCGTGGTCCCCATGTCCTTGTGTCGGCTGCTTACTTGTTCCCGCAGGCCTTACGGCCGGCTGGCTGTTTGGCTTGGAGCGGACCAGCCGAATGTTTCTTCTTTCGCAGGCCTGTTTTTCCCGCGCAAACAGAAAGCGCACTGTTGCTAAAACCTGTTCCAATTTCCCGCGCGCACACGGGCTCCCCTAGGAGTCTCGGCTTTCCCGCGCGCGGGAAACACGAGCTGGGACAAGGGACGCCGTGCTGGCTGCAGGACGGCGGCTCTTCTTTGAACGTTACGCAGCAGCAGCACAAGCAAGGAACGCTTCTAGGCTGCGCTCGCATTCCTTACTGCGCGATTCGTCAGAGTGAACAGAAAAGAAAAAGCGAAAGGAAGGCAATCGGCGAGCAGCAGCATCGCGGGAACGGTGAAAGCAAGTGAAGCGGAGTGTCTCACGCTGGCAGCTAGCAAATGCTTTTAGTAGTCTTAATCTTGTCTTAGAGAGCAAGATTGCTCTTTCGTAATATTGCCAGGTGGCGCTTGCGAAAGGAGCGAGGTGATCATCTGTGTGTTTCTCGTTAAAGCAGGCTGTAGGGAGCCTTCAAGGACTTGCAATTAACTGCTTTGAACCGCGTGGCATTAGGAAGAACGACCCCCCCCCCCCCCGCCTCTCCCCCCTCATTACATGCATATGATTTTATTAATGGTTACTCGTGTTTATGTTAGTTCCCAGCCGTTCGTGCATTGAGGCGGGACATATGGTAGAGAACTCCGCAATAGTTTATAACACCGGAGGTTTCTTAAACGGGTACCAATATGCCAGTGTACGATTGGTTTTTATTTCGTCATGGCGACTGCGACGGATCGAAAACGCCACCTTATGTTCAACAGTCGAGCACTAAAGCCACTCATCCGTCACTGCTGGTAACTGCACACGTGTATGACAATCCAGCACTCTAATTGGTGGATAAATCGGAAGCTGGCAGATGCCATGCCAACTGGGGTGCTCAGAAGAACTACTACCGCGATGTCAATTATGCCTAAGATTTAAGAGAGAAAAAATATGACCAAACGCTATCGACTGCTGTCTTCCCTACTTGTGTGTGGAATCTCTGCCTCCTGAGCTGCAAACACTGGCCGCAATTCGCGTCAGAAGTAGAGGGATCTTCAGTGCTATCAGGACCTTGTCTAATTCCTTATGGGTCCGAGCTTTTTACTGCCCTGGAGCGCGGATACTGAGGGATGAAATGCTTAATAAAGTCGGTCTTTCACACCACCTCGCGCAATTTAAACACGTTAGCTCCTTACTTAAGGAAATAAGTGTTTCTGCCTTGATATTTCGGTGGAAGCCCTTCGTGTGGCTCAGTAAGAGCGTCTACCAAGAACCCCAGCGGGAAGAAGTATACTGCGAGAACTTCAGATTGGATACGAATCCACACATAGTCCCGTAGGTCAGCTCCCCACCGATATACACAAACACCTCTATATTAATCCCATCCCCTAAAACATGCTCCCTGAACACCACGCCGCAAGGCGGAAAGCGCCGGCAAAAGCACTACAAAAGGACTATTCTCAGCTCCAGGAAGCAGTCTACGTCGATGTCGCGGAGTATCCTGACCAGGAAGCGGCTTTCACGATTGGGATAGTCGGCAACTCGGGCAACCCCCTTGCAGCGGCCACTGTTGAGATAAAGCACGCGGAGGAGGCCGAGGAGGCGGCTATCGCCCTGGCCGTCGCCTCAACGGAAGCTGAATATATTCTCAGCGATTCCAAGACTTCCGTGCGAAATGCTGAGAAAGGCAGAGTCCACGCTGCCACCCTGTCTATTGTTGAGGGACAGTCCAATCTAGCACCTAACCACCAGATTCAAATTATCTGGGTGCCTGCGCACTCGTCCCACCCGGGGAACGAAGCTGCTGATGATTTTTCCCGAGGATTCGTCAACCGGGCTGTGGCTTGCTCAAACCTGAGGTCGTCCAGGGAGACCATGGTCACGTATCACGACATAACTATGCATTATCGTAAAAATAGACTTAAATAACCCCCCCCCCCCCGCCCCCATAAGTCTTTGACCAAACCTCAGCAGGTGGCCTGGAGACAACTCCAGACAAACACTTTCCCCAACCCTTATAAAAACTCCATTATGTATCCGGGAGCATTATCGCCCCGGTGTAAGCTATATGGTCAAGGTAGAGCCGACTTAGCTCATATACTGCATGAATGTCCACGGGACACACCGCCGATGGACCTGCAGCTCTCTAAACGCGAAGAGTGGGAGGCTGAGGTGCTCAGCTCCGACCCGAGGATCCAATTCCGAACCGTGAGCCGAGCTTTGGAAGTCGCCGAGCGCCAAGGGCTCCTGGCCACATAACGCGACCAGCAGTGAAGCAGGGAAAGAAGAAAAGCGCAATGGAGACCCCACGCGATCTACGAAAGAGCACTTCTGAATGAACTTTGACGAAAATCAAGTTTTTACCACCGCCACCAGCTACGGTGCATTTTGGCCAAGCTGCACTTCTGGGATTGAAATTAAAAATCATCATTGTCACTTCGAGTCCGAAGTTTAATTTGGAGTTTAATAAATCGAAGGGCACGTTTCGGCTGCTCAGCGTTATGTGTGTGGGGCTTCTAATGACGTACACAAGAACGCGTTTGCAATCGCTGTAATGAAATGCGGCAGAATTTTGCTCTCTGCGCCGCAGCTACTGAAGAGGTGCTCTACTATGAGGGCAAAAAAAAAGGAAAAGAAAGCGGAAAAGCGATTTCTGTTTGATCGGATGTGGAACCTTGTAGCCGTCTTACACCATTTAGTTAGTGACATTAGGTTATGCACATCCTATCGGTAAGGGGGTTGTGGTCTTTTTCAGCGCGCATAGCTTGATAAGGAGAGCAAATTTGTGGCCTGTTTGACAAAAATAATTGTTATATAAATAAATAACTGTTGAATAATAACATTTTTAATGCTGTGATGACAGAGCGGCCGGGTTATGATGCTTTTGGTCAAAAATAGGCTTTTAACTCTTTCACTGAATGAACACATGAAATAGGAAATCATAACTATGAAACTCCACCTTGTAGGAAACACAAAATACTCGTAGTTATAACACAAAAATGCCACTGATCAGACTGTTGAGTTTAGTCTCTCACACGAAGGTGGGCTCAAAGACATACCCTGCACTGCAACCCACAACTACTGGACCCCTCCTGCATGCGCTACCTATACGCATTATTGACGGCGGCCGGCGATGGGTAGGCACGTGTGCCTCGGATAAGATTTGATTTCTTTCGACCATGGCGCCGAGTCCGTTCTCTGCTGAGACAGCGTGATCGATGCACCACAAGGTGCGGATTGGTCGAGTCAGTTTCCGCCAAATCAACAAACTGGCCTCTCATGTAATTGGGAGGGGGTAATCTGAGCAACGAAGGCCACGCCTGCTTCTACGGGGCCCCAGAGGCTGGCAGACGAATCTTGTTTGCTCGTAAGCAGATACAAGAAAGGAAATAAATGTTTCCGCCTTGATATTTCGGTTTCCGCGCTGGCGTCAACTCGATTTGGTCTAAAAAAATTGCGTGAATTAGATTTAACTACAGCACTGGAACAGCAAGGACATTTGGTGCCAGCAGTATTTGTATCAAAAGGTGTACAGCGGAAAGACCGTTCATGCTTTCTGATTACTGGGGACGAATTCCAGTATAATACAGTTTCATGTCGGCCAATCATAAGAGCATAGCGTTGCTTATATATAATGGGCCGTTTATACCGCCAGTCGACACTGCTTCCACGAGTTTCATCAGAGTAATCCTGAGTTACGGTTCAAATCGTCAAGTATCGTCAAGGAATTTTTCACTTTTGTCCTTGGTGTTCATAACCGAAATATAACAGGAAAACGTATTTGTGAGGCGGCAGTCGGTGCTGAAAATTTTCGCGCTTTTTCTTTCCCGCTTGTCGTGCGCTGATCATCTTAGAAAGGAGCGTGTTAGTTATAGTTAAGGAAGTCAAGCTATTTCAAATTTCGAGGCACAACAGCTGGCGTTGCAAAAAGGCTTCGGGGAAGAAAAGCCTGCGATGTAAGAAAAAAAGAGACAGCGCGCGCTTCAAAAGGTAAATTATTAAATAAAAGCAGGTTTCGCATCATCTCCAAAGTTTGACCTCATGAAGAAATGAAAACTCGAGCTGACCATCACAGAACGGTGAATACAAATCAAAGATTCGCACGGTCAGCTTGAAGAACTTGTTCTGTTTCAAAATTGTCGCTGTTATTCGCGACACTCCAGCATGCGTTGTAATTCGCTGCTTGCACTTAATATTTTAACGTATTTCTTCTCAATAAATGAAGAAATACCTTTTTCTCGCTATTTTCGTGGCGTTTTGTGGAAAGAAAGCGCGTTTCATTAAGGAGAAATGAACATGTTCGCACTATTGAAACGAGCAGACTGTTCGGTCAGCCCAAAAAGTCACAATAAGTACCTAGCTAGTCCCAGCGCTCGAACTTCTATCAGAGGCTAAAGTTGGGCCAGAAAGTTCGAGAACGTCGCGTCTTATTTCGCTGTAAATACAATAAACGCGCGATGGGGTGACAGTATGCTGACGTGGAACTCGCATGTGGACTTAAAAAGGATGTAATATACGTGTTCTACGTTCTTCTGCAGAGTAGTGAAGTATACCGCATTCACATTAAACGGGTCGCTTTCTATAACCGCCCAAAAAGTGACGCTGCTTCTTTTATGCGTACACTGTTATAACGTCAAGGCAATACGTATTAATTTTGTTTTTTTCTATCATCATTTACGTATCATATGCGTAAGGAACGTGTCGTAGGGACCGACAGGTTATACTTTTCTAAAATATTTTGCTGCTACTTTGACATGATTATTTCTGCCGTAGAATTCGACACGTCACAATCTTTAATTAACGCTGTCCTGTAACTTTCCTGTGTCATCTGCCCACCGCTTAAGGCAAATGCAGACCGGAAAGTCTTAGTAAGGTTGCTACATTTTTCATGCAGCTGAAATTGTAAGGCATGGGTGTATTTTTATGTTGTCTGTCTCGGAATGTTTCGGTCTTTAAATTTCAGTTTTAAGAAGAATTCACGTGCTAAACCCAGCTAGCTAAAAACACTTTTATCACGCGTTCCGTGATGTCCTCAATATTATATAAATTTTCTATGAGTGCTGTAGAACGTTGGCTAACTGGTTTTAACAATCAAACAACAACGCAAAAGCAAAAGTATTTTGAACCAGCACGAATAAGGTCAATGAACATAGCATTAACACCATTCTCTCAACGCTTGTCGTATTGGTAACCAACGAAATTCGGTTGAGATTCGTGGTAGTTCTAAGAACAGCAAGTTTAAATTAATAGCTTAGACCTTTGGAGCCGCCATGCTTAGCGCTTTGGGATATTGAACTGCAAAATAAGCCCTCTTTTGTCTGTTCTACCACTGAATAACGAAGCACCTCCACATCGCCAATTCTTATAAATTAAAGTATTGGCTCAGTTTTATTCATTCTCAAAATTAAGAAGGTGGCATTTTACAAATCCAACGGAGCAAGAGGGACATCAGAACAGTTTTCATATTGATTCGGCGGATTTCTTCGCTTGTCCGCTCAGTCCCTCCGAACCGCCGCAAAACTCCTGGACCACAAACCCGTTCATAGTGCTCTGGCAGGATAACATAGTTATAATTTTTTCTTTATTTCTGTGCCATACTAGTGAACGTAACAAAATAATCAAGATTGCAAAAGCAGATAGATCATTCCGTATGACGCTAAACAATTTCAGAGGACACATAACCTCCGCCTTAAGAGTATGACTCGACAGTGTCTGTGGGTCCCTTCAGGATCCTGCATGGTGTCCTTTTTAGATACTACTTTGCATACATGGCCACTGTTCTCTACTGCATCTTATTTCATTCTATACTTTATTTTGTTCTTTTTTAATTCACCAAAATACATTTAAGGCCTCCCTTCAACCAAGTCGAATGGACGTTCCTCAGTGGTCAAGAGTTAGAGGTTCGCATCTCGGCTCGGCCATTTTTATTTTCAGTGCAGTTGCTTTACTTCCTTCACAGGCACCAAGTTATGGCGGCGGAGTGACGTCACGACCCTTTATTCCAATGAAGAATTGTGTACTGACTTCATCACTTGGGTACTGTGTGACCGTCATCGGTTGAAGTTGCCCGTGCGAGGTCACATGATTGTGACGTCACGACCCTCTCGACTAACCTCTATTTTCTTGACACGCCAATACCAACGCACGGCGGTTTCTCCACTGAACGGGTCTCTTAACGCTAACGCATTAACAGAACGGATCAAACAAAATTGGAGATTTACACAGCCGTTTGTCATTGTCTCATGTATCCGATAAGGTCAAGGTCACCGCGCTTCCGAGGAGGAGTTTGTCGACAGGCAGCTGAGTTCAGACCACCCAAGGATTACCTTCGCTTTGTGTTCCATTCAGGAGTACCACCTCCACTTTCAACGTAAGCAGCTTTGCACCTGACTTCCCTGAAAGTGATCTGTACTAAGAAGCGCAATTAAAGAAAGCGGTGCACTAATTTCGCACATCGGTTACGTTGCGTTCACTCTCTGACGGGGAGGTCGTTTATTTATCTTGTTCAGACTGTCTAGCTTTCGCAAGCGCTTCTCGTTAAGCGGCAGATTTGATTCCGATCACCTAGTTCTTCTTAGGTGTCATCGACCAAGAGCGATCGAAAGAAACTACACCTACGCAGTTGCAAGCGGGGGTGTACATCTCTAGCACAAAAAAGGGGCTCAAGGAAGGAATGAAAGCAGTCCTGATAAGCTGCCTCTAGGGAGCATTCAACCTCAACAGCTTAAGAACCATTTTTTTTGTAGTTTTATGCTGCTATTGTACTGAAGGAAGCAACAAAAGATGAAATCGTGTTACTGAAAATAACCAAAAAGGAAGGTGAAAAGTGTTTTTTTCTGCCATTATATTTCTGAGCATCAAGATATAAATAGGCATCCTAAGACTGATTAGTCAGCTCGACATAGCTTCATCAGCGAAGGCATGCAAATAAATTTCCGAAAAAAAATATAAAGATGTCAAGCCGGCTTCGGCAGTCAATGTCTGAAATAATCACCAGGTGTACTCTTTTGCGAAAGAAGAAAAAACAGGAAGAAGCTAGCCCTATATACAGGCTGGATCACTGTGCTTCGCCAAAGAGCAAGGAACTGCGAGCTTAGGCGCAGTTCGCGTCTATTTGGGCTCTGAAAGAGCACGTTGGCAAGTGCATTACGCTTCCATGTAGCAGGAAGCATTGCTTCTCGTAGACCTGAGAACAAATCCAAGCTTGGAAATTGAAAGGCGCTCCCTGAGTAAAAGACTGCCACTACTGATCCAGGTGCAGATGTGCTTGGGCCATCCGTATATATATACTAAATCCGGCAAAGCTGGGAATTTATACCTATGAGCTAGCGTATGACCTTAATAAACCAGGTCATGGAGTAATGAAGGCAGAATAATCAATGCTATACATTATTTTTTACCAGTGGTTCAACCTGAGTAGAAACGGTGTGAGTACAAACGCAGATTTTTCTGCAGTATAGCGTATCCTAAGCGTGTGTCTTGCTTTCTTTCGTTTTTTTTTTGTTTGCTATAGTTCCTTATATGTCCTTGTAGCGCACCACTGTTATAGAGCACATTTAGTTTCATGAATTAGGCTCAGTGAATCAGCTGCTGACTAGAAATTTCAGTAGCTCTAGTTCCTGATATTCGATATGTGCAGGAGCACGAAAGACGATACGAGAGGTTCAAGGCAGTCAGCTGAAGGTTATGATTACTACAGCAGCCCCTCAAAACTATTTTGTGATATTTACTTTCCCATAGTGTTATTGTTGCCTTGTTTTTATTTTCGTGCAGAGTGCGTCGGTTTCTTTAAAGCTTTGTATCTCGAATAATCTGCCTAATTTGTTCTTTTCTGATGCCCCAATTTTGGAGTCACAGTTACTTTATATGTTATGACACGGGGGCTTAGTGAAAGGAACCAATGCGACGGAAACAGTGGCGGCATAAAAAGAGAGTGATAAAACTTTACAGGTTTTTAAGTATTGTGCAATTCAGGTGGTTGGACTTCTTAGTTCCCAAACTCGACAGCTTGCGCTGATATATGGACCCTTCGTATGGTGTAACATTGTTCTTACACACCATCGCTGATCATGGCTTCTGCCCACTGTTCGTACGATGTCTGTGATGCTCTTAGGTGAAATCGTTTTCGCACGCAACTCCACAAAATGTGGAATAGTGTGGGCTTGCCGCCGCACCAGGGAAAAGTGGGGTGGTATCCTAGAAGGTGGATGGCGCTGTACAAGTAGCGGCGAAAACGAGTTCGAGGTCAGCCAGGTCCCGTACAGGCACACGCGGCGATAACGCCGCTGAAGCGCATATACATCTTCGTCTCTGACTCGAATGTATGCCTTCTTTAAAATCCCCCCCCCCCCCGGGGGGGTGAAGTGGAGCCATCCTGGCGACTTACGGGGACGGTGAGACGGCGGGATCGTAGTATGGCTTGATGGGCTGTACATGAAATGCCTCGCGTCCGCAGCGGCGGAGATCGGTAGTCGGTGTGCTGGGTTCGACAGCGTTGTTAAAAAGAAATTTGTTCTCCAGGACGCGGTAGGGACCGTAACACTCAGCAAGAAACTTCAGAGACAGTCCAAGAGTGCTTCATGGGCACACAACGGTGCCGCAAGAGAAGTGCGGTGTGGTGTGGTTGTTCTAGCAGCGGAATATCTGGCGATACCTGGTAGTAGTGGTGCGTGAGCGGGTGATTCGATGACAGTCTTTTGCGTGTCGCGCAGCTCCATGAACGGTTATATTCGGAGACGACAGGTTGCCAAGATAGAATGCAAGCTATAGTAGCAGGCGGGTGACGGTTATGAGAATGAAAGGAGAGAAGCCGTTAGTGGACTGCGTAGCGGAATAGTAAGCGTAAGTAACATAAGGAAGGACGAGATATCAATTAGGATAGTTTGAAGCGACGTACGTTGTAAGCATGTCCCAGAGGGTGCGGTTCAATCGCTTGGTGAGGCCGTTGGTCTACGGATGATA
Source organism: Amblyomma americanum (assembly GCF_052857255.1). Lineage (NCBI taxonomy): Eukaryota > Metazoa > Arthropoda > Arachnida > Ixodida > Ixodidae > Amblyomma > Amblyomma americanum. The sequence goes on from NC_135499.1 coordinate 131,192,958, forward strand.
GGCGGAAGTGTTTCGATGAATTAAGTTACACTGGGTGAGCAGGTATTTGACAACATCGGACAAGAAAACACGGCCTGTGTCACTAAGCAGTTCACGAGGTACACCGTGGCAAAAGACGAAACGCTGCAAAAGGAAGAATGTAACGTCTGCCGCTGTGGCAGCCGGAAGGGCGGCGGTTTCTCCATACCGCGTCAGATGTTCAACCGCAACGATTGGCCGACAGTTCCTGGTCGAAGCGTACTAAAGCGAGCCGTTGAAATCAATAAATCAATGCCGATACTGTAGAAAGGTCGTGGTAGACAAGGAAGCGGTTACAACTCTCTAGCAGAACGAGGAAGAGATGTCTTGCAACGTTGGCAGGTGAGGCAAGAGCGCACGTACTTAAGATCGTAGGTGTCCATGCCGCGCCAGTAGTAGCGCAGCCGGATTCTGTTGTATGTCTTGATGATGATGATGATTTTTATGACGCGAGGGCATCTGTCGCCAAAGAGCGCCATGGCACAAGTTGGTTTGGTCAACGTAGGGCGGGGGGGGGGGGGGGGTTAAAGATCCAGTTCCCAAGCCGAACACAAGGCCAGGGGAGACCTCGTACCCACTGTATCACCGGTGGGTACCAGGTGGTGCTGGGGATCGAGCCCCGGAACTCCCGCATGCCAGGAGGATGCTCAAACCGCTAGGCCCCCGCCGAGGTCTGTTCTATGCCTTAAAAATTATGCCTTGAAAGCGTGGAAATAGACGCATATTTGCGTGCGCAAGTGGCGAGGAATAACGAGGAACCATTTTCTGCCGTCTGAGCTGTGGTTGGAGTGATGTAGGAGATATCACGACTCGCAAATTGGGAAGCGTGGCGGCGGAGAACACGGGAGGGAGAAGCAGCCGATGAGTTGGAGAGAAAGTCGAGAAGAGAAGCGACCCGGGGGTCTGTACGCTGCGCTGAGGGAATGTCGCTGATGTGAAGCGACGGCGGTGAGGCGCCAGAGGTGCAAAGGCTGGCGATCTCAGTTGGAAGTGAGCAGCGGGACCTGACCTCAGCGTCTTGATGCTTGCGGCCGGAGCCATGGACTACGTCGATATCATATTCATGCACGCCAAGAGACCACCTTGTAAGTCGGCCGTATGGGTCTTTCAAGGAGAAAAGCCAACAAGGCTCAAGGCGGTCCATCACAACGTCAAAAGGGCGGCCGCAGAAGTAATGGCGAAATTTCTCAAAGGCTCTGGCGATGGCCAAACACTCTTTTTCACTTATAGAGGAATTGAATTCATCCTTTCTGAGTGTGTGGTATTCAGCTAAGCCAAATATGCGCTATGCTGGTACGGCGCCGAAACGAACGGCGCTGGCGTCCGTGTGGACCTCGGTAGGAGCGGTCGAGTCAAAATGACGCACTATTGGACGGGCCATGAGGAGGCGAAGAAGGGTGCTGTAGGCTTCGTTGCACGCTGGAGATCACAGCGATAAATTAGAATTACCGGACAGAAACTATGTTGTAGGCGCAGTAATGAAAGCAAAGCCGAGAATAAACCGGCGAAACTAAGAGCACATACTAAGGAAGCTGCGCAGGTGATGGATGGAGGTGTGTTTGAAAAACGCAGCCAAAGCATGAAGTTTCGCCATGTCGGCCTAAAATTATCAATTTTTTGTGTGGCAAAACAACATTTTGATAAGTTGATGTGCAGGCAGGCTTCAGAGAGCGGTCAAGAAGTGCTTCAGGCGGGCTATGGGTTTTACTTGAAGCCAGGAAAAGGCGACAGTAACGCCGAGGCAGCAGAGGCGCATCTTCCACTTCAGCCCGCGCAGTATGGCAACCATCTTCATTCCGAAGGTCGCAGAATCATTAAAAAGGCCGAAGGGCATCACAGTAAATTCATACAACCCGTCGGGAATCACAAACACTGTTTTGCGGCGATCGGCCGCTTCTATCGAGACCTAGCAGTACGCGAAACGTAAATCGAGGAATGCAACGACTTCTGCTCCTTGCAGACAGCCCGGTGCGTTGTCTATGCGCGGAAGAGCATAGACGTCCTTGCGCGTACTCTTATTAAGGCGGCGGTAATCTACGCAGAATTGTGTGAAGCCGTCTTTCTTTTTCACAAGCACAAGAGGCAATGTCAAAGGAATGCTTGAGGGTTGAATGACGCCGTTCAGTAGTATTTGGTCAACATGCTGTTCAATAGTCTGGCGCTCGGTTGCAGACACGCGATATGGGCGCTGCCGCAGCGGCATGTGCGCACCCCTGTCGATGCGATGGGTGACAGTTGCTTTTTGGCATAAGGAACATTGGTATGCGTTGAAGTAAGGGCTTAATTGATGAAGGAGGCTGAGAAGCTCTGTCCTCTGCGGCAGAAAAAAATCAGTGTCGATGAAGCGAAGGAACACTTAGGAAGAAGAGGTATCGGACGCAGAAATAACTAAATCAATTGCACCCTTTCACGTAAGTACCACACCGTTTACCCGACGTGGTGGTTCAGTGGCTACGGCGATATGTCCCAGAGTTTCACAACAAAGATTGGTTCCCAGCAGTGGCAGTCTCATTTCTATGGAGGTTAAAAATCTATCGGGCAACGCCCAAACTTGCCAGTTCAGCATTCGGCATATGCTGTAGAGATGACAGCACTACGGCCCCGACGGGCGGCGCAACAAAAATGCATAACAACCTCAGTGTCGTTCGCAATTTGCACCTCAACATCTTTCAAATTGACCTTAATATTTTTTTAATGCGAAAAATTTACCAGCTTTTCCTTCACAACTAATACGCCTGCCACCTTTCATGTTGCTTCACAGATGATTATTTGTGCTACCAACCTGAGCCAGTGTTTTCCGCCAGAGTGCTATTTGAAGCAAAGGTGAACGCTTTTTTACGCGCTTGAATACTGTGAGGTGGAGGAAAAGTTCATTTATGCACTGAACAATACCAAACACTCATGTTTTGAGATTTCAGTGCATTATAAGGGCAGAAGTAATCACAATTCCCCCAACAGTGGCAAATTTAATGTTCGCTCCCTGGAGTTGGCTGCTGTGTAAGGTTCTATGCGCAAAATCGGCAAACGCTGCAATGCGAGAGATACATGCAAGGCTTAATATGCCTGTTTCGCGCTTGATAAATAACTTTTGAAAAAGGTTTCAGTTTATTCAAAGTTTAATCAAACTAAGCCAGAGTTTATTGAAACTTTTTCAAACTTTATTCGAAGCATTGCCTTCTTTTAAGAACATAGTGATGCCTTAATCTATATGTTCAATTTCTTCTACAGGCAAGCTAGAGTGAACAGGCATGCGTTAGCAATAAAATTGCGCAAAATTCTGTCCAAGTTCCTCAATTATTGCTTACGAAGAAAAATGTTGTTTTCTATCTGATTACACCTCCGCAAACTACATATTAGTGCCTCAAAACTTCGCTGTGGCGTTAGTCGATGCTTGAAGTTGCCGGCGCCCGGCGTTGTTTGTTGTGTTGCGAGAGGCGACCATTTTATCTGGGAAGACGGTAGGCGCGTAAAATCGCTTCCGCGAAGTTCGAGATTGTCTTAGATGTGTTGTGTTGTGTTGTGTTTTATGGCAAATAGGCAACTGAGGCCATCATGCGCCAAGAACAAGGTATAGGAAAAGTCTTTTGTTGAATATTATAGAAATGCAAGAATCATCCTTGCTCTTGCGGCCCTAAACATTAATATTACCCAGTGAACACATACACAAATTATATAAATGGCTACAAGTAAAAGCTTTAAAGAGGGCCGGGTAACCTCAGTAGCCTTCCTTGGCTGCGGAAGGACATCGAGGCCCCCAACCAATCAAAATAAAAGCCTCAGCTTTCTTATCAGGCCTGAGAAATTGGCTGAGGTGTACTAAAATTCAAACAAACCAGTGGGTAAAAATTTAGTCTCTTGAGAAATCCCGTTTCGTTAAGAAAGGTAAAAACACATGATATATTAACAATTGCATCATCTCCTAAAAGCAGTGCGGGATGAAAAGGAATGCATTTAATATAAAATTCAGTAAAATACGTTTTTTTTAGTTCTTCCAGTTCCACACAAGAGAATAAAATGTGGTTAACCGTGAGTTCATCGCCACATTCTTGGAAAACCGGTTTGTCTTGTGTTGTTAGTAGGAAGTTGTGCGTAAGGTGCGTGTGGCCTATTCGGAGACGGCATAAGATCACTTCCTTGAAACGTTCTTGGTGCACACACGACTTAAATTCACCTAAAACTGGTTTTACCAAATGTAGTTTATTTTTGACCTCATTGTTCCAAGCCGACTGCAATTTTTTCTTAGTTTTCTTGCTACTAATTTCATGTAATCATTAAACGGCATATTTACTTTCATTATTTCCTTGCCACCAGCTTTACCAGCACACACATCTGCTCTCTCATTGCCTTTTATTCTCACTTGACTCGGGACCCAGCACAGTTTTATATTTTGTCCTTGAGCTGTGCCAGTTATTATGTTGTGTATGATGTCACCAAGCAGAGGGGAGCTTGCATTTTTAGAATGGAGAGCTCTAAGTACACTTAAGGAGTCTGTGTAAATCACAGCATTTTTGAGGTTGTCACTTAGTATTTTTTCTATGGTCATCCATACTGCGTAGCACTCCGCGGTGAAGGTGGAGGAACACTGTGGTAGTCTTACTATTTGCTCCGAAATTCCTCGCACCACTGCGCTTCCTACGCAACTATCTGTTTTTGATCCATCAGTATAAAATTCTGTAAAACTACTGTAGTTTTCTTCAAGAGCACGGAATTCTTGTAGTATATGTTGCTGTGGAGTTCGCTTTTTGCGGAAATGTGCAAGAGTGAGGTCACAGATTACGGGAAAATTGAACCATGGAGGCAGTGGACCACGTCTTCGAGCAACGCCAGGTAATGCATCCATTACGCCGAGGTTTTTGCACATATCTTCAAAACGCAGGAGAAGTGGCCTTATAGCTAATGGTTTGTTGTTAAATAGTGTTCTAGATGGGCACTTTGTGACTATTTGGTGACAGATATGTTTAGGTAGTGAACGGATTTTTAAGGCGTACGAGCAAGTGAGCATGGTTCTTCTCTCTGTAAGCGACGGCTCGTTGGCTTCCACATCAAGACTGTTTATCGGTGACGTCCTGTATGCACCGGTGGAAAGACGCAAGCCTAAATTGTGTACTGGGTCTAGCCGTTTAAGGTACGATTGCCTCGCTGATCCATAAACTATGCATCCGTAATCTAATGTAGAACGTACTACAGAGCGATGAATCCGTAAAAGACAAGTCCTATCGGAACCCCAATGTTTTCTTGAAAGTACTTTTAGTATATTCAGAGATTCAGAAGCTTTCGTTTTGAGTACGTTTATGTGTGGTAGGAATGTGAGCTTTTTGTCATAAGTCATTCCTAGAAATTTGTGCTCATCTTTAATTGGTAGTGTGACTTCATTTAAATACAGGGAGGGATCAGTGTGCAGTCCTCTTCTAAGCGAAAAAAGAACAGCTACTGACTCTTGCGTGGAAAACTTGAAACCGTTTCTGTCTGCCCATGTTGTTAGTTTATTTACTGTCATCTGTACTTGCCTCTCACACGATGTAACCCTAGAGGATGTGCAAGCAATCTGGAGATTGTCGACGTAGGCAGAATACATAATAGACTTTGGGACTATTTTTGCTAGGGAATTCATTTTTACTATAAAAAGCGCGGTGCTTAAAATCCAACCCTGAGGCACGCCGTTCTCTTGAATGAAATTCTTAGAAAGAGTGGCACCCAGGCGTACTTGAAATGAACGGTTGGTCAAAAAGTCACTGAAGCATTTTAGCATTCTACCATGGATTCCGAGGTCACCAAGGTCCCGCAGTATGCCAAACCTCCATGTGGTGTCATAGGCTTTCTCTTAATCGAAAAAGACTGCAAGGCGGTGTTGCTTGTGTATAAATGCTTCTCGGTGTGTGTTCTCTAGGCTGACTAGATGGTCGGTTGTAGAGCACGCCTTTTTAAACCCACACTGATGGTTGTCAAGAAGATCACGGGATAGTAATATAAACATTAATCTAATGTTAAGGACGCTTTCGAAAGATTTGACAACTACGCTTGTTAGGGCTATAGGTCTGTAATTGCCAGGGGAGGCAGGGTACTTTTCCCAGCTTCAACAACGGTACAATAATGGGTTTTTTCCATGCCTATGGAATCTCTCCTGATAACCATATTTTGTTAAAAAATTTCAGAAGCGAGTCTACAGCATGTTCGGACAAGTGGGCAAGCATTTCGTAATAGACTTCAACTGGTCCTGGTGCAGTCTGTTTACCCGAAGAAAGGACACTGTTAATTTCTTGTAGTGTAAATGGGGTATTATATGCTTCGTGAGCACTGCCCTTTGTCGGCAGTCTTTCTTTTTCGGCTGTGTTTTTATATTTTAAAAATGATTCTGTACAGTTAGAGGAACTAGATACAGTGGAAAAATGTTCGCCTAATATGTCTGCTTGTTCTTTTATATTTGTCTGTACACCAGGGGCGGTCAGAAGAGGAACTGTGAATGGAGAGTAGCGACCATCCATTTTGTGTACTGCCTCCCACATTTTTTTCGAAGAGACTTGGCTGTTTATCAAGGAAATGAAACGCTGCCAGGATGATTTTTCGGCATTTCGACGTATGTACCGCGCTTTTTCTCTTGCTTTTTTAAAGTTTATACGGTTCTCCTGTGTGGGGTATCGGCGAAATGTACCCCAAGCTTTATTTTGTTGTTTTTTTCCTTCTTTTCAATCTCGTGTCCACCACATTTTATGGTTGCGTTGTACTATTCCTGAAGATTGGGGGATAGCCAAGCGTGCGGCAGAAAGAATGCAATTTGTGAACTTTTCATTTATTTCATTTACCTTAAGATTTTCTAACGTAATATTTTCTAACGTGGCTGCTGTTCTAAACAGCTGCCAGTCTACTTGATTGAGCTTCCAGCACCGTGGTTTTGTCTGGGTGACTGATGGTGGAGATGACAGGCAGATTTTAACAGGGAGATGATCGCTTCCGTACGGGTTGTCTAAGACATCCCATTTAAAATCGTTAAAAACTGAAGGAGAGCTAAAAGACAAATCTAAAACACTCATTTTTCCTGAACTAGAGGAGCAATAAGTAGGTTTACCGGTGTTCAATAAACAAATATTGTTGGATAGTATAAAATCCTCAATAACCTGACCTCTGCTATCGGTTTTCTCACTGCTCCAGAAACAAGAGTGTGCATTAAAATCGCCAACTATCAAGTATGGCTCCGGTAACTGTTGTAAAAGGCTCTCTAATTAATGCTGTCTTACTTCGAGATGTGGTTGAAGATATACGCTACGAATTGTAGTGGTTTTGTAACCAACCACGGTGGCTGCTACGGCTTCGAACCTAGTTTTGAGTTTGATCTCGCTAGCTGCTACGCCAGGTTGCACAATGATTCCTACGCCTCCCGAGAGTCTGCTCGCCCCCTCTCGGTCATGGTGGAAGACAGTATACTTCTTTAGCACCTTTGTATGCTGAGGGCCTAGATTGGTTTCCTGCACACATAAAGCAATAGGAGAAATTGTGTTTAAAATGTCTTTTATGTCGTTATAGTTATTTACGAGACCTCTGCAGTTCCAGTGTATTATGAAAGCCATCTTAATGTTGTGTGCGTGTGTGCAGATAAAATTAGAATAACATTGATTTGGTCCCTTTATTCGGAGCCTCACATTTATTTAATGGATCCAAAGACCTCCGCCGTCCGTCCGATGTGGACGGCACGGGGCTGCACTGGGTCGTGTCCATCGCCTCAGCAGAGGCGCTGGACGACCGTGTGAGATACACGCTGACTTTTGAGTTAGACCTCGACCTGTGGAAAGAGGTCTTCAGGCCCGCTGACCGAGGGGGTCTGCGCAGCCTGGTTTGGGGTTGGCGGAGTAGTATCAGCTACTCCACCAGGGGGCGCCGATGGCCCTGCCTTAGGCCCACCGCGTGCGGCCTGCACAGGTGCCGAAGCCTGGTGTGATGCGCCGCGCCCACGCACCACATCGGCGAAGGTTGTTTTCGCAGTGAAGGAGAATCGGTTTGTTTCGGCGTATCGCCTTCTCGCTACCTTGGAAGAAATGTTTTCAGTGGTTTTCAGAGTAATTATTTTTTTCTTTTTTCCAGGACGGACAAGCCCTGGAGTACGCAGCATGGTCTCCCTCACAATTTGTACACCGTGGGGCAGCAACACATTCATCTGACTGGTGGTCCTTCGAGGAGCATTTCGAGAAAGTTTTGCGGCCGCGACAACTCTGTGAGACGTGGCCGAACCTCTGGCAATTGAAACATCTGCGTGGGTTGGGTATATATGCCCTTGCATTTATTTTCAGGTACCCGACTTCAATGCTTTCAGGTAGTGTGCTAGTGTTGAAAGTGAGGATCATGTGCTTCGTATCTATTTCCTTGTTATCCTTCCGGATCTTTATCCGCTGAAAATTTATGACATCTTGGTCGGCAAGGCCTTCAAGGATTTCTTTTTCAGAGAGGTGAACAAAATCAATTTCTGATATGACGCCTCGGACTGTGTTCAAAGATCGGTGTGACGTGATGGAGACAGGAATCTCCCCTATCGATACAATGTGTGAAAGTTTCGAGTGCTGGACGGTGTCACGTATTTCGAGCAGTAAGTCGCCACTAGCCATTTTTGATACCTTGTACCCAAACCCCAAGGTACCTGTCAGGCACTTTGCTACCAAGAATGGGGAAATCAGCCTTGCTTGTTGTTCTTCAGCTTTGCTGTGAATGACATGAAATTTTGGGAATGACCCTTTTCTTTTTTGAAAAAAATCTTCATCGTTCCGCCCTCGTTTTAGAGAGCGATCAGGTTGGGAATAGAGGGGAGCCATAAAAAAATATTTAGTTTTTCAGCCACGGTGCAAGCCACCCACCACGGAGCCCAACAAGGAGAGGGGACAGCAACTTAATTGCACGCAAGTCCTGCCCACGCCAGCTGTACACCTCAACTATAACCAAATATGACGAAACCCAGGGTAGTTCGCCACACAAGGTTAACCCTAGCCGCCCATGAAGAAATGAAAAAACCAAGAAACGACGTGGAGACAGGACAGCAGTCAGAAAGAAGATAGGAAAGTAAAAGATGTAGAGGAGGACAGGAAAAGGCGACTGCCGATTTCCCCCGGTCGGGTCAGGCCGGAGGTGCCGTCTACAGGAAGCTGGGGCCAAAGTGGTGTGTTGCCTCCGCCGAGGGGCCTTAAAGGTCCACACGCTCGGCATCGGCTCAACCACCAGGATCCCCTTTTCCCCGGACACGGGCAGCCGTTGCCTCGTGGTAGAGCACCCCCCTCGGCTACGGGAGGTGGTGGGTTCGACTCCCGCTGCCGGCCGGCTACTCACCGGCTTCCTCAAAATGGGTACAAGCCATTCCCCGGCCTGGTGCTCGGCTCCTCGGGGTGCATGGCTTCGAAAAGGAGCCCGCGCCTTCAAATCCCAACACTGTGTGAGGCCGAGTTCAAGGCACTCCTGCGTGGCCCTTCACCGAATCGGTGGCCTTGTGGTAGAGCATCCGCCTCGCATTCGGGAGGTGCTGGGTTCGATCCCCAGTGCCGCCGGGTACCCACCAGTTTTTAATGGGTACAAGATTTCTTCCAAGATTTTAATGGGTACAAGATTTTTTGTTTGCTGTTGCTTTGCTGATCACACGTTGACCGGAGTACCACCTTGGCTGCGAGGTCGTTCGAAACTGGGGCTTAGCCCGCGAGGGGCGCAGCTGGGTTTACGGAGCTTCTCCCAAGCGAACACCCCTAAAGAAAGCCGGGCGCCAGGCTGGGGGCCGCTTGTACCCATTTTTACCGGTTGGTGTCCGGCGGTGAGTTTCTAACCAATCACCTCCCGCAGCCGAGGCGGGCACCCAACCCACTAGACCACGGCTGCCACGGATGCCACGCACGGCGAGGCGCGGGTGCTCGGGTCCATGGTGATGCACTGTTCACCATCATCCCCTTGCGGGGATGTCCCTGCGGATGCTCGGGAACCCGTGGTGTCGCCACTCACCAACGCCTGCAAGTTGCAGAGGCCCCCCTGCGGGGGAGAGATTGTCTTAGATGCTTCTCACTCCTTATCCCGAAAATTGCCTTCCTTCAAATTGAGCGCTGCCATGAACGGCGGTGATTCTGTTCTTCCACGACCGCCAAGCACACCCGATGCCACTGCCGCCGCCGAGTTTAATTCATAGTGGCCGCGAGTTCACTCCTATAAACAGTTTTCGAGTTTCACGCTTTCGAGATCCCCAGTTGATAGAAATTACTCCGGAGCCCTACACTACGGCACCTCTTTCCTCTTTTATTCTCCCAGTCCCTCCTTCATCCCTTTTCTTAGGGCGCGGTTCAGGTCTCCGCCGAGATGTGAGACAGATGCTGCGCAGTTTCGTTTACCCAAAAATCAATTTTCAATTTCTTTCTTTTTTTCCACGCAAGTCTCTCCGTCTTCCTTCTGAACCGCTTGCTGCCACCACTACGTGACAACGGGGTCACACTTTCTTTTTCTGAGTGCGAAGTGCGGTGGGTTGTGTGTGTGAAATAAATACTGTTTATTTATTTATTAATTTATATATAATACTTTAAGTATATATATATATATATATATATATATATATATATATATATATATATATATAATTATTTATAAATCAAGAAATAAACAATAATTTTTTTTAAAGTTCAAATCAATCCACTCCCGCTCTCGCAGGCCAAGCTTTGCCTGACGCAATTGTTTGCTAGCTTTGCCTGACTCAATTGTTTGCTGACCACTTGTCTTGCTATTGCTTCTCAGTTTACTCTCCACAAACTTCATGCAGTCGTAATAGGGCACTTTTACTTTGGATATTTTGTGAGTTTGTGCAAAAATTGCGTTACCTTTTTTTCCGACAGGACCATGAACCCATCAATGAGAAATTCATGAAAAAAATAAAAGCTTCATAATGAGACTTCGATCAGCAGATACGCCGCCTTTTAAGTATATATATGCAAAATTTCAGAACAATGTTTGAGGGGATAACAGGTGAAGTAAGCACCCTTGGCGAGTGGTAACTCGCAGCGCAATTACCCGCAAAACAATTAACTACACCGTCAAACGAATCGACTCCCTCGACGAACAGTAGTTAACTATAAGAAACGACATTTCGAGCGGGTTGACAACGGATACTTCGTGAATACAGCGCTTGTTGTATAGTAACGTCAACAGGGTATTTTAATGCAATGAAAAGGCACGAAACCGACGAGAGAAAATTAACTAGAGGCAGGATTAAACACGACGGTCCAATCAGAGCTCAGAAATGGTTCACGGCATCCTCTTGACATAAATTCAGCAATGAATTGCGAAATATGAATTCTTCTATTCGAACGCCAGTTATTCAGCTAAAGGATTAATAAATAAAAGACCACCACCTTTGCACGTACTGAAGTCCGTGAGAAAATTTTTAGAGGCACCTATGTCTGAGAGCTCTAAAGAAATTTAAAAAATACGAGTTCACTTCATCACTCATATAATCTGTGCTAATTATAGTGCCCTTTGGAGTATATGAACTTAGAAATGAGCACTCCACAACACATGGTGTATGTGCGCATACATACATACATACATACATACATACATACATACATACATACATACATACATACATACATACATACATGCATACATGCATACATACATGCATACATGCATACATGCATGCATACATACATGCATACATACATACATACATACATACATACATACATACATACATACATACATACATACATACATACATACATACATACATACATACATGCATACATGCATACATGCATACATGCATACATGCATACATGCATACATACATACATACATACATACATACATACATACATACATACATACATACATACATACATACATACATACATACATACATACATACATACATACATACATACATACATACATACATACATACATACGAACGTACGTACGTACATACGTACGTACGTACATACGTACATACATACGAACGTACGAACGTACGTACATACATACATACATACATACATACATACATACATACATACATACATACATACATACATACATACATACATACATACATACATACATACATACATACATACATACATACATACATACATACATACATACATACATACATACATACATACATACATACATACATACATACATACATACATACATACATACATACATACATACATACATACATACATACATACATACATACATACATACATACATACATACGTCCGCCGCTATGGACGAGGGTGGCCCTGGAGAACACTCTCAAGGTTCGCTTAGACGCAAAACAAAACAAATACCCACGAGAGCAGCAGATTGGACAACCATCACGAAGCTCAGTTGGTAGAGCACCGGACGCGATATTCAGAGTTCGTGGGTACGGACCCCACCGGCATCATGGTTGCTTTTTCTGCTGATTTATAATTCATCTCCTTTAACCAAGATATCAAATCGGGAGAAAAGTTTTAAAATACCGAAAAATATTCAAACAGGTGTGAAATATGGAGATAATTGCGACGTGTACGCAGCTGTGAACCACATATTAACGTGTGTACGTAAAAAACTAAGTCTTGACGGTTGTTTCTGGCGGCCCTGATGAAAGCGGCCGTCAACTTGCAAGCAGTGCGCTTTTATTTCTTTGCTCTGTGAAAACTACCTGCCGGTTGCTGGCTGTTTTTCCTAGCTAGGCAGTGTTATCACCAAGGTAAACGCCTCTATAAAAGAGAAAAGTGTACAACAGGAATTTTTATAAATATTAAAACCGTTACATCAGCGAATGCTATTCTCTGTATGTGCCATGGCGTTTTATATCTGGTTTTTATCATTGCGTTCACATTGCCAGAGTTTGTCAGATGTTTAATACAGCCCAAAAAACTACTGAAATAAGCTGCACACTTAATCTGTTGCACATAACGATAAACAAAAGCAACTTTCTCGAACGCTGGTTCCCCTGCAATCCAGGAAGCTTCCTCGCTAGAAGTCTGCTGTGCAGTCCCGTTTAATGGCGCCGACTCAACGTGAGCAGCTTTTGACGGGGCTGTCGGCCGCCACTAGCTTTCGAGGCGTGACATCCCTCTAGCAGTGAAAGCCATGAGCGTTCTGCTGCTCTTATGGCGCACTCCACGAAAACAAAAGGAAAAACACAACACTGAACTGCAGGAACAGACTGATAACAACCGAATGTCTCTCCTGTTTTCCTCATCGCCGGCTGAAAGCGCAAGAGAAGTTCAGTAGGAGGGCGTGGAGGGGGGTTGGATTCAGCTAAGCCGGGCATGTCCGGCTTGGAGTTCACAGTCGTGGTCGCAGAGAGTCGGCAAAAATTCCATTCGACGTTCTCCTCTTGCCCCAGGGAGGATTGCCCGCTGGGAGAATGCACACCCCCTTTCCGCCTGTATTGTCCTTTTGCAGCGCCCCCCCCCCCCCCTGCCATTTCAGCCGCCTTTTGCAATCACGGCAACTTCTTAGCAAGCCTGGTGGCTTCGCTTTTTCTGGGAAGACCACAGCAGCAACACACGTTGGGCAGGAAGGGAAAGTGAAGCTTCTTCCCTCCTCGACGCCGGCAGCAGCACCGATTGCGTTTAGCTCGGCTTAGGTCACCGGCTCTTCAGTTCGGGACGACCCACGAAGGGAGGCTGTATATGCCTCAGCTCTTGTATATAGTGGAGGTGAAACTCGAGAGTGAAAGTGTATGGGGCTGAACCCCACTTGATACCTTGAACATGCCACTTACAAAGTGACGTTGTCAAAGATTGTGGATGTAACGGGCATCTTTTTGGATCAGCATATTCTACACTTTATGGTAATGATGATTATTTGATTTTATTAACGAACCAGCTGCTTCGTAAAACTGTTTAATGGATAGAATATTGTTCGCGAACCACGAGGAGAGGTCACCGACGCATCTTCAAAGGATTTCGTACCGGGAAGTCGAGCGCCAGGCCAGGGCAAAATTTCTACCTATTGGTGAACCAGTGTCCGCTTGGAGGCGCAGGGTACCGAACTACGCACCTCCTGCACATGAGACGTATGCTAACACCACTGGGTCATCACTAAAATCTCAGTCTGCGGCCATGAACTGCCCCAAAAAATATCCGTGACCCATACGACTGCAGGTTGTTTCCAGATGTTGGTAACACAGGCTAGACAGGTTATTCCAATGCTGAATACCTATTTCAGCTGCACGAAACTGCACAAAGAGAGACGTGCAGTCGGTAACGGTGTAGCTGTCGTTCAAACGGTTTGCAAACGTAATATGCCTCTCGGTACTGTAAGATCCTTACCGCTTGTGCGAATAGCGAAGCACATCAACTCCAGTTGCGTTACACTTCAAGGTTTCGACTCTTCAACGTATACTGTCTTCAGGGCCAAAGAGACTATGTTAGCGCAGCCCGCAGAAAACCTACCAACCTTGATATGAGGCGGTGGTAGAGACATGAACCGCACAAAGCACACAAAAAATAAGCATGGGCACACGCAGACAAAACTGAACGCTGAGAAATGTTAGCACTTCGAGATTGTAAAGCGTCTTATGGTTGCTTTCTTGATGTTTTCGTCGTTTTCTTCCGCTTTTCAAATGACCTTTGGTCCCCCTTTATCAAAATACCATTTGCCGCCGCTGCTCTTGCAGCCTTCCCGCGGTCGCTGTCAACACAATTCCGCTCACCCTTTTCGATTCTTTTCTTTCTATCGCGTTCATCATGGTGCTTG